>NW_027509205.1:12305000-12905000 GCF_051911475.1 Siphateles boraxobius | reverse complement strand
GTGTTCAGCCAGGTGTCCCAGAATGCATCTCACACCAACCAGCAAAGCGTCAGTAGCGAAGGAAAAAACCCCAGCGTAATTTAAATATACTACTGGTATTGTGTCACGAAATGTAGTTTTAAGAGTTTTTCAGATCTGACGTTTTCGGAGTTGTGAGATCCAGGCGATCACCGGGGCGCTCAGCGCTCATGTACCCAGCCGAGAACAGCCTTACCTCAGCTAGTCCTTCTGATATTTGCTGCTGGCTCTGATGTCTCTGTAGTGGTTAAACATGAGATATAATTCATATTGTGCATATCTAATGAGCGATATTTGGTCTCATTAATCTATAATTTTTTTTCCCGGGCTAATCGTTTTGGCTAAGGAGAAAGTGATGTTTCATGACTTTTTATATTTAGGCTATTTAACTTTACTGTTGTAGCCTATGGAGCGCCGACTTTGTATGTTTGGCTGAATTGTTTGCTTGTCTATTATTGTATAGCTTCTTATACCTTTCTTCTACTTTTATAATCGCTATTATAGATCATTAAAACTAACTGTTGCGAGCAGGACGAGGCTGAGGGCCGTGGGAGAATGGCGCGAAGCCGGTGGCACTCATTAGTAATCACGTCACCGGCCTTGCGCCATTCATTTAACAAAAAGAGTTATTTTTTTTACATTGGTGTGCTGCCCATGAGGCTAACATTTACGACATTGTGTTTAATATTTTTTAAATGTAAACGAAAAGAGGCAAGCTTTTGTTTTATATTTCATTTTTTTACAAATATACATGCAGTGAAGATAATCAATGTACGCGTTGCATGAACCACATTTGTGTGGCTATTACTGTGTTTAAATTTTTTTTTAATGAAAACGAAAAGAGGCAGGGTGGTGTTTTATAATTTGTATTTAATTTTGTTGTTGCCTAATACACAGAGATAACCAGAGTAGCCAGAGGGAGCTGCAGTGACACTATCAAGAACGCTGCTGTTCCATTTACAGAATTACTACCAGGACGCTAGTCTGAACTTTGCATACTTGGTATTGAGAAACGCCTTGAGCTAGGTTTGTGAGTTATGATGCGGCAACAAGCATTAGCATGAGGGCTCGCTGTGTGAGTGTCACACTGTTGCTCTGTGGCAGATTGCTAGATAAAATTCCACATGCCACCTGCTCTGATTAACCAGTATGCACCTTGCTGATCCCTTAGCTTATCATGGCAGTCAGTGGTCAATAGCAGTATAGACAGTTTTTCTTGTTTGATTCAGTTTGTTTGATGATCAAATGATATTTTTGCTGATATCGTTCTGTGATGAGTAGCCCATCACATCTTTTGTTGTGTTGACGTAATGAAAATTAGATGACATGCAGCAATGTTGCAGTGGAAAAAAACCTCACTGGAATTACGCACGGGGACAGCGAGGATCAGCTTTCCGCGTCAGAAACACGTCAAAACGAAAAATATCAGGCTTTTTCAAAGATCTCAACTCTATCAGGCAACAACGCGGATGGCTGTACCAGCCTGAGAGAGTAAACGAAGGAGACATGTCAATGTCAGCTGTGTGGAGGTAAAACTAATTTTTAACAATTCTGGTTTTTAATTGTTACTGATATGGATTCTTATTCTCAATATCTTTTAATCTTTGCTGCTTTATGTTACTGGCTGAACTTCACAGCCATCCATAATCGCAGTAAGATTTGTAATTAATTGTCACCTTTAATGTGTTTGTTAATTTTAGTAAACAATTAAAGTTTCATCTTTCAAATTCTGTAAAATTTATCATGAAATACAAGCAATAAATGTAATTTTGGCCCTCTTTATGTGGCCTGAAAGATCGCTCAATCAGCATTTCAACCTTGTATAAAACAGCTTGAGAAAAATCATGTCACGCAACGTCAAATTTATCTCAGAAAAGCCGTTCAATGCTCATAAACTCGTTAGTCAGCTAGAAAAAAATGTATAGAAATTGTAAGGAGCTAAAAATAAAATTCAATGCGACTATATAATTGAATAGAGCTGCCTTTCACCAAATTTACCTCTCAGATGTTAGTGAAGAAAAATAGATTGGGTGTGTGCTAGACATACGAAAACAATTATAGGATGCATTAGGAGGAGGCAAAACTATAATCATTGGCCAAGTGATTATTATATTAGACATTATTATGGTATGTGACACTGACTCAGATTCTGTGTAAAGTACGATTCTTTGTGACTGCGTGTATAGTTCCCAAGTTGGAAAAGCAATTCAGTTCCTACTTTAAGTGAATCTTAGTTCCCAGGACACCCACAGGATGGATGACAATACTGATGCTGTAAAAGGAGGACAAACGTGACAACACATGACAAAATTAAAACACGTTTATTCTTTTGTGGCACTTAAAAAAATTATTTAGCGCCTATTTTCCCCCCCTTATTTCCCTTTTTTTCCCTTATAGATGTTAATGAATTGCTCCTCAATTTATTTTTTTTGTCTGGAGCCCTGCCCTTGCTAGACATGAGTCAGATTACTGATTATTTTTAACCTTACGTAACAACCAGCATTGTTGTTATAAGTAAACCAGACTGGTCACCATATGGGGCTCTGATAAATTATTTTGTGTGGATAGCATGCTGTAATGGGAGGATCCTAAGCAGTCATATTGCGGAGCCTTCAATTGGACCGCACACTGGTTTAGATCTCTCTCACACAGATGGACGATGAGCTGAGGGAATCTTGCATGGAATGATCAAAACAGCTTGACATGCTGGAGGAAATGGGACCGAACGGAGAGGAGGAAGACCACGAGAGGAGTTAATCACTCCGCTAATGCCGTACTTCATCATCGTTTTCCTCGATGCTACTGAGCTCAGCTTCACTCGGCCATTTCCACTGCACACTTATGTCACTCTCCGATACACATGCAACTCTTCACATGCCCCCTTCTTGAATCCTGCATTAAAACCCCAGGATTATAGGCCCATTCCTGGCGAAATACTGCCACCTGAGCAACGATCTATTCACATAGTTACTTAGAGAGAAAGGGATTGTGAGGTAGAGTGAGAGACGACGACTGAAAAATACAATACTCTGGTATAAATGGACATTTTGAGGTAGATGCTGTTCCTGCCATGTGAGCTTTGTCTTCGGGCAGATGGTGTTTAGACGTGTAGGCCACATATAGAGACCACAGAGGGACTTAATGTGTGTGTGTGTGTGTGTGTGTGTGAGAGAGAGAGAGAGAGAGAGAGAGAGAGAGAGAGAGAGAGAGAGAGAGAGATTAGGGGCTTGGGCCATGCTCTACCTGCCTGTGCTGGGAAACAGATCTGTGGTATCTGGTGAAGGTGAGTGAATTTAAGTGCCTGCTCCCTTGGGTCCTTGTCGTGCAGACAGTTACAAACAATATCCAGGGGAGCGCAATGCTGCTCCGCATGGCTGGCCGTGGAGCATTTGTCGAAAAATATGAATCCATCATGAGTTCACATAACTCTGAACCCCTACTGTCTCCCTGGCACAAACCCACCTCACTCTAGCATTACCAGCAACCCTTACCAGTACCCAGAGTCGTCCATGGCAAAACACCATTTGCAAAACACATTACCTCTACTTTAGCTCACTCAGTTTCTCTCTTTGTATATATATACATATACATATACATATATGAATAGATACATATATGACAGATACATGTGTGTTACCTGCATCTTTTTGTAAGACTTATCCCTTTTGTTACAAGCTCTTAGGTTCTGTGTTTTGAATTTTTAAGCTTGCTTGCCTTTAAGACCAAATAGTTATTGTGTGACATGTAAAAATGAATGAATTAATGATAGTAGTATTATAGCAGTTTAATCAGACTTGAGCTTTCGGCAAATCTGTCTGATTACCTTAGTGGTCCAGGACATTGCTGTACAATTGTGAGTTTAAGACACGCACACTAAAACTCCTCTTGAAGTGTGCTAGACTAGAGTCACTTTTTTTCTACGAGAGGTGCAGGGAGTTTCTCTTGGGCGGCAGCCAGTAGAGATGAAGATTCCTTGAGTGTCTTCGTCAAAGCATTGTGTGTGTTATTGTGTGTGTCCACGTCAGTGCAAGTGACAGCCTGACTGACATATGTCAGCTCAAAGGCACAGGAGGAGTGGCAGAAGCCATTTACCAGCTTCCAGGAGTGACACAGCAATGTCTTCAGCTCTTGTTCCATCCCACCACCCCCTAATAGCTCTAATTAATTGATGAATGAGGTCAAATTGAAGATATCTCCTAGAGTCTCAATTTGCCCCAGCACCCACCACCATGTTGTTTTTCTTAATGCACCATGCACCTCATCTCCCTCTCTGCTCATCTGCATAAGACCTTGGGATGAATGTTAACTATGTTTAATTAGACAAGTGGAGCGATGGACGGGTGTGTGGCGCTTTGGGGGGGTTTTGATGGCAGGGCTCCTCACTGGCAAGGGGGTGCAGGACTGCAGTGCTCACTCTCGGCTGGGAGCTACACACCAGATTTTGATCGCTGGCTTTAGACATGCTCCTGTATCTCAGTGGGTCTCTTTCTAATACTCAGCCTCTCTTTTGAAATCCTGGGCGTTTACATACTTCAAAAGCTAAGTGTAATTATTAACTTTTTATTGATTTTTGAAGATAAGTTGTGACTCTTAGTTTAGGTTTGCATCTGGGGAGGGACGTGCAAAATGTAATCGATCTAGATTTCGTAGATCGTGATCTTTAAATATGTTCCATTAAAATGCTAACTAAACATTTTGACCAAAAATTATTTGTGTATTGTGAGCACAACTTTTTTTGGTTGTTTTGATGTCACATGCACCAAAGTTCTGTGCACAAGATCCAAAATGAACTCGTGTCATGTAGCAAATATGAGTAAAAATGGGCTTTGCCAGTAACTTTATGAACATAATACATGCAACAAAATGCATGGTTTAAGTAAAATTTCGAATCAAATCCAATCATGGTCTAAAGAATTTTTATTTCATGTTTTAGTGGATTTTTTTTTCCTCCATAAATGTATGAGGGAAAAGCATATGAAAATGAGAAAATTGGTTTTGTGACAGAGATATTTGTATATGATGCATATCTATGGTAAACAGGTAATTTTGCTATAAGCAGAAAGTAAAAAACTTACAAAATTAATTCTCATTAAAAAAAACTAAGTTTTATTGCCATCATAAAGATTTCTCAATTTACTCACCATTTGCAAAAAAATGTGGCAAAAAATGAATTTCTCTGAGAGTCCATGTCTTACACCAAACAAGTAGATTGGCACCCAAAGAAATTGTATCCGCATGTCTTGACTGGCCAAGCTGCTGTTTCAATGACCGCTGGCTTAAAAAGTAACAGAAATGTTAAATATAGTGAAGAATAATAAAATACGTAAGGCATAATGCTCAGTATGCAAACAAGACATCGATGTTGGGGGGAATCACCCCTAAAAGTACTGGAAAAGTTAAATGTAGCCCTGTAAACCTTGAGATGTAAAAATGTCAGTCGGGGGAATATTAAATGAGGCAAGATTTGTCTTGCTTGTCATCCTACCATCTTCCGACAAGAATGTCGCTCCGTGTTAAAGCATTGTGGTGAGGTGTCTAAGTGCCAGAGGCTCGTCCTTATCTGTGTCCTTCCGACTGAGGTGTGATCCTCTTGGCTCAAAGAATTTCCACCGCTCTAAGCTGTGAATAACAACTGTGATCCAGAAAATGATGGGCATGCCATTTAAATAGCAGTGCCATGCGATAAGGCAAATGCAGATGTTTTTCGTATTTATTATCCCCCCACCTCCCCTGTTTAGACATGTCACTATCTCTCTGGTACATTTGGGCCCGTCTTTCCAGAAAACTGAGGCAGACTTAAGAGTGTGGAAGCGTGCTTTTTCCTTTCTTGTTCCATGGGGGTAGGGAGCTTATCTCTTGTCCGTAGCCAGAACACGGCACCTCCAGAAACCGTGGATTACTGCTCTGCCTGGGGTTCTACATTTATTACTGGCCTTGGAGGGGATATGACACAACGATCGGGAAGACATCACTTTCCACGATTAAGATCAATGATATTCTAAGCCTCTATGAAACATTCAGTGAAACGGTTATGAATAAGTGCAGCAAAACCGTTGCTGGTAATGAGAGAAAAGCACATTTATTGCCGTCTGAAAAAAAAAAGTCTGCCAAAACAAATAAATGCCAAAGTGGCTGTTTGTAATATTGTGTTGTGTTTAGATGTTAATTAATGTTGCAAGTCCTTACCCCTGCTCGCTCCTGTTAACGCTGTTTGCCTCCAAATGACCTCTGATTTCACACTGAATTGGTTTTCCTTGTTATGGACAAGAAACTTTTTTTTCTCCTTTTTTTTTATGCTGACAACAGAAGAAATGCTATCTGTTAAATAAGTAATTCCCAACCGCTCAGTGAGTTTGCCAGCAGCAAAACATTGGGTTTGCTGAAAAGGCAGTCACGGAAGAAACATGAAGAAGTAGAAAAAACCAGCCACTGGAACACTTTCTGCACTTCCCTCTTTAATTTAGTCTGAATTCAGACAAAACGCATGCATACACAAGTGTGTACACAAACAGTTTAATAAACAGTAGTTCCCCAACATTTTCTTAAGCTAAAGTGTTTTGATCAGATGTTTTTTTTTTTTTTTTTTTTTTTTAGAGTTTAGCAATTGACTAACAAGAGGAAAATATTTTAGAGGGAAGATCTTGTATTTCTATTTCACTAAACAAATACTTTTGTAAAGTAAGGGTGGGCGAGCTTCCCAAAATTTCATATCGCTAACTTATAACAAACAATCACGATCCACAATCTGAATTGCGATCTTCTCATTTTTGAGATATACTATATCCAGACAGGAACATGGACAGGATCCATATGGACTATGGATCTATTTGCACAATTTAAAACACAGTATTGCATTAAACAATCAGTTGTCAAAATATTAATTAAACCCTGAGTTAAACTTTCTTTCTCTCTTTCGCAGTTTTAAGTGCTTTTCATAACTCTTTTTAAGATAAAGCATGTCCCGCAGTAGACAGCATTCTGACTTAAGTCTGACCATTAATACTTATGGCATTGTCATTGTAACATAAACTGAAAATGTTTTCATTGTATGGAAAAAAAGACTGAACAAACAAATAATCTTTTAATGGTTCTAACATAGATTACATTTTCTTTATGCCAAATTTATTTGAATAATAATATTGATTTAATTTGAATAATTTGAATCATGATTAATACTAATGGGTGTTTTTCCCCACTGTTTTTTTTTCAGTTCAGGTTTTTAAATATGATTCTGTTAGAGAACACACTCCTGAAATTTGGAACTGACAACCAGATTCTACTGCTGTTTGAATATAGCGTACAGTATATGAGGTGTTCTCAACTGGTTTTGCTTCAGGTGTTAAAATTTAAAATGCACATGTAGTGGTGACTTAACACACCACCAAAGTTACTTTGCTAAAGTAAATGAAAGTCTGCTTAATATTATGCACAATTATTAACATGAAGCTGAAAAGTATAAAATTGATTACATTATCTTGGTTTTTGTTTCAAAGTTTTTATGCTCACATTTTAATGATTTGGTCTTCATTTTCCTTTGCCTTTTTCCTCTAATGTTCGTCACTCTATTAGAACAGAGCTGTGACCCACCATAGACCGTGGGGATTTTCTCACACATTGAGAAACATTACCTGACATGGGAGCTTTTGTTTTTGTGACCCAAGATTAGAGAGTAGTTGAAGTCTCTCTCTGTGTTAGCAAATCTCTATTATTTTAATCACTGGTAAATAAAAGAGAGTTCTCTTTCTTTTATTCCTCTGTGCTGTTCTGTGATGAGAAGGATTGATGTGCTTGCACCTGGCACTGTGAGTTTTGCCTTATAGTGCCAGTGCAGTTGCCAGTAACATTGATGCATGACCATGAATTATATTATGCCTTGGCAGCTGCTCACTCCTAAATTCATCTTTGTACTCAATGATTTATTTATTACAGTGCTTGCGAGGCTGCTCTGTATTGATACTCCTCAAACATTCTGGTTAGGGATTTGTTCTCAACCCCTAACCCTAACTATTACACCTGAAGATATTTAGAAAAATTGCTCAGTGTCCATATGAAAATCAATAGGGTCCAATGTTATTTATATATTCTTTTGTGTTCTTTAGAATACATGTTTTATACCAGTTTAGGTGACAGAAGTTTCAGTTTTGGGTGAACTATCCCTTTAAGAGTAACATTTGAAAATATCAAATTCATTTACATGGAGATTATTTAAAAAACAACAGTGACATAATTTTCATACTGAATTGTGATTCATATGCATATATTTTATTATAACCATTTATTAAAAACTAAAAGGTTATTTAAAACTTCAATACTGTTCTCGTGCTACTTTGCATGTACTGGTATTTCTTTAAGGAAATGCAAATCTGTTTTATTTAGACTATTTGTCATCTTTTTTAGCCTGGCAAAATGAATGCAAAAAGAAAAATGAAAGAAATAGAATATGATAAGGCTTTGCAACATTGCCTGTGCGCATTGCTGGAGCCAAGAAGGTGTAGCCACCATGTCCTTTGGTTATGATGAAATACATGGCTGAAACCCACTGCAGGTAAATGATCTGTAAATGAGATCAGATGATGTATTAGAAGCATATTCCTCTTTTTGTCCCCTCTTTTCCAGCCTAGGAGCATGTAGTTTCTACCTCACATCTCTGCTCCTGCAGATATCTGTGACATGAGGTGGCTTTGTTCGAGCCTGACATGGTTTTCTTATTAACACCTAAACTTTCTCCATGTTCTCCATGCTAAGCCCCATTTAAGTTTTGGCTTGGGAGAAAATTGAAGCAGGCGACAATTAATAACTTAGTAGCATGTCTAATGAAGATTGTATAGCTGCTGTGGGTCAATAAACAAATAGGGGAGATTACTTCTAAAAAATTATGTAAACTCAAAGGTCATCAACTCATCTGAATGATTGATTCAGTCGTGTCTGGTTTGATACAAGCTCTACACTTATCTGATATGCTGAAATTAGTAAACCATTTAGTACATACATGGTAAGGGAAAACCTGGAAATGTGAGGGAATATAAAGGTGCTGTATGTAACTTTTTTTACCCTACTAAAGCATAAAAATGCCCTAATATGTTTGCAGATAATTAGGAAACTAAGTAACAAGTTTTTTTTCTGCTAAATTTACATGCTCGTTTCTCTGAAAAACACTACAGCCAGTTATTAAGTTGGCTTGGAAAAGCCAACTTACCAGTGATCTATATAGAATGACTGGATAGCTCATGACGTTCTAAACTGCCATCAGGCAGTGAAGCCACCGGAAGTGTTCGAGCGGCCATCTTACGATTCCCTACCGGCAGAGGGCTCCAACAGCCGTTATACAGATTTTGGTAGCTTCGACGGTACTTTTAAGATGACCCGCTATGCAGCATACAAGTGTAACCCCTAAAATCCACTGGATCCGTCTACGGCGCGGAACGTCAGCGGCAGGTTTTTGATGCGTCCCTAGCTCGGCGTCAAAGTCCACTGGAAGCATCTCAGACGCGTTTCAGCAGCGGAGCGTTGGTCTCCAAAGGGTGTTTTATTTTGAAAATCGACCGGATCGTCTATGCCGTTCTGTGTCTGACTTCCTGCCCGGTACGATGTACTCTGTGCTGCTTGACGCGGCAAGCGGCGAAAATAGACCTGCTACCTATTCTCTGCGGAGCGGAACAGAGAGATGCGGTTTAATGGTTTAATTTACCACACACACAGTGGCGTCATGCCCATTCAAAGTGAGGGGGCACGTGCCCCCTCAGATTTTTCCTCCCTGATAATTTTTTTGATTCCTATTATGCTCCATAATTACCAGAGCCTATAACGACTCAAATGTGTTCTCAGGAATGTGATGTGATATCATGTCACATGTAAACATGTCATTCACTGCAGATGCGCTGTTCTAACATGCGCTTTACTGAGCGCGAACACCCGACGCACACATGCACTAAAAGCCTGTCTAACAGCGCCTGGTTACTGGACTAAGTTATCTTTCGAGTCTTATTTCGCTAAGACTCTCAAATACACACAAGGTTACACACAAATACATAAGGAAAGTGGGTTATGTCTAAACTGAAAACAAACCGAGAAAATTGAGAGAAATCTGCTTGTCAAATACGTGTATATTAGACGAGTCGCGTACAGGTCTTAAAGAGACAGTAGCCCTATAATAAACATGCAGCCGCTTGTCCTTAAAGGGATAGTTCACCCCAAAATAAAAATTCGGTCATTATTTATTCACTGTAATGTTGTTCCAAACCTATATAAATTTATTTATTGTGCTGAACACAAAAGAAGATATTTTGAAAAATGTGGGTAACCAGACAGTTGCTGGTCCCCATTGACAAATGTAGTGAAAAATATACTATGGAAATCACTGGGGTACATCACCTGTTTGGTTACCCATATTCTTCCAAATAACTTCAACAGAAGAAAGAAACCTATTCAGGTTTAAAACAACTTGAGAGAGTAAATGATGACAATTAAAATTTTTGGGAGAACTATCTATTTAATGTTAATAAAACAACAAAATCGGTATATTTTCCTGCTATTTTGTCCTTAGCCAATCACATGCCTGATTCTTCTGGATGTGTAATAAATCGGTCAGCATCAGCCCGCCCCCTTTTCCTAATATGGTGTCTGTGTATATCAAATCAGCGCTCTAGAATCTTTGCTGTGTATGTTCAAGCAACTCACTCGTCTCGCACGTTGAGCTGGCAATGTTTTACAGATGGTCTTGAAGTGGTAAGTGGGCAAAGCAACAAATCAGCATTGAATTAGTTATCGGATGATATTAAAAGGTAGTGGGATTATTTGTGGTTGACCTGGAAATTTTAACTTGATCAAAAAGTTATGGATTTGATATTAGCTGCGAATTCAGAGCATTAACTTAAGTTGTATCAGTGTAACGTTATCCTAGTCTAGCCTAGTCTAACCGTCAGAAAACAATTGCCTCAGATTGTGCCCCCCCAGAATTTTGGCTTGCATGACGCCCCTGCACACACACACACACACACACACACAGAAGCGAGAGTGACGCTCGCGCAGGTTTCAGTCTCTGCTGCCTCACGATATGAGGACATGATGAACTTCCTCTCCAGAGCCGATCTGAGAGTCACTTCATGAGCATCATGAGCATCTTTCTCTCTCTCTCTCTGTCTCTCTCTCTCTCTCTCTCTCTCTCTCTCTCTCTCTCTCTTTCTAACCAATCATTCATTAAACTTTTTCTATCTCTCTATCTACAAACATCTATCTATCTATCTGTCTATCTATCTATCTATCTTCAAACAATTTTTCTATTTATCTATCTATCTCTTTCTACCAAATTTATCTTTCTTTCTAACTAATCTTTCTTTCTTTCAAACTGATATTTTTTTCTTTTTTCAAACTGATCTTTCTTTCTTTCTAACTAATCCATCTGTTTTCTTTCTTTCTAACTATTCTTCTTTTTTTCTAAAATTTCTTTCTTTTTTACTTTTCTTTCTTTTTTACTTTTCATTTCTTTCTTTTTTTCAATCTAATCTTTTTCTTTCTAACTAATCTGTCTTTCTTTCTTTCTAACTAATCCATCTTTCTTTCTTTCTTTCTTTTTACCTTTTACTTTTCTTCCTTTCTAACCATTCTTTCTTTTTTACTTTTCCTTCTTTCTTTTTACTTTTATTCCTTTTTTCAAACTAATCTTTCTTTATTTTCTTTCTAACTTCTAATTTCTAATCTTTATTTATTTCTAACGAATCTTTCTTTCTTTCTAACTAATCTCTTTCTTTCTAACTAATCTGTCTTTCTTTCATTCTTTCTTTCTTTTTTACTTTTGTTCCTTTCTAACTATTCTTTCTTTTTTCTTTCTTTCTTTTTTCTTTCTTTCTTTTTAACTTTTCTTTCTTTTTAACTTTTCGTTTCTTTCTTTTTCAAACTAATCTTTCTTTCTTTCTATAATCTATCTTTCTTTTTTACTTTTCTTCCTTTCTAACCATTCTTACTTTCTTTCTTTCTAACTATTCTTTCTTTTTTACTTTTCTTCCTTTCTAACCATTCTTTCTTTTTTACTTTTCTTTCTTTCTTTTTTACTTGTCTTTATTTTTTTCAAACTAAACTTTCTTTATTTCAAAATAATCTTTCTTTCTTTCTTTCTAACTAATCTATCTTTCTTTCTAACTAATCTATCTTTCTTTCTTTCTTTCTAACTAGTCTATCTTTCTTTCTTTCTAACTAATCTCTTTCTTTCTAACCAATCCATTTGTCTTTCTTTCTTTCTTTCTTTCTCACTATTGTTACTTTTTTACTTTTCTTCCTTTCTAACTATTCTTTCTTTTTTACTTTTTTTCTTTCTTTCTTTTCTTTCTTTTTTAATTTTATTTTCTTTATTTTTTCTAACTAATCTATCTTTCTTCCTTTCTAACTAATCCATTTTCTTTCTTTCTAACTAATCCATCTTTCTTTCTTTCTTTCTTTCTTTCTAACTATTCTTTATTTTTTCCTAACATTTCTAACCATTATTTCTATTTTACTTTTCTTTCTTTTTTCAAACTAATCTTTCTTTATTTCTAAGTAATCTTTCTTTTTTCTAACTATTCTATCTTTCTTTCTTTCTAACTAATCTATCTCTTTCTTTCTAACTAATCTATCTTTCTTTCTAACTATTCTCTTTCTTTCTTACTATTATTTCTTTTAATCTTTTAATCTTTCTTTCTGCAAACTTTTTCAAACTTTCTGGCTAGGCTTTTCCAAGCCAACTTAAAGTTTGTCTACGAACTTTACCATCTAGTTTTATTTATCATTTTACACATTCCGTGTTGTCAATCGGTTTTTGTTTTGGTCTGTGTGATCGCACCAAGGGGCAACCTCCCCGTCTCTCTCTTGAAGCCAACATGGAAGTGACTTAAACTGCAGTTCATCAACTGAACGCTAGAGACAGGCTCCAAAAGGGAGTCAATTCTACATATCCCTCATGTTAAAATGCCCAACTTTACAGCAGAAAAAAACATGTTTACATGACAACTGTGAGAGGGGTGAATGTTTTTATAACTCATCCATTCAATTATTAGCCTTAAAGTTCAGCATAATTAAGGGCGTGGCCACTTGAGTGACAGGTGGATTGGTGCTGCTGTCACTACTAGATGTTTGTCTACTGTTAGCGCCACGTCACCTCAGCCAATCCCAGCCATTGAACTTGGTGTCTCTGCGATGTTTGTGCTTTTTTTCGGGATCATTTCATGCAATTTAATACACGCATTATACCTTCGCCCATGCCGTTGGACTCCTTGTCGTGTATCGAGAGAACAACCAGCGCTGTTTTCAGTTGTTTTCCTCTGTGAACATGCACTCATGTCATGGATGTCTGACAATTTCATTGCTTTTTGGAGTTTTCAGATTTAAAAACGTCTATATAGAGGCTACACTCGTTCTTTGGTACCATTGCTGTCACGGAACAGATTGATATGCTTATTTAGCCTAGCATCAAATAAAATCCTGCAGGTGTCAGTGCTTTCTCTGTCCATGCTATAAATGCACATCCTTGAATGAGTGTGGATTTCTAGCACATTTACTTGAACTTCTGAGGTAATATCTATGGTTTGACCCATTTGAGAGACGGCCAAAATCAGAATTTAAACTGGACTGAATATGATAAAGCTCTCTACGAACTAGACGTGCGATGCCGCATTGACTGACATGTATGTGCATGTATCACTTTCACACACACACACACGCTTGCATTATACATTTTTAACTATCTAAATAATTAGGGATGGCCCGATACCATTTTTTTTCAAACCGATACGAGTACGAGTATTTACATTTGTGTACTTGCCGATATCGAGTACCGATACCGATATTTCTATCGCAAAAGTAACTATAGGCTCCCAGAAAAGAAGACAGAAGACTATTTTAGAACACAGGTTAGAAGACTGTTTTTATTTTCTTCTCTGCTTGTTTCTCTGCTTGTTTTAACAAGTCTAAAAATAAATAATAATGAGTAAAATAATAAATGTATTAACACACAAACCACTGTTAATTTAACATAAAAGCAAGCAGTTACTGCGTGCATGGTCTGACATGACTGAATGCGCCCAAAGTGCGCTCCCTTAATAGTCTAATTCCTAAAAAGCTGACAGTTCATCGCGATCTCACATATCTGTAATTATCAATGAAGCTGACTGCACAATGAATCTTTCATAATATCCACACTTTGTTTGTTATAATTAGAGGATTTGCCAGCATACAGAATTCAGCACTGAACAAAAAAGTTTGGAGCAGTGAGGGGAGTCTATCTTAAATGCTTCTGATTAGCCATTGCGTTCAAGAAATCAACACACATGTCTGTGATTGGCTACATCGCTCAACGCTGCAAACATGTTATGAATAGAAACTCTGGCCTGTAAATCGTTTCTATTTTGTTTTAGTTGTTCTTCTTGCTTTTCTGCAACAGATGAATGAAAATCTATTAGTTTTAATATGTTGTATTCATAGATATTTCTAGTTTGCGGGAGTCCCGCGAATCGTTTTATTCTCCCGGAACCCGCACACACAGAGTGAGTGCATTACCGCCCGCGTCCGCGCTCGCGCTCGGCCATCAGATCTAGTGCCGCGCCGCACTCTTTTGCGTTGGGAGTGCACGTCCCTATGCCTCAGTTCACCTCGACAAAGCACTCGCGGCGGCCAGTTTCGTTTCGCAAAATGTACGTGGTATCGGGGCGTGGTATCGGCGAATTTTTATGAGTACGAGTACGAGTATATGAGGACAGTATCGACCCGATCCCCGATGCCAGTATCGGTATCGGGCCATCCCTATAAATAATACAGATCATGTCGAGTTAGGCGGGCGTGGTTTCAGCACCAGGGACCTCGACTCCACCCACGTCTCACCTCTTTGCCCATTTTCTGTTATCCAGGACTGACGCGCTGCCAAGATGGCGATGCCTGGCTCCGCCCACTTTAGGCTTCAAAAATGCTCTTCAGAAACCTACGTGTGATGTCACGGACACTACGTCCATATTTTTTTTACAGGCTATGGATCTCGCCCACTGCCAGTTCACCCAATAGTATTTCGACAACCCGGGATGCCAGTTGGCAGGAAACACAGTGTATTGCAGCCTTGGAAACAAGCAAACAAACTGGATCAGAGAGTGCAGATTCCACACAACATAAAAAGCTTACGTATCCATCTAAAAATCTCTATGAATGAGAGCATATTAAAACGCAGATAAATCAACTCCTCAACTTACAGTGTGTAAGTATCCTGGGCTTTCATTGTCAATTGCGCTCGTTCTGTCGCGTGTCACCAAACTGGAAACTCGCGTGAGTGTCGAGTCTGAGGAGGAGGGGACGAAGGGAAGCAACGGTCACCGATATTTTGAATTTGGACTGCAGTACCTATTTTGACCACTAGCTGTCATTCTTACAGACTGCACCTTTAACATAGTAATGTTTCAATAAAACTTAATTAAATATTAAAGTTGTGGAGATGCATAAATAAAACATATAGCAGTAGCCACTGGGGCAGGACCCTCAGAAACTATATATCTATGCCATATCTTGCCCGAAAGGGTGCATATTACTTTAAAGCACGAGTATGCACCCCTAAGGTATGCACTCTTTATGAGTATATGAGGTAAAAGGTGTACTTTTTTTAAAGCACTGCCCCCAGTAGCAAGTTTTTCTACCCTTAAAAACATTATTTTTGTATACTGTATAGTGACTTATAATTTATTTATGCTTAGCTCTAGAATAATTTTTTTTTTTTTTAATTGTTAGAAATTACTATAAAATGATTTTATAGTATCATCACAAATGTCTGGAAAATTCTTGGTCAACAAGTGCCGGAACTTGTAGTGTATGTAACAGTAGTTTGTCATTTTAAACCATTTCGATAAACTTTTTTCTATTTCAATGAATATTGTTAAAGATCTAACTTCTGAACTGAACTAAGGTGACCTTAATGGCCCCGGGCAGGCCGTCGCCCTTGCCTTGATGTTATTCGAAAGGTAAATGCTGTTAAGGAGAGATTTTGCTGGATTTGACTCTATCTTAGTGTGACCTTCACAGTCACACTGTCTCTTTATCATGATCTCAGCACAAAGCGAGGGCAGAGGCAGTAGGCTGCTTGTCTAGCACTCTGATAGTCAAACAAAGGCAGTCCGACTGATGCACTAGATAGCACAAACACACTTCAATTAAAGCCTTCCCTCTCAAAGACAAATCAAACCCGGCAGTACAATGGCAGGATCAACATTAGGAGAAAAAAAAAAAAAGAGAGACACGAGTCCCTCTGAGTGATGAGTAGGACTTAGTTCAGTGCTCTATTAAAGCAGACCAGCTAATTTGAACGGAGAGTGTACGCTGCCTGCCGGCTCCTCTGTGATTTGTAAGGTGTTTTTTTTCTTCTCTTTTTACAGTGTATGCCTTTTCTGTGCTATTTCCTAAATGAACAATTGTTAGTAGTAGTATGTAGTAGTATTGGACTTTTTAATTAGAAAAAAGCAATTAAATTACTTTGTTATTGTTTATATTTTTTTGGGTTTCACACTGTGTCTTTAAATTAATTTAAAGTACTGTCACTGCAGCCATACTCATTTAGATGGGCATTGTGACTTTTTGGAGCGTTGCAGCAGTGTTGCATTTTAGACATTTTTAGAGGTACGCTATGTAACTTTTTTTTTTCAAAATGTAAAAGAAATGATATAATGAGCAAGTACATCATGAATCCATCTTCCAAACCGTGTTTTTTTCTTATCTTGAATCATTACAGCTCACTTATAGTGAGTGTTTATATTCCGACCTTTTTAGACCTTGCAGGACACCAACTACTGCAGAGTTGTCACAGGTTGTTGCAGGAAGGCAGACGAAGATGAAGAATAAAGTTTCAATACGAAGTTTAATGAGGGTAATACAAATAATACTTAGACAGGCAGGGCAACACACTAAATTTAACATAGACCAAACAGAGAATGAATGTGAGGGATCAACTTATATAGCAAACACAAACAAGGATAATTAATAGAACACAGCTGAAACCAATGAACTAATAATGACGGTAACTATGGAAACAGACGAGTGGCCGGAGGCAGAACAAGGAAACACGTGACAAATGAAAACAAACTGAAAGTCCATTAACAAAACTAAACAGAATGGTGACAGAATGCACCCTGTGACAAGACACGACCTTGCACCGTAATAGAGTGATACATAGGGAGGGATGGAGGGGGACGAGGAGATGGTGAAATGATGTGGGGAGGCAGAAGAGAAGGGATGGTGGCAGGATGTGCCGAAGGGATGGTGATGGTGGGACGACGAGACCAAGGGATGGTGATGGTGGGACGACGTGACCCAGATGTTGAAGATGGAGGAAGTCCGATGGCGCAGACCCAGAGCTCTCAGAGCTGACAGCACATGGCGGAGACGAAGGCGGTAGGAGCCAAGATGTGGTAGGTGTGACTATCAACATCTGAAGAATGAACAACAGAGACGAGTCCCCAAGATCCGATGGCGCAGATGGAGGGTCGATGGTGCTGAGCGACATTGCTGGTGCTGGCGACCCAGAAGATGTCGTGGCGACAAGTGTCGCAGGTGGAGCCAGAGTGCCTGATGACTGGGGCGACAGCAGTGAGACCAAGGACAGAGGCGATGCTTAAGGGAGGAAGGAGTCCACTGCAGCCGTAGGGGAGAAGGGACGGAGCATAGTGGTTGACACGTATGTCCGTGGCGTAAGTGGAGCGATGACTGACCAAGGGGGAGCCAGTGGGACGAGGGAACCCAGTGAAGTCACTAGGCAGAGGGTCCCTGGAGGAGCCGAAGGTGGGAGGAGCCAGGACAGAGCCGACAGGTCGACTGGGCGAAATGGAACGAGGGAAACTGAGACGAGAGGCGGAGCCGCAGGATCCTCTGGCCCAGGCGCTGCAGATGTTTGCACTACGTCCCGGCATTGCATCTCCAGATATGGTGCAGGGCTGCAAGCCTCTAGCAGCGGCGGGGCTGCAGAACTGGCTGAGGTGACATCAGACTGGACAGGATGATGGTGAGTAGGTTACAGTCCACACAAATCAAAGAGAAGAATAAATCACCGTCCATATCTTTCATAAAGCAATCTTTAAACAGCTATGAAGAAGATGATGCTTGGGTGGGAGTCGATTCCTCCTTACTGGTGTCCAGCAGCCAGTCCTCGGTACCCATTCCCTCGACCGTAGATGTCCCGGATTCACACCCCTGGTCAGACTCGCTCGGGGGCTCAACTTCCGGGGCGATGGTGAGCACTGTCCTTTGGCTCTGGCTCA
Organism: Siphateles boraxobius; assembly: GCF_051911475.1. Classification (NCBI taxonomy): domain Eukaryota; kingdom Metazoa; phylum Chordata; class Actinopteri; order Cypriniformes; family Leuciscidae; genus Siphateles; species Siphateles boraxobius. Next base: position 12,886,734 of record NW_027509205.1, on the reverse strand, counting down.
CTCGTCATGGTGGGTGGTCCCTCAATGTATGCGGGGGGCACTCAAGCATTCTCTGCGGTTGAAGGTGGTAACTTCGGTTCTGGATCGAGGCCGTAAGATGCATGGAGTTTTGTTTATTAACTGCTAGAGCTCCAAAAGTTATATAGTCTTCCTTTAAATATAGTTAAACTTTTAAAAACCTGAGTTACATTTGATTTTGTTGCTGCAAGGTTTTTGAACACATGAGAACTTGTTATATGAAGCCTCTCTTGGTCTAGTGAGCTCAAAACTAGCCTAATTACACAGAATGCCCTTAAAATCTGATTCAGCCAACCCACAACTAGCCAGTTTTAAAAATTCTGCAGAGTATTTCTCTATTCTGTAGAGCACAACTGTTGCTAAAAATAACTCTTTTCCGTGTACCTATGAATTTCCTAACTTGTTTTTCCTGTCAGTGTAGTTTTAGATGTGTCTTTTTATTGAGAAGACATTTCTTTGCCCAATGCTAATGGATTGATTGCCGTTTGAACTCTAGAAACTTTAGTTTTACTTCTGTCTGCATTGTTTCTCATTCTTGTGTTATTTCTATATCGAGTGGAGCAGTGCACAAACCACGTGCTGGGCTGCCCCGTGACCAGCTCTGGCAGGACAGTTGAAGTGAAGCTCGTTTTTTGCGAATTGCCCAGTAGGTGGTTGTGGGCACGCCTCGAATTGAAAGTTAGAAATTGGTTTCACGCAAGGGTGCCCCAGTCATTTGCTGTGCTGAATAGTGGAATTCACTGGATAATTCCAGCATTAATTGATTCTGGGCTCTGAAATAAACAGGCTGGCAAAGTGCACGAAAGTATAGGCACAGCCTAATAGACTTACTCCCTTTTCCAGAGGAAAAGAGTAGTTGCTGAGATCAGACATGAGTCCAAGTCATTATTTTACATGTAAATCAATGAGATTTTCACCCATTTTATTATAAGAAAGGTAATAGCATGTCGTCTCCTGAGTAAGTCACAAGATTTGAAATAGGTTTAATACATAGGGTTAAGAGTTTGCTCAAAGCAACCACCACTATTAAAGTGCACATTTTGCAAACTATACACCTAAAATGTGCAGCCTTACATTATACAGTTCTTATTTGCTTTGCTGAACACAGAGTGAAAGTACAGTGATTTAGAGGGAAGCAATTACCAACTACCATACAAATATGTATTTCTGAATATCCATGGATTCAAGGCTATGCCTGGAGATTTGTAAAATAATGAACTAAGATAGGTAACTTGCTACACCACTATGAACAGCACTACATATTTGGAAGATAACAGCTAGCATTATTTAGCTGGTTGTGTAGGACTAGGTTAATTGCATGCCTGTCGTTTTGATAAATCACTAAGCTGTTGTTGGAATATTTGTTTTGTTTTTTGCAACTGATTTGAGTCTCAAATACTTATTTACTTGGTAAACCCTCTAGATTATGTCTCAAGTTATGTCTAATGCAAATTCAAGTCTGGAATTTGTCAGTTGAGCTCTGTAAGAGTCGTGTGAATGATCAGGTATGCCAGGGTTTCTTGGTGTCTTTGTCTCTCGCCCTATTTTCTCACACATCAGGTGCGCCATAGGGACTCTCATCAATGAGACTCAGTGACACTGCATTAGACTCACTTCTTACTCTAATTCCCACTACACCCATGATCCCCCAAAATGAGTCTATCTCACACTTGGAATGGCGCTGCTACCAGCATTAACTCGCTCAAGGTTTGATTGGCAGTTTAAGTTGTGAATGTCTGAAAAGGACATCGGAAGTACTGAAATATCATTAGATAAGTGTCAACATTAGGATGGATTATTTATTTATTTGTTTCTTTATTTATTTTTTAATGACAGAAATCTTCTGTTTTATTTAGTGTGTATAGCACCATTATATGTAAACATTATCATTATTATCTTCATTCATTGGCTTTTATGTTATTATTCTATTCTGAATTATTAATTTGATGTAATTTACTTAAATTATAATATATATATATATATATATATATATATATATATATATATATATATATATATAATTCTCTCTCTCTCTTTCTCTCTCTAAAGTGGATAAAGCTGTCCACTGTTCAGCCATGGCAGAAGGGCTATCCTGCATGTGTTAATGAAAGCATCACTCTGCTCCCTTTGCTGGGTGGATGGTGGCTTATGGGAAGCTGGAAAGGGGAGGTGTCTCGCTGTATGGATGATGATGAAGGCTCCAAGCATAGGCACGAGAGGACAGATTGGAGGAAAGTGCTGTAGGACTCTGGGAAGTGAACCTGGCTGCTCCCCATGGAGCTAGTGAGAGTGGGAGCGAATGGCCGACATTTACAAATGAGCCTCTTCATCGCCACATGGGAGAATAGAGTATCCTATTGTGTCTCAGCCGTAGAACTGCTCAATCCTCCCCCACGTCCATAAAAAAGCAGGATGAGGAAAAGGATGTGTGTCTGAGCTTTGGTGCCCAAGGCAAGTGGCAGAGCGCATACTTAACTTTCTCTCTTCCCTCATTTCTACCACATAAAATTTGAATTGGAGGGATTTATCATGCAGACCCTGAAGTCTGTGATACCGAAAACATTCAGCTCTAGTTATAGTTCTTTACAGGTTTGGGCAAAATTTCATCATTTGGTCTGTCTATCAATTGACCATTCGCTAAGCCCCGCCCTCTCTAGTTACTGTTGCTATGCCTGTCAAGCTTTCCCGCCTGGCAAGTCTATTACAGTGTGTATGCTCCAGTGTCAGACCTTCCCAATGAGATAATTAGTCATTTTTGGAGAACATGTGAAATATCTGAGAGAGCAAGACAAAAGGGACTGCAGTACGCATTCGAGGGATATATCCATGACATAATATGCAACCGATTAGCGAATAATTTCATAAAAATTTAAGATAAAGCCTATAACGTTAGTCCCAGCGCAAGCAGCAGCCGCCTCATACGTTGACCATTCAAATGGGAAACACACAAATTGAGGAACAGCTATGTTCGTGCACAGCAGGGTAAATTAAATATGAAAATAATCGAATAATTATAAATCAAACAGTTTATCCATACATTTTGTGGAATAACACTAACACCGGGAGAGCCGCGATCGGATTGGGTTAAAGTTACTCAGTCGGGGTAGTACGTTGTCGATTAACAAAATGCTGAAATATATTTTAAAGTATATCAGTGAGCCCCCGTCTTGTCTTTAATCGTCTTATTTTACGTTAAAATATATGCAGTAGGGTTGGGCGGTATTTCGGTAATATCGTATACCGCGGGGTCTTAAAATAGCAACGGTATCAGTTTCAATACCGTCATTACCGGCACTTATATATAATATATAAATATAATTTATTCAATGCCTAAAAATGCTTATGTAGTTGTCATCAAGTGACAGTGTGGAGGAGAAAGAGAGAGAGAGAGAGAAGGGAGAGGCGGTAAATACTGAGGAGGCAATTTTATGTTGCAATAAAAAAGGTGACCGCGAGAGATGGAAACACGTCTAACCTAATGTCGCATCTCCGAAACAACCACCCACTCACTGCTGCGAGGATGCATTTTGCCCCGAGTTCATTAAATAAGCCCATTAGTTTATATTTGTTAAAATATTATAATGTTATTTTTTTTTTACGTTGATAATGAAAACTGAACAGCACGAGTAAGATGGGATGCATCGGGAGTTAGCCATTGACCATTTAATTAAGTTTCATTTTGTAAACGGCCTTTCTTTAAAGTGAATTTCGTTTTGTATAAATTGTATCTTAATTTTAATATTTTTTTTATCAACCAATAATAAATAAGAATCAAATATAGCAGACAACATAATCATGACATGATCGTGCGCTGTCGCGCCGCGGTCACTTGCATTGAAATCTCATCATAAATTAACCGAAACTCAGTGTATGTCTCACAGACATGACAGATATCTAAATAAAGCTTGAAATTTCATTAAACGAAACAATTCAAAACGAAAAGAAATAGGCCACTTGCTGATTATTTAATCCATGATGTGCATTTCTCTCTATGCGCGTTCATACGGAAATGGCGATCATCAAATTAAACGAAACTATTCAAAACGAATAGGCTAGCCGACTCTCTGATTATGTAATCCATGATGTGCATTTCTCTCTATCGTTCACTATGGAGATGGCGATTCGTCAATTTCTTTAAACGAAACAATTCAAAAGGAAAAGAAATATAGGCAGCATACTCTCTGATTAAACCATGATGTGCATTTCTCTCTATAGGCGCGTTCCCTACAGAGATATCAATCGTCAATTTCTTTAAACGAAACAATTCAAAACGAAAAGAAAAAGGCTAGCCTATACCTTCTGATTATGTAATCCATGATTTGCATTTCTCTCTATATATGCGCGTTCACTAGGAGATGGCGATCGTCAACTTAATCTTTGCAGCACTGACAGAAAAGTTGTATTAACAAAAATCAATGGACGCGTGTCACCGGATTTACAAATGCACTTCTTGCTTGTTGCTTGTTAATTTAATTTAAATTAATTAATAAAATGAATACAATTGTCATAATTAAAATAATTAAATATTATTAATTGTCCCATTTTTGCTCATTTATAAATAGTATTTATATCTACCACCCCCTCAGCACCTGGGTTAAACAATTATTTGGCGCCACCATATTATAACGGCCCACGTATTAAAAATAGTCGAGTCTAAATAGGGCTACGGCTCATATTACATTTAATGCCGTCAGCCGGGATCAGACACAACGTGCACGGGTTGGCCTTGATTTATTTATTTTTTTTGCCCGATCTTGTATTCAGTTTCTGAACGGTGTAGCCAAAAGCCAACAGTTTGGTGAAGCTGTCTGAGCCTTATGTCATAATTTTCAATTAGTCACGGTAATACCGTATACCCCGGTAAAATAGGGAGGAGTTTTGACGGTATCAAAATTTGGATACCGCCCAAGCCTAATATGCAGCATTATGAACAAAGAACCATCATTATTTCCAAGCAATAGGTGTTTTTGTTAATCCTGTGGGCATGTAGTTGTGAATGGGGTCTCCAACACTGCTTGATCCACGCCCATCATTTCTCCCCTTGGCTTTTAGATTTTTGGGAAGGAAAAAAATTCCACTTTCCCGTCCAAATTTTTATGATACCGGGTATCGGATTTGCACAATCCACACGCACAACGATTCGGCATGTTTCCCTCGCTCGAAAGCTTGCCAGACCTCCCACGCCTAGTTACGGTTGCTAAGACATGATTGGCCAGTGGCGGTTTTCGGCCGTGGCTTAGCGAAGGGTCAATTGAGCGATCATTTTGTATTTCTATTGTTCATTTTATCATTCTTACTTTTATTTTTCTAGTTAAAGGTACAATCTGTATTTTTTTTGCCGCCAGAGGTCGCATTTTCAAAACAATAACAAAGACAAAGCTTGATGACGCTATGCAAGTACCAAGTATTAGCCAAGTATTAGCCAAGCACTCCCTGGGTTATCACAGAATACATTTCCCATCATGCACCTCCCTGGACTAATTACACCAAACACCATAAACCTGCACTGCGCTGATTACACACACCTGCATCTCATTCACACACACACACACACACACATATAAACCACTTCCACGCACCACATCAGTGCAAAGTCTTGACTTTCCTGCATTGAAACAGACACTAATGAGGCATCTATGTATTATATCTATGGTTTCTACAAGCAAAAACCAAGGATAGCACGGATGTTACGTGATTAATATGCAACTATGACAAGGGATGAGCCGTTATTTAAAACTGGAACTTCTCTGGATTTACAAATCCTTGGAAACATTTGGGATAATTGGGACTTTAAGCAACAGCCTCTTGTGAAAGGGCAACGGCAGCTGGATGTAAACGGTTAACTGCCGTAGTTAAAGAACGCAAAAATCATTAAGCAACCGTGAAGAGTACGGTTTAGGGGACAATTTAATCATTTGACAAAATACAAATAAAGAAAGTGATTTTAAAAAGCAGGAGAGGGTTGCTTTGGGCATTTAATGATATACATAAACAATTACAATGCCACATACCATAAAACATATTAACTTTCTTAACCTTTCACTTAGTAGCGACAACGGCAAGTCAGCTGTTCTCCCGTAGTAGACAGTTACAGTAGAACGTTGTGAAGTAGCAGTTAAAATCGCGCATGCGCAATAGAACGCCAGAATGCCGTTGCCGTTCCACCACAGGCTGTTGCTTAAAGTCCCTATTGTAAGTACAGAACTGCATGACAAGTGGTTTTTGAATATTTTATTGCAAAATCTTACATATTGTACCTTTAAATTTCTTATATTAATTTCTTTGCATTTCAATTCATATTATTTCTTGTTCCTTACATTTCAGTTAAAATTTCAATTCTAGGCTACATTTACTTTTTTGCTACCTTGGTTCAAATTTCAGGAATTTAATTGGACAGACGGTCTCCAATTAGTTCTGAACTGTGCACAACCTTGGTGTTTTCTTTATTTACATTTGAGAGTTGTGGATTTATTTACTTTTGACAGTTCCAAAATATGATTATTAGAAGTGTCAATTGATTAAAAATGCATGCTATGCTAATTAAATCAGCATGTAATCAGACCAAATCAGAATAGCATGCAATCAAATTAATCTTAATCACATATGTAGATATTTGCTAAGCAAAATAATTTAAAGACATTTTATTGTTATTGTAGATGAAAACATGTCCCATCACACACTTTTCATACACAGAACTTGGCACGGACAGCCAAGGCTGAGCTGTCACATTCATAGTGGAGATGTTACAGGGGGAGATGATGCTGCTTTTTTCTCTCTATACATCCCCTCAAAGAGCAGTTTCATTTCCATCCAATGCAGTGGGACCTGGCACTAGCAGCAAAACAATCTTGCTAAGTGCGAACACTTCCCTCCCACAATACATCCTCCTCTTCCACTCAGGTTGCAGTGTGGAAACAGAAGGGCGAGACAGAACGGCTGGAGCTCAGCCACTCACTCAGCCCTTGATAGGGGGGATTCAGTGCTGTGAGATGGGGATAATTTGTTTCGAGAGTCCTCAAAGTGTCTGGGACCTGGGAGGTGCACCGCAGGCGAATTAGCATGCCAAGCCAAACATTGACCACCAGCTGGAAAACATCTAAGCTATTCTGGATCAATTCAGAATTGATCTCAGCCCAACTGTATGTATAATGTAGGCTGTTGGGTGGTTAAGACTGGCTGTCTGTCTGACCAGTGCTGGGAAAGAGATATGATCTGCCCACACCCTTTAAAAGCATATTAATGGAAAGGGCAAAGGGGCTTGAAGAGACTTTCAAATGAGCAGAGAGGGTTGCCTCTGTGCAGTAAATGGATTCCATCCTGCCAAGTTACGACCAGATGTATTCAGAGCATGCTGACAGGGCTCTGCGCATTCTACAGGCCTGTTTACAGGGTACTCCACGTCCCACTGCTTTCTGTTGAGTCCGCAGGTTGGTGGCCAAAAGCTTTGGAAGAAGGTGAGGCACCGAGCATCATGAGTCTTGAATGGTCGTGGCGGGGCATGCACAGAGGAGCTATAACGCAGAGTCGGCTGCGAGCGCCATTCCTGCTCCTCATTTGGGCTGCCCAAGGAGGCTGCATGCAGGGATTAATAGGTGGTTGACTGGAAAGCAAAGCTTTTTAACCCTGCTCAGGGACTCGTAGAACAGCACCACACCACGCCAGCAGATGCCAAGCGCAGCTGTCATGAGTCAGAGTGCTTTTGTTGTTTGCGCTCTCTTCTTTCTCACTCATCTTTCCCCTCTGTGGCCTTCTCCAGCCTTTTGCACTTTCTGGTTGAACTCATATTCCTCTTAAATATTTTCAAACTTACTTTCCCATTGTCTTTTTTTTTCAAAGGCATCTGACTATATGTAGGATTAATGGTTGCTTGTGATCTATCTATCTATCTATCTATCTATCTATCTATCTATCTATCTATCTATCTATCTATCTATCTATCTATCTCATATCCATTTGGAGTTTTTTTTTCATTGTGTCTGACAACAGGTCAAGAACAAACCTATCCATTTCTTTGGTTTAATGCACACTCTCCTGAAGTGTGTAAACTACCTTACAATGATGTGCTTGTTTTTAATGAGCTGTGTGAGAGAAGACGAGCTCCACAGCTTTTTCTGGAGTCCTTGACCTTTCCTCATCCCTGCTGACTCTTGTTCGTCTGTTATACCCTCACACCTCTCCCACTCTCGCTCATTTATCCTATCATCTCACTGTTCCCTCCTCAACTGTCCCTCCCTGCGTATCGCTCTCTCCTATGTCTAATTGCATTTCAATTCGCCCTAAGGGATGCCTGGGTAGTTCAATCCTCTCCCCCGGTTTCCCTCAAATCCATTTGCACCCTGCCCTGGCCAGGTCAGTTTCATGGGTTGCCCTGCAGGAAATATCCAATGACCTTACTTTCCAGTGACAACAAGGTATCATGGGGAATAGAATCAGTTGAGAGGCTCATCCTGCCCCCCATTCCCTCATATCCATCTTCCCCTCCTTCATAGACTTCCTGCTGTCAAGTGTAGAACAAGGTCAGAATTATGTACTATGTGATACCAAGTACCAAAAGTTTGAGGATACATTATATATAATATATAGTGCTGGGTAGTAACTGATTATATGTAATCTGGATTACATAATCATATTCCAAAAAATTTTAACATATAATTAGATTATATTACATTTTAAAAATTACTTTATGGATTACATGATTATTCACACAATGGCAGTCAATTTATATTGTATTGGTTTGCGCTAATTCTTCTTTTTACTCTTTTAAATGTTCATTTCTAAAAATAAAAATAAACCATTGTGTGTTATACCGTAACTATATTTACAATATAGGATGGCCATGTAATTTTCATGTAAATAAATTTGTGATGCTTTTAAATGTGGGGTCAAAAGCACTTCTTATTTACACCATGTAGGAGAGGAGTACTGTAATTATGCAAGTTACTAAACACTGCTGATACAGCATATAGCTGTCAAAATTTGTCTGGAAAACTTTGAATGTGTAATGCCACTGCTGTTTTTATGTTTGTTATTGTTTGTTCACGTAATACAGGGATTCCCAAAAATTTTTTTTGGCAGACAAACAAATTTTTTTTTTAAATACTAAATATTTAGTTTTTATTTTCATATAATTAATTTATATTAATTTTACATTAGATTTTTTTAATCAATCATTAGCTTTTCATCAACTCATAATCCCCCTGCAGTTCATTAATTACCTCCAGTTTGGGAAGCCCTGGCATATTGTAATGCTTAATGCATTTCGTGAAGATGATAACAAAGAATATTGTCTGTTTTCTTTCTCTCTCTTTTTTATTATTTATTTTATTTTTTTATATACAAAATAACTCCATTTAAATCTAAGTGAGTAATCTAAAAGTAATCAAAAAGTGGTCCGAATACATTACCTAAATGAGTAGTCGAGATTACGTTACTAACTACAATTTTTGCCTTGTAATTTGTAATCATTACAAGACTACAGTTTGCAGGTAATCTGCCCAATTTGTTTTCTGATTTCATTCAATGTTTACAGCAAATTTATAAAAGTTTAATTGAATTTCAGATTTTCTTGGTATTTTGAATGTCCCTCTTATGCTTTTACAACAGCAGCACTTCAGCTGCATGAACTCCACAAGTTTGTGTTTAACATAATAATCATTTTATGCAGCATTTCATTTAATTTTGAATCCTAGATTTTCAATTTGGTCTCAGAAGTTTCGACCCCACTGTACTTTATTCTTCACTTTATTCACTATTCAATCTAATGAATGCATCATAATTTCATACAGTTCTATATAAAGTAAGCAAATATCCTGTGTACTCGCATCTGTTTCTCAAAAACATTTATCTTATACTTTAAAGGCCCTCTGTAACCCATTTACTTACTCCACTATATCTGGGACTTATTTGTGTGTTTTTTTTACAGAGTAGAACATGGCAGAAAGCTTGAAAGTGTGTTTTAGTATAGGAGTCTTTTCAGAGAAGTACAATGTAGTCTGGAAGTGCTTGTGGAAAAAAAGTGTGGGTTGAAAGAATGAGGTTGACATATGCACAACCCATGAAAACTCACGCTGTGAATGATGAATCCATTTGATCAAGTCACTTTTTTTGTTTCAAACTCTGAGACATAGAGACCTTTAATTTAAACAGCCTCAAAAGTGCCGTGTTAGACTTAATGGAATATTGGTATTCAAATGGAGGAGTTTGTTCCCCTCGGTGTCTATGAGCTTTTTAGTCTCAAATGCTCAATGGCTCATGGGAACATGGAGATGCGTTATGGATGGTATTTAGAGACAAGTGTCTGATGGGTGCTGGAATAATGCCAGAGAGATGCCTATCTCTGCTTTTAATGGAATGTCTATCGTTGTTTTAAGTGATCAGCCCTGTCAATTCAGACTAGAGCCCGACCGATATATCGGCGGGCCGATATTATCGGCCGATTTTAGGCATTTTCCTAACTATCGGTATCGGCATTTATAATGGCCGATAAATGAATATTTTAAAAAATGCGGGTACGGTGATTCATGTAAGGGTGGCGCTGCCAATAAAGCACCTAAAAGCTGTCACAAGAACTGGCAAAAATAATGATTATGAATACAACAAATATAGCAAGGAGACATTTTAATTGTTTATTAATAAACAAGTGTTTTCAGTCAGTGTCAGCCAAAGATGAAGTTGACGATGCTGACTCGCGATCTTCAGTGAGCGCGCGCCAGAGAGAAATGCACATTTCATACGATTACATGAGTCTGTCTGTCTTTCGTTTTGAATTGTTCTGTTTAAAAGTAGACATTTCAATATAGATATATTTCAATTCTCAGGTCTATACGCTGAGTTTCGGTTCATGAGACGAGCTCCAGTTCACCCGCAGGCGCCTCCGTGTCGAGATTATGTATCGTCTGCTAAATTTACTTCTTATAAATTAAATCCAGGCAAATGGCTGATGAAACATTGATTAAAATTAAGATACAATTAATACAAAACGAAATTCACTTTGAAACGAAAGGTTTTGTGCTTTCTGTTTGATGTCTATGTGAAAGTTTCAAAGCATTAGTGCCGCTTTCAGAGCGCTCACGTCCGTAGTGCTGAACTGTCGCGTCTGTAACATTGTTTTTTCCTCATAAATGCAAACACGAAAAATAAAATAAAATAAAATAAAATGAATATTTCATGTAGCCTGTGGAGACTGAGAGCCAACCCTTCGTCATCCGGTGGGTAGTAGCCTACTTGTGATTTGCGCAGTGTAATTCACAGAATTGATTTCTCTGCTACAAGCCTCTGTCACGTATTGTGTGAGCTTGTGACTATTGCAAGCGCGCAGCTGAGAAGTCCTGATTATATTGTCTGCTATATTTAGGCCTTCTTCTTATTTATTAAGGCAATTGGTTGATGAAACATTGATTAAAATGCGTGGCGCGAGCGATCTCCGACAGTAAACTGATTCTGCTTTGAGGGTAAACAGCTGTTGCGATGCGAGCAATAACGGTCGCGTCCGGTGTAGACACAGTGTTAAAGCTCATTCTGCCTGATAACGCTACGTTACAACATCAAGCAATATTCCAAAAATGTATATAATTATAACACTTTATATAGGGCCATTTTGCATTAAGAGTAGCCTAGTTTCACGTTTAGTACATTTTGCTTACTAATTATTTAAAATAGTATAAAAGTACTGTACATATGTAATTAAAAACGTTTTCATTATGATATTATTCATTTTACTTTAGTAAAAAGATCTGAGTTCTTCCTCCACTGGTAGAGATTAGAGGAATTAAGAGTAAAAATAGAAGATAATAAGGTTTTGTCAGTGACACTTTTTATATATTTATTGATACAAGTTATGACTAAATTAAAAGACAAAGTCGTCGTTAGTGAAGATTATGCAACAGTATTTAGAATATAATATAATATAATATAACATGCAATGCAAACTAGTTTGGTTACAGCTCAGCTGTATAATTCTCATTCTATCATTCCCCCTGCCTCCATTACATATCTGTGTCACACAAGTGTTTGATTACCACATTTGAGTGATCATTGCAAAACGTGTTTGTAAAATATATTTATTCTGTTTATAGCTACTGTGTAAAGTACCCATCAAAAGTTTGTACACACCAATAGGAAAGTGTCCAAACTTTTGACTGGTATACTGTACTATAATACACATAAATAATATTGCTACTGTATTATAATATACACATAAATAATTTCGGCCGATATATCGGTATCGGGCTTTTTTTACTCCCTAATATCGGTATCGGCATCGGCCCCCAAAAATCCATATCGGTCGGGCTCTAATTCAGACGGTGAATTTTGATGCTTTCGATGCTTCACCTTACCTACAGTACATCAATCTAAGCGTCAAAAGGTAGAGACGACAAACGTGCAAGCCGTGGGTCAGCCAGGGACACAGATACTACCGCTGCAACAAACACCTCATCAAATGTCTGCCAATACAAGCAGCATCTTGTGCGCAAGAGAAATGTGATGGGAATTACATTTATCAGAGCTGCTTCTCTGTCTCCTCGTGATTTAAAAAGGAGGGAAGGATTGGGTAAAAGTGTGTTTGCTTGCATTATGTTGTTATTGTATCAATTTTGCACACCAGAAACAAAGGAGGGGAAATATGCGTGTCATATTTAATTTTAAATTGCCAGACGTCATCTTATGTTCACAGAAGAGCCTCTTGCTTTAGCTGTCGGCGGTGACAGTTTGAGTGAAAATTGAGGCCATTGTTGTCCGGTATCCAATCAGGAAGGCGTTTTCAAAATTGAATCAGAGATGTGTCTCAGAGGTTCTCGTTTACACATTGCCCTCAGATGGAGACAGAAACAGGAGAGGACATGGGGAAAAAAGGTGGCTGTGGTTCATGTGAGCTAGTTCTCCTTGTAGAGGTGACACCATTTAGCATATTAAGAGCATTTTAAACAGGTGCGGGTAGACACGGTTCTCCGTAATCAGCTTTTCTGATGTAAGCTCCTGATACATGGATTTTACAGACTCTCCAATGTCAAGGTCCTCTTCTCCTTTGTAGTAATGCTAGAGTACGGTACAGAGATGTCAGGCGCATGTTCAGCCAGCTCTGTGGCACATTGCTCTTGGTTTATACATGTTATTTGCTGGTGTGGTAAGTGGTTCAATGATGCAATTTTTTATTTTATTTACTCATACAATGACACCTCTATAGAGTTTGATTACTAAATTAAAATAAAGAATCTTGGGATCGTCAATCAGCACATGTATTCAAAATATAAGCAAAATTTAAAAAAGTGGTATAAAAATCAACTGAAACGAGAACTAGCCGCTTATAAAACCACACAAACTTTGTCTCTCGCAGCTGTTTAATGGCTCTTTGCTTGTTTTTGTTTGTTTTTTTGCTGTAAGGTTATTGCAACTTTATGGCTGATCGGGGGGTTGGAATAATCCTCGACATCTGTTCGGGGAGTGGTTGGGGGGATGCCGACGTTTGCCTTTTATTTACTGGACCGGGCCTCTCGGCTCATCCCCCCAGCTCTGAGGTCGGCATTTTGATTTTTAATGGGAAAACGTTAAAAAAGAATCTCAAATGGGCCTCAAGGTCAATGAAGGAGTTTCACCCCGAGTTATCTCTATGGCTTGTAAAACAAACATTACTCATGAGCACCACAGTAAATTAGCACCATGCACCAAAGACGGACTTATTTTATTGAGTATTACTGTTTTAATTGAGTGTTTAATAAGATTAAGTTTTCTTTCCTTTCATTTGCAAAACGAGTTAAGTTCAAATGTAGATACTACAAAATTTTACAGCATATACAAACTAAACATTTTGGTAGCACTTTGTTTTACAGTCCTGTTTCGCATGAACATCCTATGTACTTATTGTAGTAATGACACTAACTAGGAGTAACCCTGAACCTACCCCTAAACCCTAACTTAACCCATTTAGTTGCCTTACACTACACTTTACTTTTGTGGTAAGAACACTAAGTACATTGAAAGTGCACGTACTGTAAAAAGTGTTACCAAAATTTTGTTGCTCATCTGTAGCATTTTCAGTTTGTTAAGCCAGGCAAGAGTGTATTTTTCTTTATGGTGTGGTTGTCTTACTCTTCTCCATGGTCATATTCCACAGCCTCTTCCTCTCGTCCTTCTCTCTTTCCCTCTGGCCCTGATGACAGGAGGGTAGAACGTTAATCAGAACGGCGCTATCTCTCAGACAGCACCTGCAGGCTATCGCCAGCTCTAGCGTTCTCTGTGTGGGCAATGCCAGTCTTGGCACCCTGGTTCCTCGAGGGATGGCCATGCTGCCAACTGTGACAGGATTACACCGTAGAGTTACTGACTATAAATATATATTACACTTTCTAAGGACATCTGAATACCATTGTTGAGTAGAATTTGGTCTATTATTGATAGACTTACAGTGTTTAATTAGGTTAGTAAATAAAACCTTGTCAACCTCAGATGCAAGAAGAATATTGAAATTGATTGTAGTGTGATGGATTTACATTATGTAGATTGCTTGGTGTAATGTTCTAGAAAGTAAGCTTATTGATTGACAATTTCTTTTAAGAGTGAGATATTTTGTGAACTACTATTTAAGTGATTTCAATGAGATTAAAAACCATTTGAATTTGAAAACAGAAAAAAACGACAAATTCAGTGACTTGTAATGAAATCAAAGTTAATAACTTTTATGCTGTTATGTTCCTGTGATAAGTCTATTGAATCTGCATGTAGAATTAAATTAAATGAGCCTGAAACTCATACTTAAATAAAAGTTTCAATAAACTATTGCTCAGCACTTCAGCAGAAATGCTCTTGTTTCTGTCAGCAATGTTGTGGCAAGTCTTTACAAATCGTTTCTTAAAGTTACTCTGTTTCATCTTAATTTACCCAGAACAACACGTGAAGTTCAAGAAATAATTGGACTCTTGTTTGATAACAATTTGTGTCCCTCCGTATTCCTGCTGTCTTTGTATGGCAAATGCTCTCTGTGTGAAATGAATGGCTGGCTGTCACAGGTAATCATGAGGTTGCTTGTCAGTACTTGGTCTGCTTTCATTTCCCATGATTAGCTTTGTGAAGGAATGATGGGATATGTTTCACTCATCCACTTGTCTCTTTTGTTGGGTGACAGTGATGACTGGGTTAACATCGGTACCAGAAATCACATCATCTGCTGTCATGCTTCTTTTGCATCCCGAGAAACGATTTCTTTTTTTGTTACAGCAATCAAAACAACCACTGTAAAAGAGGTGTTCATGTCATTCACATTTTCATAAAGTATAATGTGAGCTTCAGACAAAGAGGGAGGGAGGAAATATGTGCACAAAATGTGCTGAATGCAATTTTCAAGGCGCTGTTCCCGAGCTCGCGGGAGTGCAGTACGGTCTTAAACTGGTTGGTTTTAAACTCATATCTGTGATGGCTATGGTTTTAGACACATTTTTAAAGCTTATTTTGTCATAAAACCTGTTTAATTCTGTAAATGCACTTTCTGTAAATCTCCATTCATTTCAGTTTATTCATGTACACATGTTAAAAAGCTGTTGATATTCTGTAACGTCTACCTGTCTTTCTGCTTTCTCTGTTTGACAGGAAATTGCAGCATACTTGATTACATTTGAAAAGCATGAAGAATGGTTGACAACATCCCCTAAAACAAGGTAAGAGTGTTTATGAACTAACCATTAGAAACCCCTTTCCCCAGAATTCCAGGGTATATCACTATGATGCTCAAATGAAGCCATTAGCTGGAGATTCCCCCAACGACCCACTTTAGGATTGCCGCTATCTTAAAAGTTGGGTGTTTGATATTGGTGGACATTGATGGCAGTTTCAAAAGGTTTACTTCTTTTAGGAGTTAGCCTTGCAGGTAATGGATTATTAATGTGGACTAATAACTGCAAATAGCCTATTAGTAGAGCTCGATGCTCTATTCTAATTTCTTCCGTGGATGCGATGGTAATGTATTAATATCTAACAGCAAATTAAACGTCCTATAATAAATGGATGTGTGAGCTGATGGTGTCTAACTGCGCAGAAGTAGATGATAGGTGTTGAATGACATTGAAGAGGGAAAAGTGAGCATGTCATGTCTACTAGTGAGTGTATGCGTGCATGTACCTGAATCCGTCTGTCATCTTGGTTAATGGCTGATAGCTCACCCTGGGGTCTGAAGAACCTCTGGTGAATTTACATGTTCCCAGGCCCCACAAGAGTAGGATTTGTGTATTTTTAAATAGACTGTCTATACACTTGATGTAGATTTGAGGTGTAATGGAGTGCCACTTATCCAGTGTCAATTATGCTGCTGATGCGAATGGTTCAGAGTTAGGCAGGACAAGGTTGCCATGGCGAGCAGGATTTGGGAAATGAGTTTGTACTGTCACTTTAATTCAGCAAACTACTTCATATATAAGCATACCTATAGTAATAATTTTTTTTTTTAAATACTTTATAATATAAGTCAACCAGCTGCATCCACGACTGCAAAATGTGTAATATGCCACATTTTCTCATTTGCTTTTATTTTTGTAGTGCTGGGCCATGTAGCCCTGCCCATAGTTAAATGTCATTGGTTGAAAATTATTTTCCACATAGATGGTACATATCAAATATAGTTGAAGTAGTTCACTTTCAGTGAGAACAGAAAAAAAAAAACTGCACTATGGAAATTATTGCACCTGGTTAGGACACAATGTAAGAGTTGCTTCTGTCCCCGAGATAAAACTCACTCCGCACAGTAGATATAACCAGTTATTAAAAATAGATAAGAGAAAGAAGGTTACTTGAAGGTGGGGGAGATTTTTGGGAAAAACTACATTTCATTTATCCTCCAATGCACAACATCAGGGCTCTTATGGTGTAATATTTTAAGAAGCTTATAGTGTGGGCATATTATGTATCTGTGTGTACATGCTAGGGTTTAAGTCTGTGTGTTTCTTCAGTCTGTTTTTCCTAGCCTCAGGTTAAGCCCTCCAGTCTCCTGTTCTAGCCAGTTTGTTGAAACACAACAGTGCTTTCTCCATCTCCCGCCTGCTTCCAGAAGGAAGTCCCACTTCTCTCCCAATTAGAGAGAGCTGATCTTATACTATTAGACAGCACAGAGTCCTTTCTCCTCAGTGCCAGACACTGGAAACTGCTTTTCTCCATTCTGTGCACAGGAAGTGCTGGCCGCCTTCGGCACAAAAATAAAAGAAGCAATGCTGATGAGGGATCCTGTCGTCTTTCACGCTTGTTCATAGTGTATGAAACACTGTGTTATCTCTCTCTCTCTCTCTCTCTCTCTCTCTCTCTCTCTAAATCTCTCTCTCTCTCTCTCTCTCTCTCTCTCTCTCTAAATCTCTCTCTCTTTCTCTCTCTCTCTCTCTAAATCTCATTTAAGTCTTCCATCCCACAACCAACTATAGTGAATTTGTGAGGTTGACTAATTTATAAATTTTTTCTTTAAATTGGGTGATGTTTTAATTTATGTGCTGTTATCGGTTTTCCCTCAAAATTTTAAATGTATTCTCTATAGGCATTGTCTTTGTTGGCATTCAAATGGCCAATGTATGGACCATTGCATCACATTGCATTGTTGTTTTTAGTGTTCCACAACCACTACATTTTTAAGACTGCGTGTCAACTGTCCAGATTTTAAAAAGGCAAGAACATATCTTATGGGTCGATTGAGGCCAGCCTAATTACAGTATACATGGTCTCCTTAAGAAAAATTAGTCAGCCAACAAGCTACTCATTTTTGAAAGATGTAGTTTTGCACATCCATATTAACAATCCTAATTCATGTGCAAATGGACTTTGAGTACTCCAACTTCCACCCAATTTTTCTCTCTGCCTGTAAGGGACATTGATAATGGCTGGACATAAAGCAAAAGCCTATTATAAGACATTTCCTTGTGTAATTGCTATAGATGAGCTGAAGAGCACCCCGTCAGCTTTTTATCTCCAACACACAAAAAATTTGCCCATGAATAAAGTCTACCTCTCTGTACTTACTCATTACAGTTCTGCGCTGAGTAATGTGTATTATCACTGGCTAAAAGGAAGTTGGGAGGAGTTCTTGTGTACTCTGTATGCAGTGGAATTTCTCTTCTAATATTAGGGTTATTGTTTTAAAAAATGTAGTATTATTTTTTTATTTAATTGTTTATTTTCTATTTATCATTTCAATGTAATATAGTATTTGTTAATAACGTCTCAGGTTACGTATGTAACCCTGGTTCCCTGATAGGGAACGAGACGCTGCGTTTGAGACGTGGTGGGAATGCTCTGCGTGATTACGTCGTGAAGCACGTGTAAAATCTGTCCAATGGAAGCCCGCTACGACATAGGTGACGTCATAGACCAGGAAACTATAAAGCAACCCTGAAATCAGACCGCGATAGCTTCTGAAAAACCTGAAGCAAGTCGAATCAGGGCATGCAGGAAGTATGGCAGGCAAACGCAGCTTCTCGTTCCCTATCAGGGAACCAGGGTTACATACGTAACCTGAGACGTTCCCTTTCAAGGGAACTCGAGCTGCGTTTGAGACGCGGTGGGAACCCTATACCCACTACGCCATAGTGACAAATGCCCGTTCTGTGTGAGGTCCTGCGCACACTAAGAAGCAAGCAACCTCGCTCCAGGAGTGGAGAGGTCAAGGTCATAAAACCTGACAAATGTATGCGGAGAGGACCATCCTGCCGCATTACACACGTCAAGAAGGGAAACTCCCGAAATTAAGGCCATAGAGGCCGCCATACTCCGAGTAGAATGGGCCCGCACAGCCATAGGTGAAGGCTGTCCGGCCGCTTCATAAGCCAATGAATTAGCCTCGACTATCCATTTACTCATAACCTGCTTGGATGCAGGGCATCCTCTCTTGAGTGACCCAAAACAAACAAATGGTTGCTCAGATTTACGCCACAGGGCAGCTCTGTGAACGTAGGCATCTAAAGCCCGGACTGGACATAACAGGTTAAGCTGTTCCTGGTCAGGGGTATTAAAGGGTGGAGGATAGAAGGCCTGCAGCACTATTGGGCCCCCAACATTCAGTGGGACCTTAGGAATATAACCCGGCCTGGGATAGAGAAATGCCTTCACCATACCAGGTGCAAATTCCAGACATGAAGGAGCAACCGACAAAGCATGTAAATCACCAATTCTCTTGATAGATGAGATAGCAAGGAGAAATAAAGTCTTTAGAGTGAGAAACTTTTCAGAAACCTCCTCGATGAAGTGAACTAAAGCCAGACCCTGGAGTACAATGGCCAAGTCCCAAGCCGGTGCTCTAGCGTGCAGTGCAGGTCTCAACCTCAATGTACCATGGAGAAAGCGAATAATTAGAGGGTTTCTCCCAATAGAAGTACCCCCCAGAGGGGTGTGGTAGGCAGATATAGCCGCAACGTAAACCTTTAGGGTGGAAGGAGATAACCTGGCCGAGAAAAGGTCTTGCAGAAAATCAAGAACTGAACCAACAGGGCAGTTAACTGGATCTAACTGACGTTCAACACACCACGTGGTGAAAAGTTTCCATTTTAGCGCATACAGCCTTCTCGTGGAAGGAGCTCTGGATTGAAGAATGGTTTCTACAACATCGGTCGAAAGACCAGTCTCCCTGAGCCTGGCCCCCTCAGAGGCCAGGCCCACAGTTTCCACAACTCCGGCCGAGGGTGAAATATCGTGCCCCCGGCCTGAGACAGGAGGTCCACCCTGATTGGGATCTCCAAGGGGGAGCCGTCCAGAAGAGACACCAAGTCCGAGAACCAAACTCGGGTCGGCCAATAAGGGGCTACTAGAAGCAGACGAGCCCCTTCTCGGCGAACCCTCTCCAGAACCCCCGGAAGCAAAGATATCGGGGGAAAGGCGTACAGGTGCAGCCTCGGCCACACCTGCAACATAGCATCCAGACCGAGAGGAGCTGGGTGCGTTAAAGAGAACCACATGGGACAATGGGTTGAATCTGATGATGCGAAAAGGTCTACCTGAGCACGACCGAACTTTCCCCACAGGAACTCCACCACTTCTGGGTGAAGTCTCCACTCCCCGGGCCTCAGCCCCTGTCTCGTCAGAATATCTGCTCCCACATTCTGACGCCCTGGAATATATACCGCCTTGAGCGACAGTAACTTCCCCTGGGCCCATAGGAGGATCTGATTGGCCAATTTGCAAAGGTGACGTGACCTCAGACCCCCCTGATGGTTGATATAGGAGACCACCGAAGTGTTGTCTGTGCGGACCAACACTTGATGGCCTCTCAGGTCTGGCAGGAAATATTTGAGTGCTAGAAATACCGCCATCAACTCTAAACGATTTATGTGCCAGGAACATTGATGGTCCTGCCACAGACCTTGCGCCGAGCGGCCACTCATGACCGCCCCCCATCCCGTGAGGGAAGCATCCGTCGAAAGCGTGACGCGTCGAACAAGGAGCCCCCAACACTGGGCCCTGGGCGAGGAACCAAGGTTTCTTCCACAAGGCCAAGGCACGAAGGCATAGCCGCGTGACCCTGATCTTGCGGAACGGATTTCCCCGGAGTCTCAACGGAGCCAGAGCTGCATCCACGCATTTTGTAAAAGTGCGGGGAGATAAACCTAGGCCAAATGGAAGAACCCGATATTGGTATATTGGTATGCTTTCGTCCCCGAAAGCGAACCTCAGGAACCTCCTGTGATGAGGATGGATAGATACATGGAAGTACGCGTCCTTCAAGTCTATTGTGACAAACCAGTCCTCGGACTGAATCTGTGATACAATCTGTTTGAGTGTAAGCATTCTGAACTTGAGTTTCTGAACCCTGCTGTTTAACTGGCGCAGGTCTAGAATAGGACGCCGCCCTCCATCCTTCTTTGGAACAATGAAGTAACGGCTGTAAAACCCTGACTCTCTGCTGGGAGGAGAAACCCTTTCTATAGCTCCCTTTCGAAGAAGTGTCAGTACTTCTTGCTCCATTACCAGAGCCTGCTGTGAGTCCACCACCGTGGGGAGGACTCCTTGAAATCTGGGCGGACTAGAACCGAGCTGAATTCTGTAACCCTTTTCTATTATGTGCAGGACCCATAGAGAAATATTTGGCAGAAGTTTCCACGCTGCCAGAAATTCCGATAAGGGAACCAGTCTCTCGAGACTGGCCTCTGGATTTGATTGAACAACCATTTCGGTGCCCTGAAGCGGCGAACCGGCAGGGAACAACCGAACTGACCATTCTACAACCCTCCTCAGAGGATTGCACGGGGACGCTGACACCTCGGCGCCCTGAAGCGGCGAACCGGCAGGGAACAACCGAACTGGCAGCGCTGCGACCCTCCTCAGAGAGTCGCACCCCAGAGGGCGCCGTTAGGAGAAACGATTTCTCAAAACCATCCCTCTTTTTTTTTTTTTTTTTTCATTCGACAGGACTTCTTGTCTTAAGCTTTATTAGAGAGGACGACAGTCCTCAGATCTTGCCTACCTCTAACTAGCTTAGTTCCTACGACCCTCCTCGGAGGATCCTAGGAAAAATTAGGCACCTCGGCACCCTGAAACGGCGAACCGGCAGGGAGACCGAACTGACTGCTCTACGACCCTCCTCGGAGGATCGTATGGGGACGCTGACACCTCGGTGCCCTGAACGGCGAACCGGCAGGGAACAACCGAACTGGCAGCGCTGCGACCCTCCTCAGAGAGTCGCACCCCAGAGGGCGCCGAGGAGAAACGATTTCTCAAAACCGTCCCTACCCCGGAGGGGACCACCCTTAGAAGCCTGATAGCCTCGGCATCAGGTCTTCTTCTTTGTACTCTATGCCAGTTTCAGGAACATAGATTGGTGAGGAAGAAACCTCTGGAACGTCTCAGGTTACAACTGTAACCTATGTTCCCTGAGAACAGGGAACGAGACAATACGTCATCGACGCTATGGGGAACGCCTCAGGCGTGACAGGTGTCTGAAATCAAGTATCAACTCACAACAATCATGTTGACCGGCGACAGCCCGTGCTTCATCAGCTCGAATGATGAGCACGCAACCTGGATGTATAAAAAGGGCGCCTTGAGACCGTGACAACATCCTATCGTCTGAAGGGACTGTTGCAGGCAGGCCCCGAGGTATGGCAGGGAGACGTATTGTCTCGTTCCCTGTTCTCAGGGAACATAGGTTACAGTTGTAACCTGAGACGTTCCCTTTCGAAGGGAACTCAACAATACGTCATCGACGCTATGGGGAACGAAATACCCACGCCGCCATACTGAGGGGAGTGCATGCCCAATGGCAGTGACAACTGTCAGAACCAGTAATACAAAGGACACTAAAACCACTCACCCTAGGTCACGTTGGGCTGTCAGTGACAGCACTCCCTACCAATCATAGCCCAAGCTAATGAACCGAGAAAACTGCCAGAACATAGTTCACGGGAGGAATATCTGGGCCAGCTCAAAGGCTTAAGACCACAACTTCCTAATAGAAGGGGTCCCTTCTAGGGAGTGTGGCTAGGGGACTCAAGGGACACCCAGCCAGTCACTATTCAGGAGAGCATGCCTCCTGACATGCCACCAGGCTGGCCTGGTGATCTATCCTAAGACGCACAGTCTGGCCATTGCCTGTCTGTCCGAGACAGAGCCTCTGGAAACTGCCTTGGAAAAGGCATCCAAAACTGAAGGCCTGCAAAGCTGGCAGAAACCATTCAGTTCCGGATCACAGAGACGGGATTCCCCGGAGAGTGTGACTCAACCTCAAGAAATGACGGAAGACGTCCACTCAATCCATGGGCCTACCCAGTGTTCGTTCTGAACACTGAGAAAGTAAGAGGGATCAAAACCAGGAAGGTCTTCTGAAGCTTAAGACCTGATAACCCCCTATGTGGGGAGCTCCAGTACATGAGGGCTCATATCAGGAAGGCCGGTGAGGCCTGAAACCTGACAACCACAGCATGTGGAAGTACATACTCAGGAAGGCCCATGCGGCCTGTAACCCGGTGACCACAGTATGTGGGAGCTCATATTCAGGAAGGCCGGGTGAGGCCTGTAACCTGGTGACCACAGTATGTGGGAGCTTATATCCAGGAAGGCCGGGTGAGGCCTGTAACCTGGCGACCACAGTATGTGGGAGCTCATATTCAGGAAGGCCGGGTGAGGCCTGTAACCTGGCGACCACAGTATGTGGGCTCATATTCAGGAAGGCCGGGTGAGGCCTGCAACCTGGCGACCACAGTATGTGGGAGCTCATATTCAGGAAGGCCGGGTGAGGCCTGTAACCTGGCGACCACAGTATGTGGGAGCTCATATTCAGGAAGGCCGGGTGAGGCCTGTAACCTGGTGACCACAGTATGTGGGAGCTCATATTCAGGAAGGCCGGGTGAGGCCTGTAACCTGGCGACCACAGTAGGTGGGAGCTCATACTCAGGAAGGCCGGTGAGGCCCGAAACCTGGCAACCACAACCTGTGGGAGCTTACTTTCAGGAAGGCCTGGTGAGGCCTGTAACCTGACAACCACACCATGTGGGGCTACTTCCAGAAAGGCCATAAATATGGATTTTTAGAAAGTACATGAAACAAAAGTGCATGAACTTAGCCATTCTGAGTCCAGGAAGGCCTGGATCAAAAGTGGAAGTTAGCTAGAGAAAGGCGTCTGTCGTAGCATACTTTGATGACAGGACGCATCTAGAGTGGGACCCAAGGTGAAAGACCGGGGTCTAGCCACATAGGAAGGGACTGAAGCGTACAGCGCACGACCCTTACCATAAGAAATGGATTTTAGAAAGTACACAAGACGTTTCGTCGTGTGACTTACCATAAGTATGGGTTTATTTAGAAGGTACGGAGCGTACAAAGAAGATAGATGAAGTAAATGTGCATGTACTTCATTACTCTAAATTCAGGAGGCCGGTTTTGAGGCCTGAATTTACCCATGATCAGGAAGGCCAGATGAGGCCTGTAACCTGATAGTCATAGTGGGTGGGAGCTCACATTCAGGAAGGCCTGATGAGGCCTGACATGTGAAAGCTCACAACTACACCCTAGCGACCACAGTGAGTGGGAGTTCACATTCAGGAAGGCCTGGTGAGGCCTGTAACCTGGCGACCACAATATGTGGGAGCTCATAACCAGGAAGGCCGAGTGAGGCCTGTAACCTGGCGACCACAGCATGTGGGAGCTCACACCCAGGAAGGCCTAAGAGGCCTAAAAACCTGGTGACCACAGTGTGTGGGAACCCACATTCAGGAAGGCCGGATGAGGCCTGTAACCTGACCTGTAGAAGCTCATGGGGGCTCACACTCAGGAAGGCAGGGTGAGGCCTGTAACCCGGCGACCACAGTATGTGGGAGCTTATATCCAGGAAGGCCGGGTGAGGCCTGTAACCTGGCGACCACAGTATGTGGGAGCTCACATTCAGGAAGGCCGGGTGAGGCCTGTAACCTGGCGACCACAGTAGGTGGGAGCTCATATCAGGAAGGCCAGAGAGGCCTATAACCTGGCGACCACAGTAGGTCGTACTCAGGAAGGCCGGTGAGGCCTGTAACCTGGCGACCACAGTATGTGGGAGCTCATATTCAGGAAGGCCGGGTGAGGCCTGTAACCTGGTGACCACAGTATGTGGGAGCCCATATTCAGGAAGGCCAGGTGAGGCCTGTAACCTGGCGACCACATTAGGTGGGAGCTCATCCACAGTGCGTGGGAGCTCATAACCAGGAAGGCCGGATGAGACTACTCAAAAACAGACAAACAGTCCCTGAAGACGAAAAGGATGTTGTCACGGTCTCAAGGCGCCCTTTTTATACATCCAGGTTGCGTGCTCATCATTCGAGCTGATGAAGCACGGGCTGTCGCCGGGTCAACATGATTGTTGTGAGTTGATACTTGATTTCAGACACCTGTCACGCCTGAGGCGTTCCCCATAGCGTCGATGACGTATTGTTGAGTTCCCTTCGAAAGGGAACACCGCTGAAAGGTTTAGTTTTCTTGAAAGCGGAGCGTCCAGAAGAACAGACATTTTTATCTTTCTTTTTCTTTATTTTTATATCAGAAAAACGTATACATATAAACATATATATATATATATATATATATATATATATATATATATATATATATATATTCTCGAATAGAGTCAATGCTGACATCCTCACATTCATCTATGTCCTTAAATACTTTACCCACCAGTACTGCCTAATAAAATTTATTTATTATTAAAGATGGCTGGTGGGTAACGTCGGGGTTAAAAATGATGACGCCGACTCGGGAGAGAGAAAGCTTGCAAGCGTCTCTATAATCCAAGGCACTGTCATACCATGATACTTAATACCCATAACATTACTCTAGTTAGACGTTTGGGTATTAAACACATAAAATAGAAACCGGTTTATTCCACGATCTCGACACCTCAGTGTGGAGATAGGGAAAAACCAGTAGTCCCCGACGAGGAGGCTGAGATACAGAGTTTTCCTGTTTTTTTAGATATATTTCATCTAATAAACTGTTTTTATTTTCACTCTCATAATGTTCAGCTGTCCAGTAAATATTTAACTAGCAACAGCATTAGAAAAGCCTCCTTTTAAAAGCTCCTCTTTATTCAACAGAGTTATGAGCTGCCTATTTATTGAAAAATCAAACATATGCCTTTTTCTTAATATTTTTATTTGTTTTGTTCACTTTTTCTTAACAAAACACTAACGATACCAATTCCTATTATCTTGCTTGCTCGCCATAATAATGATAGATATATTGGGCTTGACAGACAACAATAAATAGACAAGGACAGATATACAGAGAGCGCTTGCTGAAGGTGCAGAAGCTATCGCGGTCTGATTTCAGGGTTGCTTTATAGTTTCCTGGTCTATGACGTCACCTATGTCGTAGCGGGCTTCCATTGGACTGATTTTAAACGTGCTTCACGACGTAATCACGCAGAGCGTTCCCACCGCGTCTCAAACGCAGCTCGAGTTCCCTTGAAAGGGAACTGTATCATTGTTAGTTTTAATTTGTTAAGAGTTTTTTTATTTTTTTATTTAGTTTTCATTTTCATTATAGTTTTCATTAGAATTATTTTTATTTAATTCTAGGCAGTTTCAGAATGATTTATGAAAATGTATTATTTTTCCCCTTAGTTACATTTTATTTCAATTTTTTTTTTGCTGAGTTTAGCGTTCATAGAGATCTGTTCAGAAGGGCCATTGTGAATCAGGGTAAGACAAAAACACGTCTTGAAAGAAGGACTTATGATGAATTTATTCATTATTTAAATTTTGTTCATTTTGAACACAAAAATCTTTTTTGTTGTTTTCTTTTTAATTTTCTTTAACAATACTAACACTGCCTACCAACAATAGCGAGTACTTTAGCACCCCATGTCAGGTGGTCTGTAATACCTTGAGAAAACTATTCATTGCTTGGTTTATTTTGATTGGCTGTCGAAGAATAAATGGTAAATGGACTGCATTTATATAGCGCTTTCACAGACCCAATGGCCACCAAAGCGCTTTACATATATGCCTCTCATTCACCCATTCACTCAGTCATTCATACACCGACGGCGGTGTCAGCCATGCAAGGCGCCACTCAGCTCGTCGGGAGCAGCTGGGGTTAGGTGTCTTGCTCATGGACACTTCGACACTTGGTCAGGTGGAACCGGGGATAGAACCACCAACCTTTCGGTTTGTAGACAACCTACATGAACCACTGAGCCACTGTCGCATAAAGATGTTTTTAGAGCCAGATGTAGGTGTAGAATCTATCTGGGTGTAAACGGGGCCATACTAACTAGCAATCCTTGTAAACACAAGTAAGAAACTGCTCGTTGAGCACATCCATGGTGTCTTTTAAAAATTTTGCTGAGTTTAGTGTTCATAGAGATCTGTTCAGTCATTTTCAACAGTGTACATATGGAGAAATAGGATGGTTTGATGAATATTGTTGTTTATCAGCATATGGTGGTTTTCATTTGGATATTTTTGAAAGAGAAGCATTAGCAGAAAGAGAGAGAGAGAGATGACAGGAGTGCTTTGACTGAAAGGTAAAAAAAAAAATCCTGTAGTCAAGGCAGAGTGAATGTCAAGGTTCAAGGGTTACGGGTTAAGCGATTTTCTTGCAGTATGTCATTTGCTCCTCCTCCTTCCCGGTGGAAGCCAGGAGCTCCGAGGCGCCAGGCTACAGGAACTGACTCAGCCTCTGGGCAGGCCAGGCTGAAGAGACAAGGGAGGCAGAGGTCAATGGGCCATGGAGAGTGTAATAGCTAAGCAGTATGCCATGCATGTACGTAGCCCGGGGCTCTGGACTCACACGTATACACAAGCACACAAACCTGATCACGTACAGTCCATACAGAACAAACATGTGAGAATCGGGCCAGAGCTTGTGATAACACAGAATAAATATTCTATTCATATTACCAAAAGATCAGTCACACAAAAGAACCAGAACAAATACACTGTAAGTAATGAAAACACAGTACAAACATCGGAATAAGCTGATTTATATATACAGTATGTAAATAAGTTCCTAGGGATTATTAAGGTTGGCTTTAAAGAATTCAAGACCAGAGCACCATGATTGATGCATTCGGTTCCTTTAATGAACATTCCCTTTCAGACAGGAAGTGCAACAATGGTTAAAATCAATAGGACCACTTGCACACCGGCCACTGGAACAACACTACAGCTAATTCAGGCCATACCTGTCAAAGCCCAGAAAATCTCCCACAACTCCAGTGCACCGCACTTTAATTTACACTGGCGGCCACCTCCTTTTCCATTTCTATTAAGATGAGAGCTCTGCATTAAGCGTTAATGAAAATCGGAGCCGCCTTGTGATTTAGGTGAGCACGGCTGAAGCCCCGCAGCGCTGACTGCGTAAAAAGGGCTGGGATTTACTTCACTTTTTTAACACACATACAGACAAAATGGCATGCATGCTCCCTTTAATGAAAAACTCTTTAGTCTAGACTGGCGAAGAAGAATATTAGTGCTGAACATGTTTATGAACATGAACTTGAACAGAAGATTGGACATGATTGTACTTGCTATTTTTATTAAGTTATTTCCTTTTTAGTACAGATGTTTGAATGATTTTATTAATGCTTCTTTTTAGGGATGCTAACCGATGACCGTTTGACCGATGGTTGACCGCCTCAACGTTAACCGATCAAAGTTGTCGGTAGTCGGTTAAAAAAAAAAGTGATCTCTAAATTAGGCTATTATAGACAGTGGACTAAACGCTACTACAGTTAGCCATCTCATTCCAAGATATTTTTGTGTGAAGTGAACAAATCCCTCACACTCAATTTTCCATAACTCGCCTGTTTGTACTTAATAAACCAATAAAAACATTTGGCGCGAGGTCACAGCGTTTGGGTTCGCGCGCTCACAAGGTTTGCGAAAAGTAAAGGCTACAGGCTAAAACACTGGAGGTTAGAGCCAGGGCAGACGACAGGATGAAGCGGCAAAGAAACGTAGTGTGTGGGACCATTTCACCAAAAAGAATGACACAGTAAGTTGCAACTTGTGTGATACAGTGCTTAAATACAGTAGTAATACTGTAGAAATACATTACATCTACATTTCAGTGGTAACAGATAAGGTGATGATGATCATCATCTTTCTTTATTATTGTTAACACTACCTCAGACTAAAGCGGCGTCTCTTCGGAGCTCTCATTTTCTTAAATGAGCCGCGGCAATGTTTCAAATTAGCTTATAAGGCTAGACTAACGCCTTTATTTTCAACGCGATCACCTTGTAAGTTACCCAAACCATTTCAAAACTAATGAGCCGTTTGTCCTCCGATTACATACAAGCTCCTCAACACCGCGTTTGCGGAAATCATGTTTCGCGCTGTAGGGGATTTAGAAAAAAGTGACGTGAGTGGAAGCGCGGCGCTGGGGCAGTGTGTGTGCGTGTGTGTGTGTGTGTGTGTGTGTGTGTGCGTGTGTGTGTGTGTGTGTGTGTGTGTGTGTGTGTGTGTGTCTGTGAGCGGGAGTCAGAGAGAGATACGACAGATTTGCGAAATTGCAGGCGCGGCTCGAAATGGCTGTTATTTCAAATAGCGTGACGTATTTTAAGCCAATCGGTTAACCGGTTTCAACCGGCTAATGAGGCTTGGTGGTCGGTCAAGAAAATGTTTAGTTTTCACCATCCCTACTACTTCTTTTAAGTCACGGAACGTTCAGTTTGTTCTGAGTAAACCAAGCTAGCCTTGTCAGCTAGCTCCCTTTAAGTGTCTTTGTTTGTAAGTTAATGTGAGTTGGAGTTGGATGATTTATAGCCAAACTTGCTTTCAGGATCTAGTTCATTAATGCTTGAGGGTGAGCTGAAGCACCTGTCCTTCACACAGCTTCATGCTTTTTGCTGCCTGGCCTTAGGTTTACGTCATATGTCTTTGGAAGGCATCCAACAATACTGTTCTCTAATTATGCTATCCCATACCTTAGTCCTTGACTGAAAATAGGACAAAGGTACCAGTCCAACTAGAAATGTAGTTTGTACAAGATAGCGGTTCCAAACAGTGAGCGCTTTTGAGGAAGAACTAAACACTAGATTTACAGGGTTATAACAATAGATCTTGTTTGTCTGAGGAGCTTAGAAGGAAGCAAATTACATATTTATGATTATTGTATATGCAGCTCTGTTTGTTTTGTTACTGTACAGGACGAGCTTAGTTAGTGTTCAATGGAGGTATAAAAAAAGAGTCCCATAATCACAGACATTCCTATCTTAAAAGGGATTACATTTCTCAGAGGACTCCTGAGTTAGCCAAAAAAATACATCTGGTAATTTGCTCTGTAAATTTTACAGAGGTTGTGAAAAACCCATTCAGACAGGATTAATTTATGTACCTGACCTTCTCAAGGGAAACTAGTCTAGTCTTGGGCTTAAGTCTCATATTGGTTAGTCTTTGAATGTCTTATGGCTCTTTAGTGGCTTGTTGTGAAAGCTAAAGTTGTGCACAGCTTTCTGGGGCTTCCTACGTAACTATCAAACAATAAGTGTCTCTCTTCTGACGACCTGCAATGACATTCTAGTCTGCCACCCTCATGGCCTCATGCACTACGCCTCTCTTTTTCTCTTTCACTATGTTGCTTACTGTTTTGCTGCTCCTCCCTTATCCCTGTCCCAGCATCCATTCCAGCAAAGGTCCCAGCAGAGCACTCCAAAAGACACAACTTTGATTAAAACTTACAGCAGCACCGCCAGTGCAGAGAATGGTCCCGAGCTATGACAACAGAAATGGGCACACAGTCCCAGCCACACTAACAGCAAATTGCATTTGTAACAACTCAAGTAAATGAACACACACTCCACAGCAACACTTAAAGTAGTGCACTCTCAGTTAAATGTTATTTTTGGCTGAGCACATTTGTGAAAGTGTGTTTGTCCATTTGTGTTTCCATCTCAACAAGCATCAGTTGAGTGCCACTGTGGTCAGCATGTCAAGTGAAACCTGTCTGACCAAGCTCATGCATGATGCTTTGTTGCAACAATGAGCAGGTGTGTGTTTAGAAGAGTGAGAGTGCAGGAAAATGCAGAACGCATTTGACATGTACGCAGATGCAAAATGCTTGGCCTAAACATTGCAAGCCTGCAATCCTAATGTATATGTCAGGGTTTGGGGTTGAGGAGATGAGGCGAGGACTCAAGTGTAGGAAACAAGGGCTTTTTTGTTAATAATAAGAATAAAACAAAATACAAACAAAAACTACCCCAAGGGGGAAAACAACACTGACTTGACTTGACTTGACTTGAACTACAAACAGGAGGAACATAACAGGGTAGAGTTACAAAGTACATACAACACTGAACCAGCACAGGACTGAAAACACAAGGAGAATAAATAGGGAGAGCAAACAAAAGCAGGTAATGAGGGAGGATAGGCGGAGCAAATTAATCAATAATCAGCTAACAAGATGGGAGGGGCTAGACAATCGACAGGAGAGAGCACATGACTCAAGGAAACATGCATGACAAGCCATGTGCTCACACCAAACATGACTAGAACACAAGCACATGGCCAGAAAAACAAATCACAAGCCATGTGCTAACACAAAACGAGACATGAACACGCAGCCAATGAGAACACTCATAAGCCACGTGTTCACACAAAACATGACAACATGAAGGCACACAGCCAGTGTAAAACACAAGCTGTGTACTACACAGAACACAACAATATTCACGGACAGAAGAGTGTACAGCCCGAGCAAACTTGAAACCGCACGATCACAAAACACACGGAGCATGAATGTACGAACACAGAACTGAAGCCAAAATTAGACCGAAGTGCCCGGATCCAAACACCACGCCCCGCACATGAAACAAGGTACACAGACAAGAGGTGCACGGCTCGAGCACGTTCGAAACCGCACTCTCAGACGAAGATAAGACAAAAACAAGAGTGTCAGAGCTCTGTCACAAAACCAAAAAATGAACTAGACAGAAGTGACAGAACCCTGACAGTATATTCTTGTATTGGATGCAGTAACAAACTTTAGTTCTCAAGGTGGTAAAATCTTTATAGATTTATTAAATAAATATTTTATGAAATATAACTTAATATGTGCTTGCGTGTGTGTGTGTGTGTGTGTGCGTGTGCGTGTGCGTGTGTGTGTGTGTGTGTGTGTGTGTGTATACAGTATATTATACATTTCATATATTATATAATATAAATATATTTTCATCCAAATATATATAATAAAATACATTATTACAATTTTGTTATATTGTTTGTAAACAAAAAAAATTCACCAAATACAGTTTTTTATGTTTATAGTTGGCTAAATAATATCCAAGAACAAGATGATGTGAATTATATTATATATGATGTGATGTGATATGATATGATATGATATGATATATGATATGATATGATATGATATGATACACTTTGGAAAATAACAATGTTTGATTAAATTAATGTTTTGTAGTGAGAAGCATTCATGTTCATGCACTTGTTTATATGTTTTGAACCAAAATGAAAGAGAGAGAGAGACAGAGGATGAAAGTGGCGAAGCAGTAAGGTGTTTGAGTCTGAAGGCCACAGATATGTCAGCATGGCCTATTAGCCATAACCTCAGTAACCTCGCCCAGGTAGAGTGATTGAAGTTCAGCCAGACTAACGTCAACGCCCCTCATCCATCCACATACCCTGAGAGGACACAATGCCCCACAAAAGAGCTGCCAAGCCTGGGGCCTGACCAAGGGCAGCCATGCCACCCACTGGCCCCTTGGGCAAGAACCACTCACAACCTAGAGGAAGATGGGAAAAGAGAGAGAGAGAAGGGTAAAGAGAACGAGGACAGGGAGAAAGACAGACAAGTCAATTGGAGGAGAAAGAGAGTGGATGAAAAATGGAAAGGGGACGGAGAGTGAAGATGATGGAGGGATAAAGCAGAGGAAAATGGAAACATGTCGATAAGAAGAAAGCGACTGAGTCAAATGGAGATGGGCTGAGTTATGATGGATGTGGTTTAAAGAAGGGAGGGGACATCACACACAGAGTAAAAAGGGAGGGTGAGAGAGAGAGAGTGCAGAAAAATGCAGAACGTCAGTATGGATTGAGATGGAGACTGACAGACTAGAGTCAGTCACATGGTTTAGGGCCTGTTTAGGGAAGCATGTCCTGGCCTGAATCGAGCATGAGCAGCACCTCAAGCATCATGGTTGATTTATATGATCTCCTAAAGGTATAGTTGACAAAAAAAAATTATTCACCCTCACATCGTTCCAAACCTGTATGCCATTTTTTGTTCTGTGGATTACTTTTTTTTGTCCATTCTTTGAAAGTCAATGACAAAAACAAAAACATTTTCAGAAAATTTTCTTTTGCATTTCGCAGAAGAAAGTAAGTCGTGCAGAAAGAAAGTTTGGAACGACATGAGTTTGAGCTAATTATTTTTGCATCAACTATCGCTTTAAGATGCAGCTTGCTGGCCAATCATGGTGAGAATTTTTTTTCTTTCCCCAGTCACCTTCAGTAGAGATCAGTATAGTCTCTGTTGCTGAGAGATCAAACTGTTGCCCGCACAGCAGCCACAGGAAATGCCTCAGTATGCCATTTGTCCGTGTGCCAACGGGTAGAGAGCAAAGAGGTTAACCTGAAGAGATTCAGGCACAATTAAAAGAGCGTGACCAAGTGTAAACACTAATGCCAGCAGTGTAAAGGGAGGCTGCAGGAAGAGGCCCACTGAATGAGGGGATGGTTGAATAATTAAGCTGGAAAGAAAAGTTGATGTCAAGCAGGTGTTCAAGGAGAAAGTGTCAGCCAAGCGGGCCGGAATGGGGAGAAGTGCTGCCACTGCAGTGTAATAATAAAGACTTAATTAAATTAGTGCACAGCACACTGGCGGCCTGTCAGCTCCAAACAGCCCCTGTACTGTTCTTCAGACATGGAGGCACATTCACCCAAACACACACATGCACAATAGCATAGCTAAATGATTATACTCCCTCCCCAACCCCACCACACACACAAACAAGTTTAAGGTTCAGGCACTTACAATGTAAGTGGATGAGGCAAATTTTTGGAGTATTATATTATATACAGAAATTTGAACACGTGAGGAACACATTCATTTTCCTGTTAAATGTTTTGGATTATGAGTTGTAAAGCTGGTTAAATAATTGTTATTGTTATTTTAGGGTTTATGGCATTGTGTTGTTGTGAAATTGGATACAACGTTTTCAGGCTAAAATCATATTAACATACATTGTTTACATCCTGTGGCTATTGTAACTTTTACAGCCCCCTTCACTCCCATTATATCCCTTTTTTGTTTTAAGAAAAGAAAGAGATAAGTAAAAATTATTGTTGCAGTAATCAAAATTTTGCCACAAATGCTGTTGATTGAGCTTAACTTGCACTGAACACAGAATATCTCTTAAATTGATTTATTTATACAGATATACTGTATATCATGTTGGATGAAAGGTGCTGGATCTGTGGGTGGCGTAGAGGCAGTGTCCCAGCAGGTTGTCTCCTGGCACAGTAGAGCTGGAAATGATCAGTCCTGCTCCATCTGAAAGAGAGTGGATGGAAAGCCAGGCTTGAGGGTGTTGTCTTTGCATTACGTAAGGAGAATGGTAGAAAAATAGGACCTGGGTACGTTCCAGGGAGCTTCGTGAGTAACCTGCCCCACCACACTTCAGTGCCACATACAGACACCGGTCCTGTTCCATCTGTAGGTCTCCAGCGGGGTGGAGTGGCACAGGAACAACACAGTGTGTGTGTGTGTGTGTGTGTGTGTGTGTGTGTGTGTGTGTGTGTGTGTGTGTGTGTGTGTGTGTGTGTGTGTGTGTGTGTGTGTGTGTGTGTGTGTGTGTGTGTGTGTGTGTGTGTG
This sequence comes from Siphateles boraxobius, assembly GCF_051911475.1. Classification (NCBI taxonomy): domain Eukaryota; kingdom Metazoa; phylum Chordata; class Actinopteri; order Cypriniformes; family Leuciscidae; genus Siphateles; species Siphateles boraxobius. Next base: position 12,852,456 of record NW_027509205.1, on the reverse strand, counting down.
TGTGTGTGTGTGTGTGTGTGTGACTATCTACTGTATGTACACAGAGCAACAGGATGTTATTATTCCACACATACACAAATACTTAGCATGCATGTTATACATGTATGTTCAGGGTCCAAATTTTACTTTTTGTACACACACCTGCATTTGAAATTTTTATTCTGAATAATTAAATCAAATTCATAATTAAATATAAAATTTTGCAATAACTTTCTTAACATTTCTGTACCTATGATAATGAAATTATTTACATGTATTTTCCTGGGTCAAAAATGGTCTTCGGTTGTGGTGGATAAACCCAGTCATCCGCACACAGTACAAAGTATCTTACCAAGACGAGTACTGACAATAAATACAAAATAAATGCAAAGAAACGGTTTGCAATATTAACTCATCTCATCCTATTTATTTATGAAATAAAAAATAATCACTGTCAGGACAGGTCATAAAGCAAACGTAAATTTAAGTTTAAAAGTTACTGATTTGAAGTAACACATTAAATAGAAAAAGTGGCAGGATTATTCATTTGCATTTACTGTACACTCCAAGAAAATGCACAGATCATTTGACACAGTATCAGAATGTTTTGTTCCATATGTTGCTTTCGTTATCATTGTCAATTGGATGCAATCGTGCATTTGAATACGGTTGTCAATCCACAAACTTTGCAATGTGTAGTTAGCAGCATGAAAAATATATATTATATACCGAAAGTGAGCAAATATCACTGCCATTATAATCACTGAAGCTGTCAATTACAATGTGAAGTGCACAAAGCTGCACTCTTGCGAAAACTCCCGTATAATCAATGAAGCTGTGCAATGAATTTCCTATTGACATCATGTTTACTTTATGAAAGGATTCACGCTGAACAAAAATGCTATGTTAAGCGAATTCTGACTAACTTAAACACATCTGATTGGCCATTGCATTCACACACTCAATAGATATGTCTGTGATTAGCTATAAGCGCAATGCTATGTAGTTTTTCAACCTTCATTATATATTTCCAAGACCCTTGTGATGGTACATCGACTTACAATAGGTTGAATGACACGTCTACCATAGCCTGACAGTGTCTGTATCGCTTTTACTGTCTGGTACTATGTAACTTCGGGTTTCGGGCAGAAACCCGAGCACAACAGAAAATACAAAATTCTACTGCTTTACGGCATACGTCACTTTCCCCACTTCCTCAGATTCTGACGTGAGAGCCCAACTAGCGTTTGATACCCGTCTGTATGTTGTTGTCATGACCGAAGCAACAACTAAAAGGAAGAAGGCAAAGGTTTTGTCAGAGGGGACTAAAAGAAGAAAAAGGGAGAGTGACAAATGTTCTTTACAGAACACTTATACAAACACTCAAAGGAGCATTTTAAAGCAGCCGGCTACCAGTACTGCAGAACGGCAGGTTTTCTATTTGAATATATTTTAAAATGTTATTTAGTCCTGTGATGGCAAAGCTGACTTTTCAGCAACCATTACTCCAGTCTTCAGTGTCATATGATCCTCTAGAAATATTCCTTATTGTTATCAATGTTGAAAAACATTTTTGCAGCTTAATATTTTAGTGGAAACCACAATACACTGCTATTCATAAGTTTGGAGTAAGAAAAATGTAAAATATAAAAAATCTCTTGTTCAGCAAGGACATTTAACTAATCAAAAGACAGTTACAGTAAAGAAATATTATATTTAAAGACAGATTTCTATTTCTATTCAAATATGCTGTTCTTTTGAACTTTCTATTTATCAAAGACTCCTGAAAAAGAAAATGTATCAAGTATAAGAAATTTCTTTCCTAAACATTTTAATTGTCATAATTGTTCTAAACTTTTGAATGGTAGTGTTTGTAGTTTATTCATTTATTATAGTTTATTAATCTATCTATATTATCTATAGTTTATTCATTTATTAATAGTTTATTAATAGCGTTTTATTGAATTATTTATTTTTATTTTTATAAAATGTACTGTATGTGTGATCGTTAGATTATCAGTGATAATAATCATGCCACACACACAGCAGTCCATGCCAACATTTCTGTGTGTGTGGTGCAAACACAGGGCCCCCTGTTACAGGTCATTAATCCAAATCCAGAACATATCAGTCTGGCCACGCTGTGAACAGTGTGCTGTCAGTCAGAGAGAAGCGATGCTGTGTGTACAGACACAGCCGGAGAGACGTGCCGGAGAGCTCCTGGAATCAATAGCTTATATATAACCCTCATGACAGGCCAAGGCTCTCTTACCACTCACAAGTCACCGGCAGCAGGATAGCATGCTCTAGGAGTGGATGCCATTGATTTAGGGCACGACAGCACCCGGCCAGTGTTCTACCTATTGCGTGTGCTCTCCCTCTCCCTTTCTCGTTCGCTCGTTTCACTTTATCACCTTCCACAACCGCTTTTGTCCTTAGTAGACAAACACACATAGAAGTAGAGTCTCACCTCTTGTGATATAAGTGTTGCTTTACATGGCTGTCATTCTGTTACATGAAACGTTGAAGACTTTAATGTATTCAGCCATCTTGAGTTCTGACTGCAGGAAATAAAGCTTTTCCCTTCAAATGCTCCATTACAATCTTTGAAAGGACGGCTTGAAAAGGGACTACCCATAATTAATTTTGCATCACTGAATTAATTGTCTAAAGTGTATGAAGCCAATTGATAAATTATTCAGCCATTTTTAATATGTGTGTTTGAAGGGAAGATGGGAAAGGACAGGTAAGTGTCAATTCAAATTGGAAAATTAATATTCATAACTTTTTTATGAAGTTAAAAATGGGTATCATTTCAAGGTTTAGGGGCGACTTAATGAACAGCCTCTGAAACAGGCAATATCTGCTGGCAGTCAGGAATAATTCAGGCAAACTGAATCTCTGATTCATACCTAATCATTCAAGTTTGTTTAGACATGGGATCATAGTGTTGATCCTGGATTTATTCTGCTAAAATGGGTCAGAATTCATTAAAACCTTTAAAGTATAAGATGTATTTCTTCTCGCCAACAGTAATTATGGAAATGATTGTACTTCTGTTGATCTTATCTATTAGACATCTGACATAAGCAATTCTTGAGCTATTTTCTTTCCATTTTTATTTAATTGATCATGTTTGGTTGAGTAAATGTTTACTTGTGAGCAAAAAACATAATCCAGCTAAATTAAGCTGTTAAAAAACGAATGACAGCACACTAAATCCTTCATTACAGTGCTTGCAAGGCAATAGTCTATTGATATTCCTTAATCGTTCTGTTTTATTAGCAGCTCTAAGATATAATATCGGTAGTTTTACAATTGTATACTATATATAAGGGATAGTTCATCCTAAACTAAGTCATAATTTACTCATCCTTGTGTTGTTATAATGCTATATGCCCTTCCTTCCACTCATACTCATTCATATAATGCCAGTGAATAACGACCAGCATCAAGCTTTCTAAAAAAAAGATGCAAAAGCATTACAGAATGATCCCATGTGACAAGTGCAGTATATTCCAAGTGTTCTTGGAGTATACGCTAAGGTTTGGTGCATTTTTGAGACTATTAGTGCCACTATTCACTCCGTCTCGCTCAGAAAAAAATGAAGATGTGAGAAATCAAGATTAACAAAAATGCGACATGAAAAACAATCCATGTACCTTCCTCTCTGATGTGAATATATCTGTTGTGTTCATCATCACAAGAAGTTATCGTGTTCACATTTGTCAACTATAGGGCTGCACGATATTGGTAAAAACGGACATTGCAATATATATATATATTTTTTTTTTGTGATATGTATTGTACTGTATATTGTATCACCAGATGACTTTAATAGCTCTGTTTAGAAAGAATTACTCATTCATGATTGGGGTGATTTTTTAGGGGAGTAACTCTGCATAGAGAATAATAAACAAATTACAAGCAAAATACAAGATACAAATAAAAATAAACAGTGCTTTAGCCAATGTTCTTCAGGTAAGTCTAACAGTAGTCATATACAAAAACTGAATAATCAAATGTAAAATAACACTGCATAGTCTTCACTGTATAAATGAAATACAATTAATCTTTGTTAAAGGTTCTCTTTGTATTTTGTTGTTTGAATAACAGATTAATGACAGTCAGCAGTGTATATTATGTTCACGTAAGCCATATGCGACTGTGTTTACGAGGATACTCACTGATACAGGCATTTTGACATATTTTTGCATGTATCTGTCTGTTCAAGCACAAACAGCTGGAAGAGAACTGAATTCGGTTTGTCTGTCTGCAGGGGTCTTTGTGTGCGCACAGCTAGTTCAGAATTGATTTCTCTTTCACGTGTTCTTGCGCTCAAATGGTTTAAAATCGATTGAATGTTTAAACTGACAGAATCTAAAACAAATGATGTGCAAATGATAAACTTTCACTCTATGATGGTTAAGATTTACTGAGAATCAAGTGTGTTTCGAACCGTTTCAAAAAGGATTTTTGTTAAATAATGCATTCAATTCCGGTTTGTTTTTCACCAAACCCTTGTGTATACCACAGAAAACTTGGAATATAAGTCACGTCACATTAGATCATTCTGATACTTTCTGCATCAATGCTGGTCACCGTTCATTGCCATTACATGGACGAGCAGGACTTCTTTTTAAATTCTCCTTTTCGAAAGGCATTTTGCTTTTTGAGTGATATTTTCTTGCTATTTAAGCATGTATGCTTAAGTGTTTCTCGTGCATAGATGAGTAAAAAACAGTATACCTTGCAAGCACTGGTGTTTTTTTCATGAAATGCAAATTTATTTATTTTCGGACTTGGAATGGATGGCTCAAAATACAATATAAATTAATTTTCCAGGAGCATAATTGAGCTGTGTGTCTGTGTGTGCGCAGTAGATTTAGAGCGGGATTTGGTGCTGACCTCACTCTGAGAAGAGAGAGATGCATCAATATGATTTGGATATCATGATGTTGGAATGGACATGAAGAGTGCCAATTATTTACAGGTGATGTGCCCATTGAATTGGCAATGAAGTGCCCATAAATTATCTCCCTCTGTAATCAACACCTCAGGGAAAATAATGAAATAACTGCTGCTGGAGCGAGGGAACAACTGTTCAGCTAAGCCTGTTTGACTAGGTGATTTTTGAAAGGGTGGCCAGATTTTTAAGTGACACTGGATGGTGAAAAGACAGGAAATTGCCCTGCTAAAATGTCCCTAAACATTAAAACCTCTTGCTGTGAGGAAGAGACAGTATTTTAGGTCCATAACTAAGGAACTTATTGTTCATACAGTAGATTTGCTGTGATCACATTTAATGTGCACTGCTATTTTTGGTTGTACTCTGCTCTTTTAATTGAATAGAAAGGCCTTAAAGATTAGTTCACCTAAACCTGAAAATCTTGGTATTATTTACACATCCTTGTGTTGTTCCAAACCCATGGTATGGTATGGTATGGTATTTTTTTAGTTAATAAAATAGAGTTTGAGGCATTGGGGGGGGGGGGGGGGGGGGGGTCTTTCATAGTAATGAATTTGAACCAGTGTTGTGTTGTTTTAGTATCATTGCGATACTATTAGTTTTTATTAATATTTTGAATAAATTTTTATTTTTATATTTTCCCTATTTAATTTAGATTAAGCCCACCTGCTGGGCATTTCTGCCTGACGCACATGGGCTGGTGCACCGAAGATGGCTGCAGGGTCATCAGCTGGGGACCCCCCTTCACTAATGTTTCGCTCCTTTAATCCTGGAACATCTCAAGGTGGCGGAGCAGTGAGAAGGGACATCTTCCAACCACTCCTGCAGCCAGCTCTATCCTTGCTTTTCCCATGCTCTATCCTTCCTTCAAAGCCAAAGCCAAAAGCTCCCTTGTTCTGCCTCCTCTGCCAGGTCTTTGAGAGCCTTCCTCAGGTTTGAGCCTGAGATTCCAAGTGACTTCAGAAATCGCTGGGTAGATGTTCCAGTGTAGCCTCTACAGCCCACTTCCACTGAATAGAAGAATGCACCCCACCCCGCCTGTGAGAACGCTGATGATAGCTCTGCATACTTTTCCTTCTTCCTTTCAAATGCAGCCTCCACTCTCTCCTCTCAGGGGATGGTCAGCTTGACCATAATGACCGTCTTTGCACAGGTGGACCAGAGCATGAGGTCTGGCTGCAAGGAGGTCAGGGCAATCTGTAGTGGAAACCTAAGCTAACCTAAACCTCAAGATTCCCCTTGCCCTCAGGTTCCCCCTTGCCCTCAGATTCCACTTGCCTCCTGATGACAGGTGGGACCGCGCTGCTGCATTTTTGTCCTGGGCTTGACCTCCTTGCCTGACAAACTGGATCAGCCACTGCAATGTCACTGGACTGGCTCTATTTGCTAGCAGCCTATGTGCCTCCAAGATCTCAGCTAGTTTATGCAGTACATGATCGGGCTGCCATCCGTATCGGCCTTGCACCAACGCTGCCTTACAGCCGGAGAGGATGTGCTGCAAGTTCAGGTTCTGCGCTTCACAGTGTTGACAGGTCTCCTCTGAGCTTTACCAGAGGTACAGGTTCCGGGGACTAGGAATAGTGTCATATTTAGCGATAATAAGTTAACTCAACCTGGCCTGGGGCATCACTGACTCCCAGGTTGTCCAGTTCCCTTGTTGTGATTGGCTAACGGCTCAGATTTTGTATCTCTCCCCTCCATCTTCACAACTTCTGAGATCACAATCCTTTCTATCCAAGAAGGAAAGGTCTGTCATTTCTTTCTCTGAGCCTTTGAACCACATCTTAGAACTGGATTCCCATCTGAAGCCAGCTCTGCCTGGCTGCGGCAACCCTACAATTTCTCTATGTTTAAGACGGCTGATGGCCTGCTCCACCATTTACATCGCATTCCACTTGTGTCCTGTACGGACTTGGGTCTTGGTGTTTTGTATGGATGGGTCGGATGAGTCTTTCAGAGTATTACCTTTTCTTTTTTATAACCCAAACTTATGGATTTCAGAGGGAGGCTCAGGATGTTATTGCCAAACAGCACTTTATCAGAAAGGCAACAAGGGAGGCCAAGCCATTTTTGGATGTAGTTGGCTTATAAGTCCATCCTCTGGACTGTTGTTGAGGTAATGTAGACTGCAGGATTTAGCTGGTTTTATTTTTATCTGAGCCAGTGCAAGAACCTCTTTGACCCTTTTCAGGACTCTAGAGGTACAAGCCGCTGTTTGGAAGAGGATGATTACTTCATCCATATAGCTCCGCAAAGCCGTGAGTCGCTGCCCAGACTGAGTTCTGATACCTCTGACCATCTGTCTTCCGCCGATCAGGATGATCTCAAATACTGCTATGAAAAGAACAGGAGAGATGGAACAGCCTATCGCTATCCAGCTGGTGCCAACCAGTGGAGACCTCATGGGTTGTGTTGCAAACATAAAAGATGTTAAAGTAGTTTGCTATTAGGTTCTGGATGCAGCATGGTATGTGGAAAAAGTTGAGAGCAAAGGTGATGAGCTGGTTGGGAACCGACGGATAGGCGTTTGTGAGATCAAGCCAAACAACATGGAGATCTGACTTACTGCTTTTTGCTGTCTGGTTTTGTTTCCTGATCATAGCAGAATTTTCCACACAGCCGGGGAACCCTGGAATACCTGCCTTCTGACAACTTATGTCAACATAGTTGTTTGCCAAGAGGTAGCTGTTCATCTGCTTTGCCATCACAGAGAAGAATATTTTTCCACATTAAGCAGGGCAATACCTCTGAATTGCCCAATTCAATGACATACAGAACTTTCTCCTTTGAAATAAAGATGGTAACCACTCTGATCCATGCTGGTGGAACAGTTTGAGTTTTCCAAGCAGCGCTCATCTATTTCAACAGAAGCTTTGTTAACCTGGGACATTTTTTATATACCTTATAAGGTACCCCATTTGTTCCGGGTGTTGATGCCACTCTCTCTTGGTGTACCACCTGCTTGACCTAAGCCCATTTTGGAGGAATGGTATCAAGTTTTAGTAATTTTTTTGTGCTTTTGTCAATTGTTGTGTGTCTATATAGTTTTTTAAAATACATTTTTATTTTATTTTAGTTCTTTTATTACAAGTTTAATTAAAATGAGTAATGTTGCCCTGGCAACTAGCTGAATTAAAAAATATATTTTTAATATTTTATTTTATTTCAAGTAACAAAAAATTTTTTTTTTAGTTTTAGTTAGCTATTATAATCCTGAACAGTAATTTGTATTGATTCTTTAAAACTCTCCATTTGTGTTAAATGGACTGTTACCCCACACTAAATTGGGGTATATGTAGGGAAGCATTTAAAAACATTTTTTTTCTCTCCCCATTTTACAATAAAATAAGTGTGGTTAAAACTGTTCCTTTAATCAGTACAACTCACGATCTGGACTTGTTCTCTCACACTGGCTAGTAATAGACAGGGCCAAGGGCGCTGTCTGCCAGGAGCTCCCAATGTGCGTTTTTGGATGTATGATGGGCAAGGGCCCATTTGAATTAACTAGTGCAAAATTTAATTATAAGGAATTATTTCTGGTCTGCTTCGTAACCTCTTTTATGTGGTTGTCCCGGGTGACAGAAAGTGATTTGGTGCTGGTCCAACATTGTGTCTCTCAATGTTAACGTCAGCCTTTTGTTACCTTGAGCAAATGAAGAGGGCAAGCCTGTGTGTGTCTGTATCTGAGTATGCCTATATCATGGCATATATCAGTATAGCCCCAGTATAGATCATTTTCTGAATGTCAAGAAATCTGCACACAGCCTGAGCTATTTTTAGCATATTGCCTTTGTCCGTGTGTGCAGTCAAGGCTGTTGCATTGTCTCTTTTAAAGGAGTTTAGTCTCATTACACCCCCTCTCCATGACCTCTTGTTTACCCTGATTCAAACACAATAACATCAGTTCCTTCTCCCACATTCCTCCAACTGAAGAAATCAGCTCTCTAATGTTATTTACAGAAACACAGAAGAGAAGAAGATTTCTCTCTTCTTCTTTATTTGTGATTATCTCTGTGACAAAGAGAATGTAAAACTGAAAGAAAATGAGGATCCTACCTACTGTTTCAGTGTATGATGGTAAATCACAAGGGGGCAGCAGATTTATTTTGGTGTGCTTCCTCTTTCCTGCCTCGTTCTGTCATAGCAGAGGAAAAGCAGGTGATTTCACTCCACAATTAGGGCAGTGGAGGATTACTGCTGAGCCTGGCGCAGGTTTTAAGGTTTTTATTATTTATTATGTATGAATGTGACACATCAAAATCCTTTAAAAAATTTGCAGATAGCATGACACTCTAATGTTGTCATATAGAGTGAGGGATCAGTTGGATAGAGTGAGCACCCATTGTGTGTGTGTGGCTGAAGATTTCTAAACACTGATTATATATGCACCTGACTAGATATCGGTGCATTGTCCCTCTCTGACAGACTTGGATGACATCTCTACCTGAGCTTTTGAAATATGATTTTAATGAAGCTGATACTGTACTGCATTTGCTCTGCCTTTTAAGTGCATGTCTGGTTACTGAGAACTCATTGTATGTACTCTTACCAGTCGTCTTGTGTACAAAAACTTTTGCCCATCAGCATGAATTTTGATCCACATTAAAGGTGGTTTCAGCCAAGAACCACCCACATTAACTGAAAGGCTATCTGACTGACATTTAAAGCAATCAACCACTTCTGAAATCATTTATAAACCTGTGAGCAAAGCAAGGTACTCAATGATAATGTTGTTTACTTGTTATTAAGTGTCTCAAACAACTCTTGTATATCCTTGAAAGATTCGGTGCCCTCAAACCTTACACATTTTGGTAAATTCAGTAACTAGTTCTTCCTTTGAAGAACTTATGACTTTGATTTCCAAAATTGTGTAAGGCTAGGCAAATAGATTCAAGCTTGCTGTACCAAGAAAGCTTATACAATTATTGTGTACATATGTTTTATTATATTAGTAAATTTATTAATATTAATACATGTACTGATTTATTGCATTTATTAATTTTGTCATCCTATTATATTAATTAATTTTAGTCAGATCTAATTTGAGTTGAATGAAAATAGCATGTTTGATTACTGTTAAATCGAAACATTGTTAGTATATTGTTCATATTTTGTGTAATGTCATATTTTCACCAAGAGCATGTTATAATTCATGAAATTATTAATAAATTATCGTTATGATGCACATATTTTCGTCTCATCTTCACTATTGTTGACAATATCAAAAACCCTTCTTTGATGATGTTTTAAACAGTAACTAAAGGTGAATTCAAGGGAATATTTCAACACTAAAACCTGCATCTTATTTACTCACAGCTCACAATCCAGTTTAGCTAAGTCCTAAATGTGCTGAAATAGCACCAAACTGTATTAAAATTAATACATTTGTGATTTTAAAACCAACAAAAAGTGATTTTCATTTTTTCCAACCAACTTTCTTTCCAAGATCAGGAATTCAAATTACATTCATCCATTTTTTCTCTGATTTTAAAACCTCAACCTCATTCTCAATTCTCAGATTTATTTTTCCTCTGTCAAGGCGAACATAGGACAGTTTAGAGCTTATTCGGCCTGATTTTCTCTCTCAATCTGTCTCTCTTAAAAAGTCTCAGTCTGATCTTGCTCCCCTCTCTGTGGTTCTATTGAGCTATCCTCTGCTCACACACTGTTCTCAGACCACTCCATTTTCTCATGCCTCGATTGCAGCCCCATACAGAGGTGAGGTCTGTTTTTTTCCTGAGAGTCCTGACTGAGTCTTAGGCTGTATTTTCACTTGGCATTTACATGTGACCTAAATCCAGATGTTGTCCACATACACACTGAAAAGACAAGTATAAATGCGCTTCTGATCGAACGTTATCCGATCAGCGTGTCCAGGTTCGGAGGTAGTCGAGGACGCATTGTGATCGGATCTCAATGTAATGTAAATGCAATCCAGCCATCATGTCTGCATTCACAGGTGGACGTCACAAAAAACCCCGCCCACTGTCATTATTCCCCCTCCTCTCTCCAGGAATTTCTGCACCTAGCTGTGTGGTTTTGCGATACAGACGAGTGCGAAGTACATCGGAAATATACTGAAATCTTTGCCTTCGCACCCAAAAGTTGCAGAACCATTAGTTTTTTGTAAAGAACACGCATTTTTCCCACCACAGCTGGCAATGTTCTCGGACCCATACGTTTCTCTGTACCGTTTCCATTACGGCATCTATCCACATTATTAGTACTTGCAGGCTGCAGCCTCTACAGCCTCCTCATTTTGCGAGATTTGTAAAATGTCCCCCGACTGAAAACTGTTTTTAAAAGAAAACCCACCACTTCAGGTCAACTTTGAACCAGAGCCATCCTTTTTTTTTTTTTCTTTTCTTTTTTTTTCGCGGGAATGTGAGATCCGATCTGTTATCCAGATACAGAAGCCACTTGATGTGGACAGGTTTCTGAACGCACCGTGTCCTGATTGGCTTATGGTGATCGCATGTTAATGCCAAGTGTAAAAGCAGCCTTACTTTGGCAGTCCTCACAGGACACGGCTGGATGGCACTAAACCAATTCCATCTCATATGTTCTCACTGTTCTTTATCTAATCTGGCCCCTCCTCAGGATTCCAGCACACCACCTGATTCCTTTAAAAGGCTTAATTAAGGATCTGTGATTTAATCGCACTAATTGAATCACGGATGGCATGCTAGGCAACGGCTGTTCAGAGGTTGAATCTTGTAAACATCAGCGGAAGATGACTGTCAGGGTAAGACTCAAAAAGTGAGGAGAGACCACAAAGAAGAAATGACAGGGTGAGCTGTGTAAAGAATGAGAGAGGAGGAGAAACTAGACAGGAAGTATCAGAAGAAAATAGGATGAAGGAATTTGAAGGCAGAGCAGCGAAATAAGATTCTGCAGACTATAGCACACTTGCATCAGTGTTATCTGTCTATTTTATCCACTTTCTTTCACTCCAGCTCAAGGCATCATGACATAAAATCACAGGTCTGATCCTGGCATGTACTCAGCACTGTCACTCACACATGTAGACCATTTGTTTTTGCTCGTCTAATTTTGTTTTTGTTTAACATTTTGTGCACTATTAGTAACTTGTAACCCTGGTTAAATAATTGTTTTACAGATATTATTTATTTTTATGTTGCTTGAATTGAATGTTATGATTATTCATAAATGTGAAATTCTATACAAAATAATATAAATACATATCTGAATTGAGTTAAATTATGAGTATCCACCAATCGGAGCGTTTGGTTGCTGGCTCCGCCCCTTGCTTACGAATAGCGTTGCGCAGATTAGACAACAGATGCAGAGCGACGGAGATATCTGATCTGACTAGAGAGTGTTACAATTGAACTGATATAGTTCTTAAACTGTTCAAAGCTCATAAAAACGGAAAAAAATCTGAGAAGTAAGATAGTAGATGACCTTTTATGATTGTCAATCGGGCACTTCAGAGTTTACATTGACTCGTGTGGTTGTGTCAGACCGCATGGTGTATTAAGTGTTCACTGCTGACGCCATTTTGTCTGCGCGTGCCTGTGGAAAAAAAAAAAGGAAAAAATGTGAATGAACAGGCCAGGTTTTTTTTCTGTGTGAATTGTTTTTCCAAGATGGATTTACCCAATTGATGGCGAGCCTCCCACTTCGATTCTGAAGAGATCACGAACTTAAAGGAGAGGACAGTTTTCCGTCTCATTATACCGTTTCACCTGCTCGGATAAGTAAGAGTACACGTTTTCAGAGACTGATATTTGTTTTTTTGGGACTGAAACTAACTCTGTTTACACAATTGAGAAAATATAACATTGATCAACATTCCAATTGATATTTCTTGGAAGCAGTGGTTAATGTGTTTGGCCACTGGTGATTGTTTTGTTTTTGTTTTTCTTTCATTTGAGATCACTTGGATACAGTGAGTGCAATTGTGATTATTGATATGCAAAAAGTTATTTAGAGGGTGCACCCAGGCAATATATAAGTTTGTTGTATATATTTATTTCCTCTGTTGTTTTGTATTGTTATTTTGTGATTGAGGAAACAAAAAGAAAATACAAAAGAGAAAGGATCACTAAATACAAAAAGTAAAGTTACCTTTTAGGGTTAACCCTACCTTCTGTCTCTGCCTGTTTTCTCAGCATCACCACCACCTCCGTTTTCGTACCAAGCAGTCTTCTGATTTTATTTGTCTGGTCCATTTTGGTAGTTAATACCCGCTACAACTGTGGCGAGCCAGCCAGGAGGTGGCGCTGTTTCTGAGTATTAACAGCTGTGATTTGAACGATTAAATTAGCATTTTTTGATTCTTAACCAACAAAAATGGACATAGTTGAGGCAGAGGGTATTAAAGTCCCGAACTCTGTGATTGTAAGTGGCTTGACAAAAACCGAAGGTGATGATGAGTTAATTGACCTCCTGAAAAAGTATGGTTCTTTTGCCAGAACCATTTTCATTAGTGACAAAGAATCAGAGTTTTACCAGAGCACAATAATTGAATATAACAGTGGCCAAGCCTTGGAAATGCTAGAGCCCCAGCTGCCTTATACTCACCATCTGTCCAGTGATCCAGGTATCACTTACCACGTGAGGGCATTGTCTAGTGTCTTTACACAGCAATTGGGCGGTAGCGTCACTAAATCTTACCTTGAAGGGCTGAAAGAAATAGCAAAACTGAGCGGAACCAATTTCGAAGCAGTGTTGAGCCAGATGCTATCTCAAATGAGTGCAGAACTCACACCAGCATCCACTGATCTTGAGGCTGGAGATGGAAACCCTACTGTGCAAGAACTCCCTGGCGACTGTGTTGGAGCAGCATCTGTTAAACCGAGTCAGGTAGATGAACCAAAGTCACAGCACACGCCTGTTAAACTGAATGCTCCACCTCTCTTTACCTCTCAACAAATACACAGCCCACCTGAAGTTCAGAAGCTCATTGTGGAACACGTTGTGAGGAGTGGTGAAATGACTGCTCAAGGGCCTGTGCAGACAAGGCTCAGGATGTTCTCCGGTAAATGTCCTAGACCTGGAAATGAGGCCGATTATGATACTTGGCGTTCCAGTGTTGAGCTTGTTCTGAAAGAGCCTGGCTTATCTGATCTGCATGTGTCCAGGAAGATAGTGGACAGTCTTTTGTCACCTGCAGCCGATATTATAAAACACCTGAGCCCTGAAGCTCCATCCTCAGCTTATCTTCAGTTGCTAGATTCTGCTTTTGGCATTGTTGAAGATGGGGATGAACTCCTTGCAAGATTTATGAATACCCTACAAGATGCCGGTGAGAAACCATCCGCTTACCTGTATAGATTGCAAACAGCCTTGAGGGTGACTATCAAAAGAGGTGGTATTACACCTGAGGAGGCAGACCGGCACCTCCTCAAGCAGTTTTGTAGAGGCTGCTGGGATAATGATTTGATTACTGATCTGCAGCTAGAGCAAAAACGCAACCGACCCCCTCCCTTTTGCGCAGCTTCTGCTCATGCTACGCACAGAAGAAGACAAGCATACAGCAAAGGTCACTCGTATGAAGCAGCATCTTGGGTCTTCTAAACAGAGAGCTTTGATGCATTCTCAAAGAGCGTGGGCCTCTGCAGAACCTGAGCAAAGAGAAGCTCCAGGAGTGGTTTCACTTGCCACTGAGACACAAGAGCTCAAGAAACAGATTGCTAAGCTACAAAGTCAGTTAACCAATCTTATGACCAAGCCAAAAATCCAGATGAAATTCCCACAGCAGGTAGCAGTAGACAAACAGTACAAAACAAAAGTTGGAACTGCCAGTAATGTGAGTGTGACTGCAGTCAATAAGAAACCAATGGGCAGGCCCAGGCCATGGTACTGTTTTACATGTGGCGAGGATGGCCACGTTGCATCTTCCTGCACTTCTGAACCTAATCCTGCACTTGTCACTACCAAACGCAAGCTCCTAAAAGAGAAGCAGCTTCAGTGGGATGCTCAGAACCCCACCCCCAACCCTGATTTAAACTAAAGCCAGCCCTTGTTGTGGGACAGACAGGGGCTGAATGTAAAGCAAACCGTCCCACTTCTAAACATGCGTCAAGCAAATGTCAATCTCCCAGCAAGCAAAGCGCTAGCCTGCCAAAGGGTTTAGTCGGTGCGAGGTGCATTGCGGAGGTCAGCATAGCCGGTGAAAAGTGTCATTGTCTATTGGACACTGGGTCACAAGTCACAACCGTCCCTCAATCCTTTTATGAGCAGCATCTCTCAGGGTACCCCATTAACTCCATCAATGACATCTTGGAAGTAGAAGGTGCCAATGGTCTCTCTGTCCCATATGAAGGCTATATAGAAGTAGACATTACCTTTCCTGAGGAGTTCCTGGGTGTGAGTGTTGAGGTGTCTACCGTAGCCCTAGTAGTACCTGATGTCAAATCTCACAATCAACCATTGGTTTTAATAGGCACAAACACCTTGGATGTTCTCTACGAACAATATTTGAATGCAAGTTCCCCAACATACCAACCATCTTCATTTGGTTACAGAGTGGTTCTGAGGACACTTGAAACAAGACGGAAACAAAACTCAAATGGTGTTCTTGGTCATGTGCGGTTGAAGAGTAAAGTACCTGAGGTCATGGCTGCAGGTCAGACAGTAGTGGTGGAAGGTTCCGTTGCAGTGCCCTGTGGGGTTGATAAGTGTGTTGTGGTGGAGCATCCATCTAACCCATTTTTGCCTGGTGGGGTATTTGTAAAACGCTGCCTACTTACACTTTCTAAAACTCAGCCTTACCGTTTACCAGTGGTGCTCACAAATGAAACCGAACATGATATAGCTATTCCACCAAGGTGTATAGTAGCAGAACTCCATGCGATTAAATCAGTGCTTCCTCCTCCAAGCATTTTTTTAAAAGATAAGCAACCACCTGCTCAGGAGCTCAATTTCACCTTAAATTTTGGTGAGTCTCCTTTACCACAGAAATGGAAGGACCGTATCACTAACAAGCTCAGAGAAATGCCAGAAGTTTTCAGTCAGCATGACTTGGACTTTGGGCACACCCAGAAGGTGAAACATCGCATAAATCTGAACAATGAAACTCCTTTTAAACACAGAGCACGACCGATCCACCCACAAGATATTGAGGCAGTCCGCAAGCATCTGCGTGACCTTCTAGCAAGTGGAGTCATACGAGAGTCCGAATCACCCTTTTCCTCACCCATTGTGGTGGTGAGAAAGAAGAACGGAGATATACGGCTGTGTATCGATTATAGGAAGTTGAACCTCCAGACGGTGAAGGACGCGTATGCACTACCCAATCTTGAGGACACCTTTTCTGCTCTGACAGGTTCCAGATGGTTCTCCGTACTTGATTTGAAATCGGGATATTATCAGATAGAAGTTGAGGAGTCTGACAAGCCCAAAACCGCCTTTGTCTGTCCATTGGGGTTTTGGGAATTTAACCGTATGCCCCAAGGTGTCACCAATGCACCAAGTACTTTCCAAAGATTGATGGAGAAGTGTATGGGGAACATTAATCTGAAGGAAGTACTGGTCTTTTTGGACGATCTCATAATATTCTCAGATACTCCAGAGGAGCATGAGAGACGGCTATTGAATGTTCTATCTCGCCTCAAGGAGTACGGACTGAAACTTTCTCTGGAGAAATGTAAATTTTTCCAAACCTCCGTTCGCTATCTAGGACACATCGTGTCGGAGCATGGGGTTGAAACAGATCCCGAGAAGACACAAGCGTTAAAAACCTGGCCGAGTCCCACGAACCTAAAAGAACTGAGGTCATTTTTGGGCTTTTCCGGCTACTATCGCCGTTTCATTAAGGATTATTCGAAGATTGTAAAACCACTCAATGATCTTACTTCAGGGTATCCACCGTTAAGGAAGAGTGGTAAAAAGAGTGACAAAAAGGGTCAGTACTACAATCCTAAGGAGCCCTTTGGGAGTCGTTGGACGCCTCTTTGTGAGGAAGCTTTTCAGTCTATTATCGGGAAGCTAACTAGTGCACCTGTCCTGGGTTTTGCTGACCCCAAACTCCCCTACTTTCTCCACACCGATGCCAGCACCAAGGGATTAGGAGCTGCGCTGTATCAAGAACAAGGTGGGCAGATGCGTGCAATTGCATTCGCGAGCAGAGGGCTGTCGCACAGTGAGTCAAGGTATCCTGCTCACAAACTTGAATTCCTTGCTCTTAAATGGGCAGTAACTGAAAAAATCAGTGATTACCTTTATGGCAGCCAATTTACTGTCATTACTGATAGCAACCCTCTCACGCATGTTCTTACCACTGCAAGATTAGATGCAACTAGTTATCGGTGGCTTGCAGCTCTTTCTATGTTCTCCTTTAAGTTGCAGTACAGGGCAGGCAAGCTGAACATTGATGCCGATAGTCTTTCAAGGCGACCTCAGGAGCCTTTTCCAGAAAACCCCTTATCACAAAAGGAGCATGAAAGGATCCAACAGTTTATAGAGCATCAGCTTACCGCCGCAGAAGAGTCTTTCAGTGCCACGGAGGAGGAAGTCCAGGCCATCTGTGAGAAGCACCTTGTTAGGCAATCAGCTGATGTCGGGCCAGGCATTGCTCTTGTAAGCTCCCTTGCACTACGTTCTGATGCTGTACCCGACTGTTATGAACGAGAAGATAGTTCTGATTGCTTACCTGTTATATCTCACCTTTCAAAAGATCTTGGTGAAAAACAAAGGGCCGATCCAGTTCTTCGAGAGGTGATTTTGCACTTGGAGTTGGGAGAGAGACCTTCACCAGCGCTAAGGAAGGAACTTCCTGGTCTTCCTTATTTCCTAAAAGAATGGAACCGCCTTGAGATAAAGGATGGAACACTTTATAGGAGACGGATAGATAAGGATTCTATCACTTACCAGCTAGTGCTCCCAGAAGAGTTAAGATCCACGGTGATGAGCAGTTTACATGATAATATGGGACACATGGGGATGGAGAGGACCTTAGATCTGGTCAGATCCCGTTTCTACTGGCCAAAAATGGCTGCTGAAGTGGAACAGAAGGTCAGGACATGTGGTCGTTGTGTGCGAAGGAAGTTTTTACCTCAAAAAGCGGCACCCTTGGTCAACATCCAGGCCACTAGACCGTTACAGTTAGTTTGTATGGACTTCCTCTCATTGGAACCAGATAGAAGCAACACAAGAGATATCTTAGTGATCACAGATTTTTTCACTAAGTATGCGGTGGCAATCCCTACCCCAAATCAAAAGGCGAGAACAGTAGCAAAGTCTCTTTGGGAGAATTTTATTGTGCACTATGGGTTCCCTGAACGCCTTCACAGTGACCAGGGCCCAGATTTTGAGTCACGCACAATCAAAGAACTTTGTGAGATATCAGACATCAAGAAAATTCGAACAACACCCTACCATCCTAGGGGAAATCCTGTGGAGCGTTTCAACAGGACTCTGCTGAATATGCTTGGCACATTAGAAGAGAAAGACAAAAGTCATTGGAAAGATTTTGTCAAGCCCTTAGTGCATGCATATAATTGCACGAAGCACGAAGTTACAGGGTTTACCCCCTATGAATTGATGTTTGGGCGCCAGCCTCGGTTGCCTATCGACCTCGCCTTTGGGTTAGCACACAAAGACAGTCCACAGAAATCCCATTCTGAATATGTCAAGCACCTAAGGTCTCATTTAGAAGAAAGCTATCTGCTTGCCTCCAGTAGAGCATTAAAGAGTGCAGAGCGGAACAAAACCAGGTTCGACAAAGGTGTGACAAATTCCTCCTTGGAAGTCAATGATCGAGTGTTGGTGAGAAATCTTCGGCTGCGTGGTAAACACAAGTTAGCAGACAAGTGGGAGTCAGGGGTGTATGTTGTAGTGAAGCGAGCAGCTGACTTACCAGTTTACACAGTTCGTCCTGAGAGCAAGGATGGTCCTCTTCGTACACTTCACAGAGACCTTCTGCTTCCTTGCGGATTCTTACCAACACCAGAAGTCTCAAGTTCTACCTTGTCCAAACCTACTTCTAAACACAGAACACGCCAGAACCCTAGTGTTCCACCATCGGATGATGACTCATTTGCTGACTCAGAGGATGAAGATCTTAATGGACAGTCTAATGCTTTTCCAGTTGTGGAAACAGTGCGGTTCTCTACAGTCCATGACATCTGTAGAGCAAAGGAAACTGTGGATGTTCCTTCTGATGCTGACTTGATTAACCAAGATCCCCCAGATGTTGACAATCCAGTGGAGCACTCACCTGCTGATGCATCAGACGAATACTTACCTGTTGACAATTCACCTGTTGATGCTCCAAGGGTCCCTGAAACAAGTAATATACCTGACGAGGACCAAACTGAAACAGAAAAGGACCTACCTGTTCAGAGTGAATATGAAGTTGAAGTGACAAACTATGCTGAAGTATCAGATGTTCCTGTTGAAGGGAAAGAACAACAGCCAGAAAATGAGGGGGGGCATAATTCAGATATTCCGCTCAGACGCTCTAATAGGCAGAGAGGGGAACCTGAGAGACTTGCCTACTTTCAACTTGGAAACCCCTTGTCTTTTGTTGTTCAGTCCTTGTTCCAGGGGTTAAGCACTGCCCTTGTTAGCTCTCTCAATGGTGTTGAAAATCCAGGTGCCCTTTCCATTTTACCTGATGTTTCATCAAATGTAGTGACTAATCAGCCACTCAGAGCACGCAAAGGGTCTTGCATGATTTCAGGGGGGGAAAGTGTAACCCTGGTTAAATAATTGTTTTACAGATATTATTTATTTTTATGTTGCTTGAATTGAATGTTATGATTATTCATAAATGTGAAATTCTATACAAAATAATATAAATACATATCTGAATTGAGTTAAATTATGAGTATCCACCAATCGGAGCGTTTGGTTGCTGGCTCCGCCCCTTGCTTACGAATAGCGTTGCGCAGATTAGACAACAGATGCAGAGCGACGGAGATATCTGATCTGACTAGAGAGTGTTACAATTGAACTGATATAGTTCTTAAACTGTTCAAAGCTCATAAAAACGGAAAAAAATCTGAGAAGTAAGATAGTAGATGACCTTTTATGATTGTCAATCGGGCACTTCAGAGTTTACATTGACTCGTGTGGTTGTGTCAGACCGCATGGTGTATTAAGTGTTCACTGCTGACGCCATTTTGTCTGCGCGTGCCTGTGGAAAAAAAAAAAGGAAAAAATGTGAATGAACAGGCCAGGTTTTTTTTCTGTGTGAATTGTTTTTCCAAGATGGATTTACCCAATTGATGGCGAGCCTCCCACTTCGATTCTGAAGAGATCACGAACTTAAAGGAGAGGACAGTTTTCCGTCTCATTATACCGTTTCACCTGCTCGGATAAGTAAGAGTACACGTTTTCAGAGACTGATATTTGTTTTTTTGGGACTGAAACTAACTCTGTTTACACAATTGAGAAAATATAACATTGATCAACATTCCAATTGATATTTCTTGGAAGCAGTGGTTAATGTGTTTGGCCACTGGTGATTGTTTTGTTTTTGTTTTTCTTTCATTTGAGATCACTTGGATACAGTGAGTGCAATTGTGATTATTGATATGCAAAAAGTTATTTAGAGGGTGCACCCAGACAATATATAAGTTTGTTGTATATATTTATTTCCTCTGTTGTTTTGTATTGTTATTTTGTGATTGAGGAAACAAAAAGAAAATACAAAAGAGAAAGGATCACTAAATACAAAAAGTAAAGTTACCTTTTAGGGTTAACCCTACCTTCTGTCTCTGCCTGTTTTCTCAGCATCACCACCACCTCCGTTTTCGTACCAAGCAGTCTTCTGATTTTATTTGTCTGGTCCATTTTGGTAGTTAATACCCGCTACAAACTACTAAAAGTAGTGTGATAAATAATTTTTTTAAAGGGGTGGTTGATTGCGATTTCACTTTTTTCATTTTAAATAGTGTGTAATATTGCTGTTGGTGCATGAACAGTATCTGCAAAGTTGCTACTCTGAAAGTTCAACGTAAGCAGAGATATTGTCTTTTAAAAATCAGGAAGTTTAATGCCTACAAAAACGACTCGAATGGGACTACAACGAGATAGTTCCCGGGTTTTATACGTAACTAACCCATAATCAACCCTCCCTCCGGAATATGCAAAAAAGGGGGCATGGCCATATTTCTGCGGCTTTATCGAAGAGGAAGAGTTCTAGTGGAGAGCTGTAGCCATGCCGTCGAAAGTGTGTTATTTTCACCCAGCTGTCAGGTCTTCTGTGCTCGGGCTTCCTACGGACGCTGTAGTTCGTCAACAATGGCTACAATGGCTAAAACTGTTACTAAGCATGAAGCAGTTCCAACTTTAAAACCAGAGGCAGCAGTTGTTCGGCCACAACCTGTAAGTAAGTCTTACTAATTTTAAATGTATTTGCATGTATAATTTTAGACGTAATGTTTTAGTTTTTATCAAGGACGTAAACAAATGCCAGCGCTGGCTTTAGTAGCCACTTAGTTATGCTATTTTGTGTGTCTATGACAAACGCGTACAAACATTTTGGACCTGAATTTGTAATTATGTACTAATTTTGTAAATGTATTTTCCATGTATACTTTATGACGTAATTTTTCGATTTGATCAAGAACGTAAACCAATGCCAACGCTGTTTGTTTATAGTAGCCAGTTAGTTCAATGCTATTTTGTGTGTATAAGACAAACGTGTATAAAGTTCAAAAAATTATATGTAATCACAACAGCAAACAGCAAAACAGCGTATCGAAATTCGTATATAATAATAGTAGAATAGAAGAATAATAATACACAAATGTACCATTCAGAAACGGTTTGTAAGAGCCGTGTTTGGGGAGGTTCTGCTTGAATCTCTTCATTGCCTCTTTCCGGGTCTGATTCTGGCTCAAACTGAAACGGCAGTATTGACACCATTATTTACATTTGACCGGAGCACATGCAACTTTCGTCTGTAAAGGTAATGGGCGTGAAGTTTCCGGACAACATGCGCTAGGCAGTTTAGCCAATTGCAACACACCGGCCCAACTAACCAATCTGAAGCCATTGCCTGTTCCTGAGGGAGTGGTTTCATAGAATCAGGAAGTCAACCGGTCGTTCAAATGACAGAGGAGAAAGCGCCTTACAATAAAGGTGAAATTTATGAAAAATAAGGCTTTAAAAAAAAAAAACATGAAGACATGTTATATTGCACCCCATAAACACAATCATGCAAAGAAAAAAAGCAGTAAACCACCCCTTTAAAATTCTGAACCGAACGAGTAAAAAAGAATCATAGATTCATTCAAGCCTTTTCACTTTTTTTGTTAAAAAAATATTTAGTTGAGCAATAAGTCTTTATATATGAATCTTATTGCACTGCATAAAGAAGAGTGTTTTTTTAGTTTTATTACCGGTAGTTGTACTTAATGTAACTGTGAATGTTCAAATTTAAAGGGGAACTCGGCAACTCTAGCCATTTCTTCGCTGATTTTCACTTTTGTTGTCGTATATTGTCTCAACAAGCTCCCCCTACAGATATGGGGCGTATATTTCACAACACTGTCGTAAAAAAAACTCACTTGCGGCACCCTCCTCCCCCTTTCTACCGCTGCTCATGTGCATTTGTTATTATCAGAGCCGGCAAACTTTATCATGTGGAGCTATGTCTACCGAGGTGGGTAATACATCATACTCAGTATCATATGGCGTGCGTGTTAATGTCGGATTCCCGTAAAACAGTTTGTGTTTCTCGCTCGTTTTTCGCTTCCCCAGAGACTTCCTTTTTCTAACTTACCGGGGCGTTAGTCCCCATGTTGCAAGGTTGGTTTCCGCCTGGGAACGTTCAGGGAAGCGGGGAAAGTCACCATGCTCACCAGAACAGGTTATTTAACAATCCAAATGATTTCTAAACAGTTTTATTGAGTTGAAATGGTTGCCAAGTTCCCCTTTAAGGCTAATCTTACTTACATTACACACTAATGTAATTTCCGAATTTCATGGTTTCCTGCTCATTCTGTCTTTTCAATGAGGCAAAATCATTGAATTACCTCTTTATTTTATCTGACTTGTTAATCATCAAATTTAGGTGAATGTTTGATTATTCTATTCAACTCTTTTCTTTACATTTTACACTCGTTCACCCAACAAGTCTTGCACTGGCCGGGTATACAATCTCATAATCACAAACTTGTCAGTCTGGGACATTAGACTCTGAACGTAAATTTTTGGTGTTATTGACTTTACGTAATCTACTAAAGTTAATTATTTCAGAGTCAGAATAAATCCAAATGTAACAATTTATTAATAGTCAGGTAAATGCATCATGCCAATTACATAATCAATTCAAAGATAATCAATACAAACCATCAAATGCTCTGAAATAAAGAGTAAAAGATGCATACCTGACATTAGAAAAAATATGTTATGCTGAGTGTCTGAGGACATTCAGCATTACGGGCTGATTTGACTAGAAATCTCCCTGAGCCTTTTTCAGCATTTACAGTAAATGGTTATCTAAAGAAGATTCTGATTATATATTTAAATGGTTATATTTATGGGGAAATTTTGACCTAACTATTGAGGAATTATTCTCTGAGAAAGGCTTGTATATAAATGAGATTACCAAGTATGTTTTTCACGTTGACCGTTAACGTGGGTTACAACCTCTTCAGTGAAGAATTGGAGAGGAAGAGAGAGAATGTGTCAGCAGTTGTTCATGCATGCATGAGTGTCTGTGTTTGTCCCAGGCCCAGGCCTTGTGGTGGGAGGATTGCGTGCAGATTGGACGCAGCGGAGCTGAGGAGAGGTGGCAGGGGAGTGCTGGAGGCTCAATCATGATGGCCTTTGTGCAGTTGTCTTAGGCAGCCTTGGCCTGCACTGTAAAATACTGTCAGGATTTTAAAAGATTTACCAGACATGTTCTACTGTGAAAACTGTACAAGTTAGGTCATTTTGTCTTGTGACAATTTAAATAGCTGAAATAAATAAATAACCAAACTGCCCAGCATGGTTGGATCCCACTATGGGAGAATATTCATAAACCCATGTGCTTGAATAATTCAATTATGTATGGGGAAAGTATGAGGATGACTGGATACATGTAATTAGTTGTTATTTAGAATTAATGTAGGTTTTAGCTCTTATTTAGTGTTGTTTTGTTGTAAGTAATCTTTCGTTTGAAGTCGCCATTATGGTGATTAGTATTCTCTTTGGTTGGAAACTTGGACCTTGTTCAATTTAATTACTTCTCACACAATTGTGTGATAATTATGTACTAAAACATAAATACTACCACCCTTGTTTTGTTTTTGTGGCATGGGTCCCTATCATATCATAAGTGGGAATGTTGACCTAGCTCAACTAGTGCTTAGTGAGTTGCAGTAAATTGTCTGTGAGGAACCTGAAATCACCTGAAATTCTATTTGTTAGTGTTTATTACTATTTTGAATATATATATATATATATATATATATATATATATATATATATATATATATATATATATATATATATATATATATATGTGTGTGTGTGTGTGTATATGTACATGTGGTTTATGTTGGTATAATTTTTCTCAGCATCCATCAGCTCTCACATGACTCTGCCGCTCCTTTACACTGGGGGCTTCACTCCCCCACCTAGCCCCCAGGGTTCACTTGATGTGATCACTGCACCACACTGCCCCTCTCTGTCCCAGAACCCCCTCTGCTCATTATGGGCCAGTGTCCGGATTCCCTCCTCTCCTCCTCACATCTGGAGCACAGCTGGAGGAGGGCACGGGTTGGGCGTCTCTGTTATCTCTAGTGTATCAACAGGATGCAAGGTGGAGGCAGGTGAGTCACGTATCTGGAATGGAGAAATAATTTTCCGTGCCACAGATCAATGCAAGCCATTAAGCAGCTGTACGCCATACTTTAGTAGGCGGAGGAAAACCAGCCTCTTGGCCCATATGCTTCCTGCAACTCCTATCCATCAGGGTGTCGGAGCTGCCATGCTGCACTCACTCCGAGCAGCAGACAGGGGCCAGACGCAACAGGAGGTCCTTGTTTGAAAAGATGCTTGACTTCGCCAGAGATGGAGAGATGGATAGTGGAGCGGTGCAGACGGCCAGAGTGGATCTGTTTACCGAGAGCTGTCCAAATCGCCACAGTTAGTTTGTATTTTCTCTGCACTTTCCCTTGACTTCGCAGACTTGTTGACATTGAATGTTTGGGCCTCAGCAAGCCAGTGCTTAAACTAATTAGCTGGCTAATTAAGGTAATTTTCCAATTCTGGGAGAAATTTGGGTGACTTAAAATGTAAATCTCAGCCAAGTGGATAGATAGCTCGGAGATTGGCCATAAGTGAAGTTAACTGCAGGGCTGTGCTTGGCGTTCTCCCTCCAGTGGCTAATTGATTTAGCATAACAAAGCATGGACTGACATTTATTCATCACTGTGGCATTTGAGAATGCTTAAAATGTCCTTCCTCTATGTTAATGGTGACACAAAATGGATTTTATATATATGTGTGTTCACTGTAGGCAGTACTGCTCTTTTTTCTTTCTTTTTTTTGAGACATTGGATACCTTCTCTCAAGATGTCCCTGACTGCATAGATCATTTGACACTTTGTAAAGGTCTGATGACCAAAATGTTCCCAGCTGCACATTATAATTTAGTGACTAAAAGTAGCAAAGCCTTTCCCTCCATTTGCAGCGCTCTATACACATTGATCTATTAAGTTTATGTTGTGCACTTTCAAGTGGCTAGCTCTGAAATCAAGGTGGCTGGGAAGAGACTGGCATTAGTAATCCATACTCTCTAAATGAGACTCCATTAGCATAGCACTTCTGTTTGCACCTTAAATGATTGGTTTGCAAGGCTGTATCAGCCATGGGGAACCTTGAGAGTCTCTTTCTTATGGTTGTTTTATAAAAAAAGGCAATAAAACCCCCAGGCAGAGAATTCCCAATGTTTATCCAAAGTTTACGATGGATTGTACATATTCAACAATACAGCAACTGTATATTTTCTTCAGTGAATTTATCATTCACCTAGGAGATTTACAGTATCAAAGACTTAATCTGCCTTGGTGGTGCTTGATAAGGCTAGCATCACAATTTCTGTTGCTCATATAAGATTGTGCTTTAAACAAATTAATAAAGTTGGTGTACGATACCTCTAATTATGTGGTTAATTGAAGATACGTGTATTAATCATTTTCTAAGCAATCTGATCTAAAATGCACACAGTTGACCTTTTGCTAAATTACTGACCAACCCTACTTTAGCAACTTTTTCCATCCACCATTTTCTTTAAACAAGTTTTTGCTCTTTTCTGATGCAAGTCTGTTGTGGATCTGTGAGTTTTGTTTTAAACACAGATATGATAGTTTTAAACACAATTTTGCAGAAATTATCAAATAAATGCTACAATGTGGATGTCAGGTCACTTAAAATAGTGACAAAAGGTACCTAGAGAGGATTGTCCCCTTTTCCAAATTCTTTAATGAATCTGTTTAATGAGCATGTTCACTCCATACAGTAATGTGTGCACTTTGTATGGCATTTACAAAGCCTTTTGACTTGGAGCTGTAAGCGCATAGCAACCATCCAAAACACCTTGTCGACTTCTTAGTCCCTGGCAACCACTTACAAAACCCTAGCATCACGGTTATGAGTTTAGCATAGGCCAGCATCACTCACTCTGCAAATCAAGTTTAGTTTGCAACTTTATGTATTACATACTAGACAATTTGGATCTCTCTTTGTCTGACAGAGATATTTGCTTTAAAGGATGAATATGAGACTAATGAAGACCTGGCTGCTCTATATCTCCATTCATTCCCTCTTCATAATTAAATAGTCAGCTCCATGTAGTATGGAAGCCATTGGCTCGGCAGATGTAGCGCTATGTTAAACTTTATGCCACTTGAAAATGGTTTTCAAGTGCATTCAAGACTGAGATCACCGAGCTGTAAAATGATCTGTTTTATGGTGTCATTATCAGTGCAGTATTTTTTAAAGATGCAGTTCACTACACACTCACGGGACATAAGAAAATGTGAAGAAAGGGATAAGATGCTGACTTTCATTGTGTCCTTTATAATAGTCCGGATTGTAATGCCTCTGAAATTAATTAGTGATGCACTTTAAAAATTTGGCGTGGCATTTGCCTGAACCAAACGGTTGTTAATGACCAAAAATTATCATCTCTTTTTTCGTGATAAATGTTTGTTTCTGATACCACACCTCGGAATCTCACATTGTGGATGTTTAACTGTGGTTTTATGTTGTTTATTGTTTCAGAGCCAAAAGATGAAATCGATAGTGACCTCCGTGACATCAAAGTCCAAGTAAAACAGAAAGATGGATAGCGAGGGGAGGAGAACGAGCTGGGTGCAGGGGCATTTTATTGTGGTGGTCTGAATGTGACTGGTGTGTTCTGTTATGTTGCTAAATCCCTCTCGCAATACGGCCCTCTGCCAGCATTGATACTCTGTGTCTGGCAGTGGTCCATCATCCCCCTCCGCTCTTGTATACAAGGACCAAAGTCACCAGCACCGTGAGAGAGAGAAAGTGAGCGAGTATGTGTTTTATTCCTTATATCCTTATTTTGGGTCACAAGGGAGGGGCTTTCTTAGCTACTCAGCATAGACTGGCTGGAGTCTATTGATCAGGCTGTGAGTCCTGCCAACTGAGAGAGAAAGAGAAAGCGAGTAACGACAGAGAGCAAAAAAAAAAAAGACAAAGATAGAGAGAAATGGGACAGAAGAGAAAAGAAAAAGAGGAAAAAATCAACTGAAAAGTAGAGGGGAAAATAAAGCCGACATGGCTTTTTTGTCCTGCCTGTAGAGGAGAGCTTAGATGAGTTTGTTTAATTCATCACTGTCTTACATTCCCTTGGACACCACTGGGACTGAGCTCTTCATGAGGAGGGATGCTGTCCCATCCCAGAATGCTTTTTTTGTGCCTTACTATTGTACGAGGGACTCAAATCAAACTCATTTTCCAGAGAAGGTGTAGATTTTGTATTCATCCTTCAGCTTCTTGATCTAGCACAAAAACACATCTCTAGATAAAGATACGTGACGTTCTGAGGTCAAAAATGCTGACCTTTATTTTTAAAGATGGTTCATATGATTCATGTCTCCCAACACCGTTTGTCCTAAAACTAGAAGGTAAGATTCTGGTTTCGGAGTGCTGGAAGCCACTGCAAAGAGGCTGAAAAATGATGAGATGTATGAAAAAGATGGAAAAGATGTACTCCCTCAGGGAGAGAAAAGCAGTGTTGAGAGTGTCCCTCAGGACCAAAGCACAGCTCAGACTATAAAACATAAAAACCTTTGAGCTGTCTTCTGCCAAACACTACACGGAAAGAGCGTCAGGCTGCGTCTCAAACTGAGCAAAGGGGCTTGAACCTTGAACCCTGATTGATGAGGTCCAATGGCTTCACATGCAGCCATTATATTGTGCAGCAATCGTATTTTACATTGTGTGGGTAGTTTGAATATTAATTATTAAACCGAGCAAAAAAGAAAGTGTATGTACTTGATAAAAGGGTGATATTTATCTGGAATCTGGAAGAACAGTTGAAAAGTGGGAATTTGCTGGGGGAAAAAATCAACAGATACAAAACGTTATAAATTGCTGTGGTTATGGTCTATACGCTTCAGTTTAATCTGCTTGGGATGATGAATTATTTTGGTTATGATTCCAACGCGAAGCTAAACATAGCACTTGCAAGAGGACTGTTGGAACATTTGCAGCAGGCTGTGATGGCTGCAGCCATTAGTCAATGAATTAAAAACTAATTAGTTTCTGCTTCTGTGCTTTATTTGAAGAGTTATGCACAGGTGTAATGAAAATGTATCAGGCTGTTGATTAGAAGGAGAAGAAAGATTTCAAAATGAATTTTGACTTTGGATTTCCCATTGTGGCCTATATATGGAACTTGTGAATGCCACGTGGTTGATGACCATGAAGAGGCTGAGAAGGTTGATGAAATTATTTTAATTGTCATCTTTCTATTCAGTGTCACACCATATCCAGTTAATTTCCATCAGTGGCAAAAAATAATATTTCTCATAACATTTCTTTGTTATAAGTGTTGTTTGGTGAGTGGAACGGTCAAACAAAGGGTGATTATGAGAACTCTGTCTATTGCCCCATGCTGACCTTTCAATCACAGTCCAGCTAGCATTTAATTTACAATCAGTGCTAATCAAATGGAAGAAAGCACTCAGACGTTTGGTAGGCCAAATGCACTACTTCTCCACATCAACAGCAGTTGTCCTTCATCAGTAGTACTAAAAGTTCAGCTAAAGAGTTTAATAATATGACAAGACTATTGATAATAAAATTCAAGTGCATTTCATATTGGAAACTGCTAAAACAGCTTATACACTATAATGAAATAAATTATAGGATAGAAATGAAAAAAGTACCCAGAATTCAATCCTGCTTTTCAATGACCGTCAATGAAGAATGATATAAGGGAGACTGGGAATGTTTGTAACAGAGCGTGTGTTCTAACACTACATTCACTTGTGGTTTATAATTTGTTTTGTGATCAGGTTAGTGCATGTTAAATTATTAAAACAAATTAAATTTGTTTGTCTTCACCTAAATGTTAAAGAAATGTGTTTCTTGTTTCTTTTCTTTTTTTCTTTGTCCAAGTTTTATGAATTTGTTCAATATTTTTTTCATCTTTTTTACAGATGTTAAAGCACAATGTGTTGCAACCATCTTTAGTACCCACTTTTTTATGCCTATGTGCAGTGTGTAGTTACAGTATCTAGCAGCAAGGGCGTACAAGGCCATGGCAACCAGCCAAACTCTGACCTCTTACCTGAACTACTTAGCATGAGGTTATGGGACCAGCTAGAAACACATTCAGAGAAATTCATACATTTAACAGGTCTCGATCTGCCAACCTCAGCCTACATTAGAGTTTGATGGATGATTTTGTGCTCTGCCGCTTAAGTGATTGTTGGGATGGATGCAGGTATGTGCTGATAACATTAGTGCCATCAGTGAGCCCCCACCTTTCTGACAGGCTTTCCTCCACAGCGTCCCGAGTCTCTCAATGCCTTCGTGCAGAATTTATTTATTTTTTTGTCACTGTACGTGACTGCTTCAAACAAGCCTCTGGCTTAATGCATCAGTTTTACCTAATAGAACCAGACTGCCTTTCTTTTTCACATCATTGTGCGCCAAGCACGCCAGTCAGCCGTCGCGCTTTTATGGTCGCGCAGCGCAGAGGCTATTTGTTCTGTCCGCCGGAATGAAGGGTCAGTGGAGGAGGGAGAGCAGAGAAAATTGGAAACAATCACAATGACAGCAAACGGGAAGAGCGGTAGAGAGAGACGAGGGGCCAGAGTAGAAAGAGAGGAATGATGACGCGAGGTGAAAGGGTAGAGACTGAAAGATACTGGAGAAGGAGGAAGAGTAGGAAAGCGACAGAGAGAGGATAAAATATGGAGAAAGGATGAGGACAATGAGGCAAATCAGTCTCAGCTGAGGGCGCAGGCAATTAGAATAAAATGAGCTGGACCTTGGCAGAGGCCAAGCCAGGCAGAGGGGCTGATGGGTGAGAGAGAGAGAGAGAGCAGATAAGAGCGAATATCCTGGTGATTAAAACTAAATGATTAGCCCAGTCCATACGCACCATGAGCACGGTGACGGGGGTCACCTGCACCCTAAAGGGACAAAGTGTGTCTGACAGTAATGAGATCAGGTCTGCTCTACTCCCCATTGGAGCACCAATAGCTTTAACTCTGTCTGCACTTCACAGCTACTCCATTCCTGACTTGCTTCCTTTAATTCCTTTTCATCCTAGCACCTATCAAACCATCTTTCACTATGACATGGGAAGCGACAATTATACTGTTTCACCACTGTCAAAACTCTCTACTCTTTCTGACAATACATGTAGTGTCATGTAGTGTTTGGTCAGACAGCAGTAGCAGTAGCTGTTGAATTAGCTACAGCAAAAATGTCTTTGAAGTTACCTAAAGGTAGGGTAGGCAATTTGTTTTATAAACACTATTTTATACTGGTTGAAACTCTCTTCACATACTGATAGCAATCAATAATCTAAATATTGGTCTAAAGTGGTCTAAATATTAAAACATGTACCTTCTGTGGAAGTCTCAGGACCAAAAAATGTTCGTCCAATCCTTGCATTCGGTCCAAAAGCAACTATAAGATGTCCTTAATTTTTTTAAACTACCCTATATATATATATATATATATATATATATATATATATATATATATATATATATATATATGCCTATATCAGGTGTATAGGTGTATCCTTTTTAATCTGTTCATTTATAGGACCAGAGGAGTTTTTGATTAAAAACATGCTACAGAGACATGTTGTTTAGTTAGTAGCATTGCTACTTATAGTTAGTTGCCATGGCACAGTATTCAGCCCTCTATAAAACCAACTGCTTAATACAATGCAGACAATAACTACAATGGCTAAATTCATGCAAATCAGTCATTAATATTGCAGACAGGAAGGAAGCTGAAACAATTCACAGTGGACAGGAATATAACAGCAGTAGACGCCCACAAAGAACATGGCTGGCCCCTGGAGAGGACCCCTCATTGGTCCCGTGTGAGGAATGGCTTTGAGTGAAAGTTGCTGATGTAGTGTTGTGCTTTCCTTTGTGGAGGGGCCAATGGTGGTCATTAGTGGCAAAAGCTCTATGCTAACTCGAACATGCCAGGCTCTTTTGGATTTCTGCTGCTCTGGGGACTCGGATGTAAAATCAGAGTATATCCCAGCAAATGGAGCAGCAATGGGAGGACTGAGTGCAGCCTGCCATTCAAGCAGTCCGGAGGGGACAGCTCCATCCCAAAGGCCCTGCACTTGAGCCCCCATTTCTCTCTTTATCGCTTTGCTTTCATTCTGTTCCTCACAATGCTCTGGACAAAGATGGGCCACCTGAGCAATGTGCATTTCTATGAAGCTAAAAACTAGTGTTAAGCAAAATGCTCCATAGTCATATCATCAGCCTGTGAGATCGGTGATACACAATACTATTTGTGGGGGGTAGGGGCTTAGTTATTTGAGCATTAACTTGCTTATTTCTTTACTCATTGGTTTGCTTATTTAACTACTGTGTTTTATATATGAAAATGTTTTTCTATTTTGATAGCAAAGATGGAGTGTTTATTAATAAATTAGGTTATTTCCCGGTAGTGAGGTAAAAACATAGCCTAATACTCTGAGTATTTCATTTATTATGTCTGTTGTGATGTGAAATAAAGCATTAAAAACTGAAAAGTATTTCAACCTCATCTGGAAATTTCAGGACTATTATCCTCTCATGCGTTACAGATGCTGCATTTTGACGGTACTTTTGCACATTTTTTTTTTTAATTTCTTAGGTCAAGAAAGAGTTTCGTCTTTGCTGTATATGGGTTAGACATTTCTGCAAATTGAGAATTGAAGAAATGACTCCCTGTCAATGCATTATTTAAAATTTTAATTGAAATGAAACCACATGAAGTTGAATTGTAATAACTTGTAATTATTTATAATAATTTTTTTAAATTATATAAAATGATAGATTGTCATCTATCTATCTTCAAAACTTCAATGCTTTTTAAACAGAAAATATATATTTTTTTAAGATTTTAAGATTTGACACACTTTGCTTTTCTAGTTAAAAGAAACAACTATGAATTTACCATCCATATCATCAAATGTAAATGTACACAATTCATGAAATTAGTTGGAATTAAAAAAAAAGCATTTTTTGGGCAAATGTGATAGACAACATTTAGAACATGTTTGCAACTCCATCTGGCAAACACCCACAACCCTCCAGCATTTTGATGGTGAGGTTTTACACAGGAAAGCCACTCACAAATCTAAGATTTGGCCGAATCTAAGGCTGAACGGTTCTAAGAATGGTAAGGAACAGTTCCAGTTATATTTCCACTTGAGCTTGGTTCTGAACGGCACAACTGCAAGTCCTTCTCTGTACGGTTGGCTATCAATGCTGAACAGTGCTGACAGAATGCGTGTAGTGACGTCGTCACTCAGGATTGGTCACTTGCCTGTTGCCTAGCTATTCTGGTTTCTCTGGTTTCCCTGGTTTCTCTGTAGCTGCCCAAGCACGCTATTTGAGCAAAGTAAACACAAGTTAATAATAAAATTAAAAGAATTATCTGATCATCCTCCATAACGCGGCCATTACTTGCATCTCATTCCATCTGTAAACTAAAGCGTTAGCGAGGCAAAGACTGACGCATATATATTACATTCCAAAGAGCTCTGTTATCAGCCCCACAGTGGAAAATAAAACAATATCTGTATCGGCTGGGCAGGATTGGCAACCCAATAATGGTTAAACAACGAGAATGGTTTGGCCCGACGATGGAAAAGCTACTATGGAAACCTTCAGTTTCAGCAATTCAAGATCAGCCCTGAGTTGTAAGGTCCTTGAAGGAGTCTAGTCGTATTCTCAGAGATAATAGAGAAACCACTCTCTCAGGGGTTAACTTCTCACTTCTCAGATCTCTGAAAGAGCTTTGCTAAAGTTGAGCTCCTTGGGCAGTGGAGCAGTTAATCAGCTTCTCCCTGTGACATTTTTGCTGCATGGGTAAAGATATCATCATGTCTTTTAGAAAGAGCCAGCCAGACTAACAGCGGTTCACACAGATTCAACAGGCAATCATAAAGAACAGTGGGAAGAGAAGAGGATAGTGGCCTATGGCTGTGGTTTTCTCAATTGGTTTTGCTTCAGGACCTAATTTTTATCTTAAAATCTGGCCCAACAAAGTACCAAAAATTGTTTATTATACAAAAAATGTCGCCCTCATGTCGTTCCAAACTCGTAAGACTTCGGAACACAAATGAAGATCTCTTTGATGAAATCTGAGAACTTTCTGTCCCTCCATTGGCTGCTACGCAACTGAAACGTTGACGCTTCAAAATGTTCATGAAGTGATTGTAAAAGTAATCCATATGATATGAGCGGTTTAGTTAAAATTTTCTGAAGAGACTCGATCGCTTTATATTATGAAAAGATTGAATTAAGACTTTTTTTCACATATAAATTTTCATCAACGTAAGCTCAAGCATCTTCGTCTGAAATGCAAGAA
Organism: Siphateles boraxobius; assembly: GCF_051911475.1. Lineage (NCBI taxonomy): Eukaryota > Metazoa > Chordata > Actinopteri > Cypriniformes > Leuciscidae > Siphateles > Siphateles boraxobius. Next base: position 12,818,495 of record NW_027509205.1, on the reverse strand, counting down.
CCAATGTGGTTCATTCTCGTGTGTTATGCAGCACGTTTGAGCTTCGCAAGAGTTCTATTCTCAAACGTCAAGCAGGTTTGGTTGAGCTTCCGTTTATGTTCACTAATCAATGTTTACATGTGTATTTTCTGAATGTTCATTTTTGTCCCTTTAACGTTACAATGGTAGGACCAACAATGTGTAAAGTAGGAAAAATTGACAGTTTTGGTTTTTGAATTTCTCCCGTTTTAAGGTCATGACCCCCCAGTTGAGAACCACTAGTCTAGGGCTCTAGACAGCCATCCACTTTCTCCACAGCCAGCAGCAGAAGTAGAGCCTGAGCCCAGCCTGATTGATTACAGAAACACTGTGTTGCAGGGATCAGCGTGCAGCAGTGCCAGGGATAAATTAGTGAAGGTCAATATTTGAATGTTTGACTTGTTTATACATAGTGATTTAGCAGATTAAGACAAAAAACATTGCACATTTTCCCTAATATGTGTGATGAAGTGCTTTCTGCTCCAATCTCTCTCTGTCTGCCCACCATTTTCTTGTCTCTCCCTCCCTCCCTCCCTCCCTGTCTTTTGCTCAGGAGGATGGTATGTGTCTCTCTGTAGACTTGTGGTTCTTATTTATTTATTGTCAGTATTGTTGGCACATCCTTTAATACTAATAATGTATAATGAAAAAAGGTTAAAATTAAATGTTGGCTCATTATACTGATGCATTATGTATTTTTTTTTCATGAACTGTATTTTCCTTTATGTTTATGTTGCTGTATCTGTTGAATACTGAAAATAAATATTTATTTATATTATTATTTTATTTTTTAACAGTTGTATTAAGCCACATGAATTTTCTACAATTAAAATGATATATGCATAGCTATAGAGTATATGCTATATGCGTTTACTGGAGGTATCCAGAAAAAAACAGAACAACATAGCACTTGTGACAAAAGGTTAATTCAGTTTAATTTTATTTAATGAAGCATGTAACTTTTGTCATTGTTCAACAAAAGAGTGAAAACTGAAATAACACACACGTCATGCTTTCCTTGTTTTCTTCAATAACAAATTGTAACTTTTTTTCACTATTCAAAAATTCTGTGAGATAAAGCTGAAAGAAAATACTATTAATGTTTTTTTTCACAATGGTTTTTCAATTGGAATGCTTAACATAATGTTTTATCCATTATTCACTAGTTTAATGTGCCAACATTTAATCCATTTTTTTCCATTATTCATCAGCTTTATGTGCCAGCAACGCTGATTAGCATTCATAGATAGACTATAATGTTGGAGGAGTGGTGTTTCTTGTTTCAAATTTTGGTCTGACTAGAAGAAAACAGACTGCAAATACCAAGCAAAAAAGTCAAAGGAAGGAGCGAACGGGTCAAAGTGACCCACAATGATAGAGAGAGTTCAAGACGGCAGCCGTACATGTGCTTTGTGTGCATGAGCCTGAATGGCATAAGATGAAGAAATAAAGGGGAAAAAGCAATCCAGCTTGACTGCATTGAAGTTTGCTCAGTTTTTACTGAAAGTAGAGAAACGGCTACACCAGACACCTGCAGAGTCGTATCTGAAGGCTAGCCACAGACAAACCTCCTACCAGGGTGTGTATGCTCCGACCGCTCAATCAAACCTCAGCTACCACCTCCTTATGAATGACTCATCATTACTGTGTGCTTAAAGGCTCCGAGAGTTCAAGGCAATGCGGGGACAAGGCTGTCCCGATGCTCCTCGCTCTGCTGGGCGTCAGGTGGAGGACAGGCGGCTGGCCTGCAGGAGAGGCTGACAGTGGCGGTCAGTGAGCCCTGGGGGAGAAGACGTCCTGCGGGGGGCAGATGGGGGTTCTGTGGCTCGCCGTCAGGACAGGTGGGCCGCTGTCACCCCATCCCAGCAAGCAGGTGGCCTCTACCCCCCTGGAGGTCACCTTCACACACAGCAGTGTGAAACCTCCTTGCAATACCACTAACAAACACGCACACACCAACACACCATTATTATGACTAGGGTTCCCAGAGGTCTTTTTTTATATATAAACACTGGTAAAGTTGCATTCTGACTCTTAAAGCTAGCCTGGTCCATAACCGGTTCTCATAGAGTGCTGCAATGATGAAGTTTTGTAGGCCAACCCGGAAGTTAGCATCATCCTGGTTCCTTCAACAAAAACCCAATAAGGTTTTTCCATTTGCTTTTGGATTGTTGCTCTGTGACCAACAAACATTTATGATTTTTGCACATTTTGTTTATCATGAAAATCTTCTCAAATAAACACAACTTCTATGAAGCCTAAATACAATTGCCAGAAGTAAAATGCTAAACGTAGGCTAAAAACGTCTCGGGTTATGACTATAACCCTTGTTCCCTGAGAAGGGAACGAGACACTGCGTCGAGAATCGGCACGTTGGGGACGCTCCCTTAGCGTGCGCCTCTGAAGTAAGAATGAAACTAATCCAATCCTGATTGGTTTTGCGTCGTGATGTAACATGTGACGGCATAACCGGATGCATAAAAGTGACGCTGACACACACACACATCAGCTCCGCGATGAAGCAAGACGCTCTAAGGCCTCGAGGGGCATGGCAGGACGACGCAGTGTCTCGTTCCCTTCTCAGGGAACAAGGGTTATAGTCATAACCCGAGACGTTCCCTTTCGAGGGAACTCAACACTGCGTCGAGAATCGACACTTTGGGGAACGAATGTCCACTAAGCCACGCACCGAAAACAGGCCTGCCCCGGAGTGAAACTGATTCAGGCACTCAGCTAGGACGAGAGCACGTGTGCGCCAAGCGTACTAGGGAGGTGCAGACTATAGAACCTAACAAAAGTGTGTGGGGTAGCCCAACCGGCTGCCTCACAGATCTCCTGGATGGGAACTCCCGAAAGGAGGGCCCTAGAGGACGCCATGCCTCTAGTAGAATGAGCCCTAACGGCCAAAGGTGAAGGGAAATTCCGCACCTTGTAGGCCTACTTATGGTTTGTATAGCCGGGAGCCCCTAATAGGTGATCCAAAACACACTACAGTAGGTCCGACCTCCTCCAAGAAGAGGACCTCTCAAGGTAATACTCGGAACTCTGACTGGCAGAGCAAGGAACCTCTCCTTTTCTGCCGACACATGAGGTGGAGGATGAAATACTTGCAGGACCATGGACCTAGCCATGATAAATTGCACTTAAGGCACATAGCTGGGTCTCGGATGCAGGATGGCCTTAACTCCGCCGGGGGCACACCCCAAGCAAACTGGCGATAATGCCAGGGCTTGGAGATCTCCCAGTCTCTTTAAAGAAATAGCTAAGAGAAAGGCTATCTTGAACATGAGGTCCTAGGCGAAGCCGACTGGAGGTATTCGAAGGGAGCCAGGGATAGCCCTTCGAGAACCACCGCCAGGTCCCAGGAAGGAACCCTGGACCTGACTGTCGGTCTCATCCTCCAATACCATGGAGAAATAGTATGACCAGTTGGTGCCTCCCTAAAGGCCCAACATTTAGAGGTGCATGGAACGCCGCAATGGCAGCCACGTACACCCTACGTGTGGAAGGGGAGAGATTCGCAGAGAAACAATCTTGAAGAAACTCCAGAACTGAAGCCATTGGGCAGTTAACTGGGTCTAACTCAAGTTCTCTACACCAAGTAGAAAAATATTTCACTTGAGGCCATATAATCTCCTAGTAGACGGAGCCCTAGAGATAAGTATGGTTTCGACCACCCCAGATGATAGACCAGCATCTAGGTACTGAGCCCCCTCAGAGGCCAGACCCACAATTTCCACAGCTCTGGATGAGGATGGAATATAGTGCCCTCCACCTGAGACAACAGACCCCCCCTCAGAGGAATCTGCCATGGCGGAGCTATCAGGGGTGAAATTAAGTCTGAAAACCATACTCGGGCTGGCCAAAACAGGGCTATCAGAAGAAGACTGATGCCCTCCTGACGGACCCTCTCCAGGACCCCCGGGAGCAGAGCGATCGGGGGGAAAAGCGTACAGGCGAAGCCTCGGCCAGGCCTGTACCATGGCATCCAACCCCAGCGGGGCTGGATGAGTGAGGGAGAACCAAAGTGGACAGTGGGATGGACGTCCCTCGAGACGCAAACAGATCCACTTCCACTGGTCCAAACCTCTGCCATATGAACTCCACCACCTCTGGATGGAGTCTCCATTCCCCGGGCCTCAGCCCCTGCCTCGACAGGATGTCCGCTCCCTGATTCAGATCCCCCGGGACATATATTGCTCTTATAGATAATATTTTCCCTTGGGGCCATAAAATGATCTGATGCGCCAATCTGGATAGAGGGCGCGATCTGAGTGTTCTTTGTCGGTTTAGATAAGCTACCACTGAGACGTGGTAACCTTTGATGTCTGTGAGGAAGCTCCTCAGAGCCCTGAACACAGCCAACATCTCTAGGCAATTTATATGCCAAGAATGATGATGGTCCTGCCACAGACCCCTGGCAAAGCGGCCGTCCGAGACCGCGCCCCAGCCAGCGAGGGAAGCGTCTGTCGAAACAGTTTCACGGCGACATGACGCCCCTACCACTAGCCCTTGGGGCAAGAACCAAGGTTTCTTCCATATTAATAGGGAACGAAGGCATCTGCGCGTAACCTTTATTATATGGAACGGATTCCCCTTGGGGAAAAAACCCTTGGCTTTGAGCCACCACTGAAGGGGCCTCATGTGAAACAGGCCCAAAGAAATTATGTTGGATGCCGCTGTTATGAGGCCCAGCAGTCTTTGAAATTGCTTTACATTGATGGCCTGGCCTAGCTTTATCCCGGACACCATGGCCAGGATGGATTCGATACGAGCGGGAGACATACGTGCCCGCATCGTAACCGAATTCTATACCACGCCCAGAAGAGTAGTCTTCTGAGCTGGGTCCAACACATTTTTCTTAGTGTTGAGCCTCAACCCCCGGTTCTGAATGTGGCCAAGGACGACATCTCGATGCCGAACTGCCATTTCTCGAGACTGGGCCAATATGAGCCAGTCGCCGATGTTATTCAGTATACGGATGCCCTGAAGCCTCAGTGGAGCCAGAGCCGCATCCAAACACTTTGAGAACGTGCGGGGAGAGAGTGCTAGGCTGAACGGAAGAACCCGATATTGGTATGCTTCGCCCCCGAAAGCAACCTCAGGAACCTCCTGTGACATGGAAGGATGGAGACATGAAATAAGAGTCTTTTAGATCCATCGTGACAAACCAGTCCTTGGATCTGATATGGCTCACGATAATGGGAATAGTAAGCATTTTGAACCTGAATCTCCTCAAAGAACGATTCAAAAGCCCTAGATCTAAAATTGGCCTCAGTCCGCCATCCTTCTTTGGAACTATAAAGTACCGGCTGTAAAACCCGGACTCCCTGTCTGGTAGGGGAACACATTCTATGGCCCCAAAATTCCAGTAGAGTCTGTACCTCTTGTTCCATAACCCGAGCCTGTTCTGGAATCACTGCAGTCGGTACCACCCCAGCAAACTAGGGAGGTCGGGCACCGAACTGCAATCTGTACCCATAGAGATATATTCGGAAGGCGTTGCCATTCTTCTACAAAATCTACTAAGGGAACCAGCCCCTCGAGACTGGCCTCGGGTGTTTTCCGAGCACTATTCTCGACTTCCTGAAGCGGAGGACCGGCAGGATAAAAGTCGATACAGATTTTGTGACCATAGTCGGTGCCCTGTTGCAAGCTTTTGGGGCGAACGCCACGGAGTGCGTTCGCTGGAAATCGATGTGGCCCGAAGCGTCAAAGACGGCGTGACAACATCTTCTACCCTGAGGGCACCTCCTGCTAGAACAACCTCGATTGTTCCACAGCAGGGGAGGGGGGGGGGGGGGGGGTTTGCAGCCCTCAGAGGTCCTACAATTAGGACCTCTTCGCCTGAAGGACAGCTCTCAGGTCACCCTTCTGGCTGGAGGACTTCGGTTGAGAGTGCTTCCTATGTTTGGCAAACTCCCGCAGGAGGGCCTCTAGAGGCAACGCTCTCTTTTTTTTTTTTGCTTCCTGAAACCTGTCAACGACTGTAGTGACAGCGTTGGAAAACAGGCCAGAAGGAGATAGCGGAGCGGCCAACAGGAAATATTTGCCTCACTTAGATCTTTAAGAAGATCGGCCTGGTACGCCTGCAAAATCGTCCTAGAGTGCAGGCACGCACCAGCCTGACCTTTTCTTTTCTAAATATTTTACCAAAGGAACCAGGCTCTCGAGCCTGGCTTCGGGTATTAATCGGGATTCCTTCTCGACCCCCTGAAGCGGGTTTCCGGAAGGGCTGGACCGAAAAAGATTCTCGATTGGCGAACGCGAATGCTGCCTGGCCGCAAAAATGTGGGGCGGACAGTGCAGCCTGCGTTCGCTGAAAACCGAGGTGTCCCGAAACGTTTTTAACGGCGGAAGAGCAACATCGATTTCCTGCACCATATAAGCCCAGCCAACCAGTGCAGAGGTGTCCCTGCACGGTTTGTTGGGCAGCGCCGGGGCTTAAAGTGAAGATGCCGGATCAGGAGAAAGATAGCACGCTAAAGCTTCCTCCATCTGCGGCAACTTGCCATAACCCGACTCTCTCGCACCCACCACATTCGAATAAACATATAATGAATGTGGTGAGATACCTAAAGAATGGGGTTTTTCCCAGGATCTACACATATATATTTATATTTTTATAAAGATCTGGGAAAAACAGTAAGCCCCAGCTCTGAGGTTGTGAACGGTGCTGCAGGGATCTCTCGTCTAGTTCATTTTGACGGGAATCATCCTGCTTATTTTGTGGCCAGCTCATATATTTTATATATATAAATATATTTATTTATATATTTATTTAGTCTGTCCACGGCACGCATCACAACCTCCATGAGCTCCACATAAGCAGAAACATAAGCCGGCGAGTGTGACTCATGTTGCTCGTTCCCGATGCTGAGCACATCTACTTCCTTATAAACAGATAGCTCGAGCACTGGGCACTCGTCACGGGCAGAAGAAGCCGCATCGCGGGCTTCTGCGTCGTGAACGAGTGTCATAGAATCTGCGGATGATGAGAGAAAAGGTGCCTCAGCAGTCTCGTTCTCATCCGCGAGATCCTTCTGCGATCTCCACGATCTAAGCCGTCGCGCCGCCTCAATGGACGCGGGACCCGAACCGCGGGGATCGTGAGCCTGGCCATCATCAGGAAATAATATAGCCAAGCGGGAGCGCAGCACTCTAATAGGAAGTGCTTCACAGTGTGCACAGGCAGCCCTCTCGAGAGCTGAGAGTGCGTGCTGCGCCCCTAAACAATACACACACACACAGCTGATGCGTGTCCCCACCCATGGCATATATATTATCTTGGGCAGGGGTGCACACACTTAGTGTATTGTTCACTCGCCATAATACAGAGCTTTGCACAGACAAACAACACCAAATAAGACAGACAGTTTCACAGAGAGCGCTTGCTGAAGAGCTAAAGCTGATGTGTGTGTGTGTGTCAGCGTCACTTTTATGCATCCGGTTATGCCGTCACATGTTACATCACGACGCAACACCAATCAGGATTGGATTCGTTTCATTCTTACTTCAGAGGCGCACGCTAAGGGAGCGTCCCCAAAATGTCGATTCTCGACGCAGTGTTGAGTTCCCTCGAAAGGGAACAGTCTACATATTCTGACATTGCTCTCATTATTTAAACAACTCCGACTACTCTCTTTATTTAAAAAACATTTACTCCGAAAGTTTGAGTTACAATAGTTTGTAAGAGTGTGATTATAAACACATCGAGGCTGTGAAAGCGGACTAGTGAGTAGATGAGTTTACCTTGTCGACATGGTAATATTTAATGCCCTCGACAACATCTGTAGCAACCGCCTGTTTCAAGACAAGTAAAGCTTTTAAAAAATTAAACCGGAAGTGCCAAATGGTAACTCGCTTCCAGGGTTTGGCCTTCAAAAATACATCATCCCTGCAGCACTGTATTGTTTCCCGAAATACATGCACCATTGATCATCCCAGATCACACCGTTGCTTGCTCCTGTGACCAATAAAGCCTAATTAAAATAACAAAGTTCTGTCAATAAACCGGGAACAGTTGTATAATTACAGTGTGTGTGAGGACATCATAAGCAGGCAATGTCATGGCCCTAACGAAGGAAATAAATCGATTGCAACTAGACAAAGCGTTGCTTTACGATCCCCCTCTCCTCCAACACACAAAGGCAGTCATAAAATGCAGCCAGGGGAAAGTTTAATGACAGTCTTAAAGTGTCTGGCCCCCTTTGTCACTTTCACTGCCTTCCCCTCTACATGACAATGGGAATCGCGTTCTCTTTGCTCTCAGTACTCAGCCTCATTAGTTGACTCTTTCCTTCTCTCGATCTCCAATTCTCGTCTGTTCTCCCTCTGGAGACAAGTGAGTGACAGGTTTCCCCCTTAAACTGTGCATTGCACTACTGACAGACATACACATACATCTCTTGCACTAAACTAATTTGTGGCAGGAGCGAGAATTGCCATTCCCACAATGCTTCCACGAGTGTGCTTGATGGTGTGTGGAGCGTAGGGCTAAATGTCAAGGAAGGATGTTTAATTCCACAGCCCATGATTTCATCCAAAAGCAACAATTTCCATCATTCAACTGCTCAGATTTCAGGGCTGAGAATTCAGTGCAGGCAGGAGGAAAGCAAGCTTTCTCACTCCCAGGCCAGAGGTGAAGATGCCAAGACTAAAGGCTGCATAAGGCCGTCCAACTGCTGAGCTTGTGCTTCTGACGCAGGACACATCCTAGTTTCTCACTCGCGTCTGCTGACTCTCTTTTCCAGCTCACATATTGGTTTATTTAAAGGGATAGTTCACTCCAAAATGAAATATTGTTATTATTTACTCATCCTCATTTCGTTCCAAACCTGTAGAACTTTTTTTCTTCTTCTTAAAACACAACAGGATAACTGATACAACTTATACGCTGTAAGTCATCTGAAGCCGTTTGATAGCTTTGTGTGAAAAACTTCTGAAATTTCAGTGATAATCTTCCCCTTCAGTGAACTGTTAGTTTGAGACCTGCTGTGACTGAATCAGTGAGTCATTGAGATCATTCAGACTGGTTTTGTGAACCGAATCAGACAATTCATGAATCAGATGTCACTCCTTTTTTCATGTACGTATGGCTTCAAAAGTCTTGAAAAATTGTATTTCTTTTATGACACTTTATTATTTATTATTAACAACTTTTGTTGTTTTTTAAAACTTGAATGCTCCAGACCCATTAATTGCACTGTAATTGCATGCAAAAGAGCGTATGGTACATATTCAAACATATGGAAATATCCGACAATGAGTAAATGATGCGAGAATCTAGCCCTTAAACAAGCTAGAGAAGGCATCTCCGCACAGCTCCAGCTAGGGAGCCCATTGTCTGGTAGGCGTCTGTCTGTTTTTCCTCCACCAAGGAGACTTGAAACTCAAATTTGAGGGCTTCTCAGTGGGGCTGTTAAAATTTACTTCTCTGTAGAGAGCTGTGATAGCACAACAGTGAACTCATTTGTTAAAAGTTAGATGGAGAGACAATGAAGGATACAGTATGAGCAAAGTTTCTTCAGTTTTGTCACATGTCAGCACTGATTCTCTCTTATAATATTTTGCAGAACACTCTATGGGGTGACTGAGGGTGCGGCTGTTCTTCTTTCAGATGTAGTGATGTGTTACAGGACAGTACAGAGGGGAAATGAGTTTGAGATGCTATGTTTTTCCTTAATTATCTTAGGAATGTAATTACTGACAAAGTAATTATTATTATTTTGTTAACAATAACGAAGACGAAAAATACATCGTAGCAAGTAAGATAATTAAGTTAAAAAAAGACTTACATTTTAAAATAAGTGTTTCTATTTTAATATATTTAAAAATTAAAATGTATTCCTGTAATGGAAAAGCTGGATTTTCAGCAGCCATAACTCCAGTCTTCGGTGTCAGTTAAACCCTACTTTATTGGGAGAAAATATCCCCACAATGAAGAAAATATCCGAAATCTTTGCCCTTGTGGGGACATTTTTTGATCCCCATGAGGAAAACAGCTAACAAATCATACTAAGTAATGTTTTTTGGAAAATCTAAAAATCCCAAAAGTTTTCTGTTATGGGTAGGTTTAGGAGTAGGGTTAGGATAATGGGAGTATAGAGATACTTTTTACAGTAGAACAGTTATTAAATGTTCTATGTATTTTGTTGATAAATCTTATATGGCTATATTTACGTAGACCACTCAATAGGTTTGAGTGTCTCCCTTTCTCTCCTTGTAGATCTCACAGTGATTTACATTAGTTCATCCTTGAAAAAGGGCTTGTTTGTGCACAAGTGAATTCTGAGACCCTACTGACTGAGCGCTGATCGCTGATCTCCAATTAAGTGTGCATCTCTTGTGGGGTGTGCAGGAGGGCATGATTGATAGGTGAAAGGTGAGATAGACTCTTTGATTCGCTCTACCACCCAGATATAGATACAACTCATCTGTAACTTTTCCAGATGCCCTTAGACTCCAGACAGAAATTCACCATGTCGTACAGTCTCTTATAAACAACCACACTCACTTGAGCTTTATACATCTGAGCTTAGCTACCAGACTGCTTCTTTCTTTCTTTCTTTCTTTCTTTCTTTCTTTCTTTCTTTCTTTCTTTCTTTCTTTCTCCTCACTTTTCTTGCAACATTACATTACAGATGAATCATAATGCCATCAATAGCTGGCTATCTGAATGTGTAGGGTGAGGGATCGATGGCTCTGGTCAGCAGTGTGGAATGGACACAGCTCTGGGTGGGTGAGTGAAGGCCATGCATAGGTGATCCATAAAGCCTAGTTTGACAATTGATCTAACTGGAGGCCAATGGCCTGTCTATTCTGTCATCAGTAATGTCGAGAATGTCTGACACATTGGAATTTCTGCATTCAAGGCTGCATTTCGACTTCACTTTATATATTTACATTGCTTCCACAACAGCACAATATATCCCTCAAACATCTGGTTCTAGTCTTCTTCTGATTCTTCTCCCTTTTTGTCCTCCTTATTCTACTACTTCTTTTGCTTCTTCCTTTTTCCAGTTTATTTTTCCCCTCCTGATTCTTCATTTAATTCTTCCTCTTATGTAATCTGTACACAACTTCTTGATGGCCTCAGTCCCCTTTAAAACTCATATGAATACGGCTCCCCCCTGTCTTTTAGAATGCGTTATTCAGCATGTTCAATCCGCATAGCAGAGGACATGTTGTGTTCATTTGTTGATATATGTTCATGACACCTACATCTGTGCAGACCTTTGTCCTAAATGCAGTTTACATAATGTGATGCTGGAGCAATACAGGATGGTTTGTATGAGAGTTTGCCATGAGACTTTGTGACCTTTCCTACACTTGCTATACTTCATATGCTTTGGTTATAATACTCATTTTATAATAAATCCAAATGCAAAACAAGTGAAAAGAACTATAAAAGGGAGTGTAAATGTCAAATTATGAAATGTTATCTACTGTTTATAATGGTAATTTCATGTCATTTTCATGTTAAAAGTGTTTGTTTTCCTCCAGGTAACACAAATTGTCCACTAAAGTATGGCACATTTTCCATATTATCTCTATGAATGAAAATGAGAATTGTAGATCTTCTTTAAAGTAAATTTTACTACACAACTAAAGAGCTAAAAAATAATAGTGTTTGAAATATGACGTGAAAATTTTTACCGTGCCGTTATTTTTTTTTAATATAAATATTACCAAAAAAAATGATTTAATATAGGACAGATTGAATTGCCAATCTAGAAAATTATAGTAATATAAAAGGTTTGTCTGTATTTTTAATGAATATTAAAGAATATTAGCTGGTTAGTTAAACTGATTTTAAATGATATCAGAATTCAGGTATTGACCTGGTTGGTAGTTTAGAACCTATTGTATGTCACAGTGTCTGGTTGTGTTCCCTTGTTTGTCACTAGAGGTCCTCGTTATCACTGTGTCCTTCACTATTGACTTCATTTCCCAGCATTCTGTCTGTCACTGTCACTCATCAGTTCATTGCACTCAGCTGTTCCCCGTCATCATTGTTCCCAGCTGTTCATTGTTAGTCTTGTTAGATCTGTGTATATATTCCCTTTCTGTGTTAGTATGTGTACGGATTCGTTGTTAGATGTCACCACTTCCTTGGTCGGTTTTCTTGTTGGTTTGTGTTTTGTTTTCATGTTTAGTTGGATTATTTGGATTTTGACCCCTGCCTGGAAGACTACGATTTGGATTACCCTTATATTAATAAACTGCTGCAAATTGGATCTTCTGTCCCGTGTGTGTCGTGACAGAACGAATCCGTCAACTCAGATCCAGCGGTATGTTTTTTAATATCTCCTCCCCAGACACCGAGAGGGAGAGAAGGGAGTTTTTTAAGGGGACCCGGTTGGTCAAGTTTCGCGGGTCCCGTGGAGGTCACAGTGGAGGATGTAGTCGGGAGATGATCCCTGTTCCGGTGGTCCCGGTTCCGGTGGTCCGGAGTCCGGTGGTCCGGAGAAGGAGAAGGAGACACAGCCTGTCTGCCCAGTCAGAGACTGTTCACGTCCCGTCTGCCCAGTCAGAGACTGTTCACGTCCCGTCTGCCCAGTCAGAGACTGTTCACGTCCCGTCTGCCCAGTCAGAGACTGTTCTCGTCCCGTCTGCCCAGTCAGAGACTGTTCACGTCCCGTCTGCCCAGTCAGAGACTGTTCACGTCCCGTCTGCCCAGTCAGAGACTGTTCACGTCCCGTCTGCCCAGTCAGAGACTGTTCACGTTCCGTCTGCCCAGCGAGAGACTGTTCACGTTCCGTCTGCCCAGCGAGAGACTGTTCACGTTCCGTCTGCCCAGCGAGAGACTTTTCACGTCACGTCTGCCCAGTCAGAGACTGTTCACGTCACGTCTGCCCAGTCAGAGACTGTTCACGTCCCGTCTGCCCAGTCAGAGACTGTTCACGTCACATCTGCCCAGTCAGAGACTGTTCTCGTCCCGTCTGCCCAGTCAGAGACTGTTCACGTCCCGTCTGCCCAGTCAGAGACTGTTCACGTCCCGTCTGCCCAGTCAGAGACTGTTCACGTCCCGTCTGCCCAGTCAGAGACTGTTCACGTCCCGTCTGCCCAGTCAGAGACTGTTCACGTCCCGTCTGCCCAGTCAGAGACTGTTCACGTCCCGTCTGCCCAGCCAGAGACTGTTCACGTTCCGTCTGCCCAGCCAGAGACTGTTCACGTTCCGTCTGCCCAGCGAGAGACTGTTCACGTTCCGTCTGCCCAGCGAGAGACTTTTCACGTCACGTCTGCCCAGTCAGAGACTGTTCACGTCACGTCTGCCCAGTCAGAGACTGTTCACGTCACGTCTGCCCAGTCAGAGACTGTTCACGTCACATCTGCCCAGTCAGAGACTGTTCACGTTACGTCTGCCCAGCCTGAGACTGTTCACGTTCCGTCAGCCCAGTCAGAGACTGTTCACGTCACTTCTGCCCAGTCAGAGAGTGTTCACGTCACGTCTGCCCAGCGAGAGAGTGTTCACGTCACGTCTGCCCAGCGAGAGACTGTTCACGTCACGTCTGCCCAGCGAGAGACTGTTCACGTCACGTCTGCCCAGCGAGAGACTGTTCACGCTCCGTTTGCCCAGTCAGAAACTGTGCACGTCCCGTCTGCCCAGTCTGAGACAGATCAGGAAATGCCCATTCGTGTGGCCGCCAAGGCACTTATGGACTATCTGAAGCGTCTGGCTCGGATCCTGGACATGCCCGTGTCTCCTGTCCCAGAGCCGGAGCCAGTGTCTGCTGTTCCAGAGCTGGAGGCAGAGCCGGTGCCCGTTCCAGAGCCGGAGGCAGAGCCGGTGTCCGTTCCAGAGCCGGAGGCAGAGCCGGTGCCCGTTCCAGAGCCGGAGGCAGAGCCGGTGCCCGTTCCAGAGCCGAAAGGCAGAGCCGGTGCCCGTTCCAGAGCCGAAAGGCAGAGCCGGTGCCCGTTCCAGAGCCGAAAGGCAGAGCCGGTGCCCGTTCCAGAGCCGAAAGGCAGAGCCGGTGCCCGTTCCAGAGCCGAAAGGCAGAGCCGGTGCCCGTTCCAGAGCCGAAAGGCAGAGCCGGTGCCCGTTCCAGAGCCGAAAGGCAGAGCCGGTGCCCGTTCCAGAGCCGAAAGGCAGAGCCGGTGCCCGTTCCAGAGCCGAAAGGCAGAGCCGTTGCCCGTTCCAGAGCCGACAGGCAGAGCCGGTGCCCGTTCCAGAGCCGGAGGCAGAGCCGGTGCCCGTTCCAGAGCCGGAGGCAGAGCCGGTGCCCGTTCCAGAGCCGGAGGCAGAGCCGGTGCCCGTTCCAGAGCCCGAGGCAGAGCCGGTGCCCGTTCCAGAGCCGGAGGCAGAGCCGGTGCCCGTTCCAGAGCCGGAGGCAGAGCCAATGCCCGTTCCAGAGCCAGAGTCAGTGTTTGTTTCTGTGTTTGTTTCTGTTCTTTTGACTGTTCCTGAGCCGGTGTCTGCTGTACCTGAGCCGGTGTCTGCTGTACCTGAGCCGGTGTCTGCTGTTCCTGAGCCGGTGTCTGCTGTTCCTGAGCCGGTGTCTGCTGTTCCTGAGCCGGTGTCTGCTGTTCCTGAGCCGGTGTCTGCTGTTCCTGAGCCGGTGTCTGCTGTTCCTGAGCCGGTGTCTGCTGTTCCTGAGCCGGTGTCTGCTGTTCCTGAGCCGGTGTCTGCTGTTCCTGAGCCGGTGTCTGCTGTTCCTGAGCCGGTTGTCTGCTGTTCCTGAGCCAGAGCCAGTGTCTGCTGTTCCAGAGCCAGAGCCAGTGTCTGCTGTTCCAGAGCCAGAGCCAGTGTCTGCTGTTCCAGAGCCGGTGTCTGCTATTCCTGAGCCGGAGCCAGTGCCGGTGTCTGTTCCAGAGCCTCTGCCATGGCCGCCCGAGGGGTCTTCACCGCCCTGGCCGCCCGAGGGGTCTTCACCGCCCTGGCCGCCCGAGGGGTCTTCACCGCCCTGGCCGCCCGAGGGGTCTTCACCGCCCTGGCCGCCCGAGGGGTCGTCTGCTTCGCCCTGGCCGCCCGATGGGTCGTCTGCTTCGCCCTGGCCGCCCGATGGGTCGTCTGCTTCGCCCTGGCCGCCCGATGGGTCGTGTGCTTCGCCCTGGCCGCCCGATGGGTCGTCTGCTTCGCCCTGGCCGCCCGATGGACTGTCTGCTTCGCCCTGGTCGCCGGCTAAGTCGTTATTTCCCGTTTTTGTTCCCCTTCATGGACCTGGCCCACCATCCCTCCCCCTGATCCTCCACCATTCCACCTCCCTCCTGAACTCTTGTGTTGTGTTTTAGTGTTGTCGTGGAGCGTCTGGTAGCCGGTCCGTAGAGGGGGGGTTATGTCACAGTGTCTGGTTGTGTTCCCTTGTTTGTCACTAGAGGTCCTCGTTATCACTGTGTCCTTCACTATTGACTTCATTTCCCAGCATTCTGTCTGTCACTGTCACTCATCAGTTCATTGCACTCAGCTGTTCCCCGTCATCATTGTTCCCAGCTGTTCATTGTTAGTCTTGTTAGATCTGTGTATATATTCCCTGTCTGTGTTAGTATGTGTACGGATTCGTTGTTAGATGTCACCACTTCCTTGGTCGGTTTTCTTGTTGGTTTGTGTTTTGTTTTCATGTTTAGTTGGATTATTTGGATTTTGACCCCTGCCTGGAAGACTACGATTTGGATTACCCTTATATTAATAAACTGCTGCAAATTGGATCTTCTGTCCCGTGTGTGTCGTGACAATTTCATTGTTCATGCCTACCATAGTAAAAACAATATATTAAAAATAATGTATTTTTTTTTTCCTTCATTGGGGGCTGAGCACTCCTAATATTAAAAAATCCTAGAATTGCCCCTGATTATAATATTTGCATATTGAATTGCAATTGACATTCTTTCTTATGTTGATTTGCATACTGATTTGCGGTTGGTGGTTCTTTCTTTATTATCTATTTAACAATATACATTCTGCAAAAGACATATCGCGTTGTATTTATTGTCATGAACGTCCAGTAGAAAACAATTTACTTTAAACTTTAATGCCATTCTGTTGCTGTCATGCATGCACTGATATACAAATCTGGAAATAAAAAAAAATAAAAAAAACACTCTTGTTTCACTAATGTCTTGGTGCCATTTGAGGATAGGCAGTTCGCACAGTGACTCACAGACTGCTCTACTTTCTGTTGTAGATAATGTTGTAGAAGAAATCTTGGTAATTGTGCATAAGGTACTAATGTATAACATGTCCACCAGAAAAGCATCAGAAAATGAGCATGTAGAGCAGGGAAGTCTATGTGAATATGTATTTTCCTCATTACCAAGCAGTCTTATGCATTATCAAATCAGCACCATAGAAATGTTGATAAAATTCTAGCTTATTCCAGTTCTGTGAGGTATCCACTGCCATGGCAGTTTTAGATTTAATTGCAAGGCTATTCTTAGCAGGAGCGCAAAAAGCTCTGGAGCGTTTAGATATTTGTGAGTTGCTACATGAAATTAGGCAGTAAGCAATTCCCACACACCCATGTTTTATTGATAGTACAAAGTATCCTCTTCACCAAATGTCATAATAAGTACCGGCTGTAGGAAATCAGACAGAAAACAGCATGCTCAGAGCAGATAGATCTCATTTACACGAATTCCACTAGCTTTAAGCACTAACACCACCCAAAAAAACATGCAGTCTCAGGACATTAAAATTAACAAATTACGCTAAGCTAGTGCAGTGAGTTTGGAGATAGAAATATAATAATAATAAAATTGAGGTTTAGGGTTGTCAGTTTAACATGTTAATTTATGGTTTGGTTTGTATGGAAATTTCGTAGTAAGGAATTTTAATATATTATCTGAAGTACCAGCTTCATGTTTTTCTCCCATCAGAAGTTAGTGGACCATAAATAAATACAAATATGTTGACTTTGTTCGCAATTAATTAAATTTGAATAACCATAAATTTGTAACTCGTACCCATGTACCATTTTATTGTCGCTTGTCCTCTGAGATCAAGAGTGCTCGGAGAGCATTTTGTGAAACAGTCAAGAGAAATGAATTTGGTTCCCAGTGGGAGGTGCTGGACCGGGTGAGAGAGGCAAGTTTGAAGAATGAGGCCAATGTAGCGCCCACCACACACAGACACAGCCTCCCGAGCCACATCGACCAATGCTTTGATGCCAGCCTATTCTGTGATTTATTCATGCACGCCTGCCTGCTCTTCAAAAGCTTTAATTAAAGCTGGCTACAGCAGTGTCATTCCTCAACAGAGAAAACAGCCCAGCAGGCCTGCTCACTAACACCTTGCACCACTGAACGGAGAACTGTGTAGTCCCGTCAACTATAGATCGCAACAATGACCGGATATTTTTTCAGTGGCCTTGGATATGCAAATATGTTTCCCATTCATTTCCTCCTTGGAGATTTCCAAAAAACTGACTTATTATCAGCTCCCAAATTAATCACAACATGATTGAATTGTGTCATTTGCAATGCTTCATCGGTGTGGGTGGTCGCCGATGAGCATGTTTAACAACTTTTTTTACTGATGAATCTATTGAGCTGCCCACGTCAGGATTACAGGTAGTGCCGTTGTGACTAGTTAAATTCCTGAAAGTTAAAATCACACTGACTTTATTACTTAACAATCTCACGGTAAATCTGACATGAAATGTTTATACTTTATTGATGATGGATGAATCAATTCACTATGGAGAACCTGAATGGGAATTTTACTTTGGAACCCAACCATTGCACACTATAAAAACTGTGATGTCATGACTATATGTTACCGTTGCAATCTCCCTCTATCTTTCTGTATCTGTCTCTCTCAGATCTGAATATCAGCCATCCCATCATCAGTGACAGTTGTTAAGCTGAACTCTCCTTCTGCATGGCTGTTTTGGCACAGATAAAAGCGCCAATCCCCTCCCCTCCATCATCTCTTATCCTACCCCATAGGTCTCGGAGGGGCGAGACATTGTGCGAATCACTGTAATTTATATTCTTTTAAAATTGTCTCAGCTTTTTCCCATCATGATAACCATGCCTAGAACATCTGTTTTGTGCTGGAAGGGACGGGCATTGCTTCTCAGGCAATCAGATATGGAAGAGAGAGCAAGAATGTTTAAACTTACCTGCCAGAGAGGTCAGACACTGCATTCACTCTGTAACATTGCCTTCCCTGCATTCCTTGGTGTGATTTTGAGAAAATGTAGCTGAGAACATGACATACTTTTATAAACAAATTGCACATGCGAGTTGGACTTACAGTGTGTGTTGATGTGAATGTGAATACATGAGTAAAAGTGCTGTATAAGATGCAGATTCATAGAGAGAAACATCAGGGAGATATACAGTATACATGCAGATGTATGTATTTCAATCTCAGGGTTTTATTGGGGATTTAAATGTATGCATCCATCACTCTCTGGTGGTTCTGTCTGCTTATCTGCACATCATGAAATTCACACAATAAGTTTTGCATTACTATACATTACCATTAAACATTTTGGGGTCAGTATACTTTTTTTTTTAAAGTAACTTATGCTCAACAAAACATTATAACTAGTCACAGGTGAAGTGAATATCTTCAGTCCGCTTCCTGGTAGTGTATATTCATTTAGCACAAATAGCCTATATCATATGTGAGCTTTTTTCTTTTGCTTAAAAAATCTTAAAGGTAAATTTCCTACAGAATTTCTTTAAGAAAATAGTCGTCCTCCAGAAGTCATAATTGACAAACTGTATAGGTCTGCATAGGCTTTATATTGAAACCTGAATAATTTATTTACCATTCAATATAATCTCAAACCTGAAGTTATACTGTAAGAACTGACCCACCAGCACATGGCATTGCAAAGAAATTGGAATTGTATTTTGTAGAAAGTCCATGCCAGACTGTGTAGAAGGTTGTGATGCATCACTTTTCCTGAGGCTGTCATTATGACTTGGGGGTATGTAATGCCGAATTGCGATTCAGTAGAGATTGACAGGCCGCTTTGTTTGTGTTTCTCTCATATTCAGGTTGTGTATGTTGTTTTGTGAGAAAGCACCTGTGAGTATCTGGGAATGCATCAGTATGTAATTTATATCTGGTCTTATGGTGCACATTATGTGTTAGCATGAGTAACTCAGTGTGTGTGAATCGGTATCCATGTTTGTATAAATGTCGGTTGGTGGTAGCTGGCCGTTAGAAGTGGTGTCTGAAAGCCTGATGGGTAATTGATGACAGCACATGCTCACTCCCTCCTGTGGAGCTTGGCTTCAGCCTGCTTACCTCCCTGATCTTCAAAAGCTCACTCGCTTTCTCTCTTACTCACACACACATATTCTCACTGGTTGAAAGCAAAGAAAAACAACAAGTGTTGCATTAATCAAACGGCCTCTTCTTTCCAAGGGAATTGTAGCACTTTAGAGAAGCTGCCTGGTCTGCTCCTTTAGTAGCACTAGATCACCCAGCCAAACATTTCACCCTCTCTAATGCGTTTTGATTACTTTTCTTCAGCAGGAGTCACGCAATTATAATTCAGATGCTTAAATTTTGGATGTATCATGCTTAGAGCTATACAGCAGCTACAAAAAATATTTGGACACTTAAAAATGTATGAATGTTATTGCATTGGAGAAGAAAATATCAAACCAACCAATTAGCACTGACTTTACACCAAGATAGCACAAGCACACTTTCAGCCAAACATTTAGGAAAGAATAAGTTTTGTGGTTTAAAATTATGTAACAATAGACACACAGTTCAGAATTAAAACAGAAAGTGTATCGCAGTGCTCACAAAATAAGAAAAATGTGACCCCTTTATTCTAAATATGTGAATGCTATTAGCTTTGGTAAATGAAAGTTCTCTTGAGATTCTAGGTAAGCCCATGTGCAGATTGTGAAGGCCAAAGCTTATTATTCTCTCAGCTAACCTGTTGAAACTGAATCACAGTAAGTTGTTCTGAATAAAGGCCTGCATGCACTTCCATATTAATCTGTCACGTTATGGCCTCTAAGACACATGGTCTTCTGTCATGGTGCCTTGATAACAGAGTAGTTGGCATTTTCCTGCAACATATAAATATGTTTAATTCTGATAAGTATAATTGAATAGCTCACGTACACAGAGGGTGAGACAGAAATCTCACAGGGAGCACACGCAGTCTGTCTCACATCCCAGAAAATGGCCGTGCACTCCTACAACTCCCTAAAATTGAAAAATGATGCATTAGGAAGGTCTTTGAGTGGATAAAAGCAACATCTGGTAACTTGTGCTCTCCGCTTGATAAGTAAGGTACGGAGACCTACCTTTGACCTAACAGGCTCACGCCAATTCCACAATCTTTTTGACTGAGCTGGGAGAACCTTTACTCATACTTGTCTAAGACATGGATCTGTATAAGATATTATTGTTCGTTGTTTTATGTTTCATTAGGGACATTTATGGTGCCCATGGTCTCAGCAAACACTTTTTGTTGGAGTGTCCTGTATTTTTTTGGAAAGTTTGAGTAAAGTTGAGTGGAAAGCTTTTTATCACTAAAAACTCAAAATACATTATAACAAATTTTTTTTTGATAATAATGTGTGATAATGCATAGCAAATGTTGTAGCATTCCCATTCAACTCAGTGCCAGTTGCTCGACGGGCATATGACGTCCCGGAAATACAGCATTTGAAATATCACTTTGTTGATTTATGTTCCTTGCTCACCCAAATAATTTGCAGGTGTGTTATATAAAAAGTCCAATCTAACCTCCAAAATAAAAAGTATAAATCTCACAAACTACTCAAACTTGCATCGTTACAAAATTTTATTAGCAACATTTTGGTTAAATCTACCTTCCTCAGCCTTACATATCAGTAAATTATCAATAAATAATCAAAAATAAAACACAAACGTAAATCTACACACAAATGAACAATAACGTCTCGGTTACGTATGTAACCCTAGTTCCCTGATAGGGAACGAGACGCTGCGTCAAACGCTGCGGGAACGCCCCTGCGTTGTGCGTCATGAAGCACGTATGGAATCAGCCCAATGGAGAGATGAAACGTCATAGGCGGGTGACGTCATCGACCAGGAAACTATAAAGCACCCCAAAAACACAAGCGCATTAGCTTCTGATAGGCTTGAAGGAAGCGCTAACGGGAGTGCCGGGAGTATGGCGGAGCGACGCAGCGTCTCGTTCCCTATCAGGGAACTAGGGTTACATACGTAACCGAGACGTTCCCTTTCAAGGGAACTTCGAGCTGCGTCAAACGCTGCGGGAACGCGAATACCCACGTCGCCATAGGACCAAATGACCGTCATGTGAGACTAGCGCACAGAGGACGAGAGCACCTGTGCCCCAGGGGTAGAGCTTAAGTCTAGGTCATAGAACTTAATAAAAGTATGCGGTGAAGACCATCCAGCCGCATCACAAACATCACTCAGGGAAACCCCCGACAAAAGAGCTTTAGAAGCAGCCATACTCCTGGTAGAGTGAGCTCGGACAACCAAAGGTGAAGGCTGGCCAGCCGACTCATAAGCAAGTGAGATAGCCTCAACCACCCACTTGCTCATTCTCTGTTTAGACGCCGGACACCCTTTCCTGGGTGGCCCGAAACATACAAAAAGTTGTTCTGATTTCCTCCACAGGGCAGCTCTGTGGACATAAGCGTCTAATGCCCTAACAGGGCAGAGTGAATTAAGTTTCTCCTGGTCCGATGACATAAATGGAGGAGGACAGAAAGCCTGCAGAACCGTAGGTCTAACAATATTAGTAGGAACCTTAGGAACGTAACCTGGTCTAGGATGCAGAAAAGCTTTAACCATGCCAGGTGCAAATTCCAGGCACGAGGGTGAAACCGACAGAGCCTGCAAATCTCCGATTCTTTTTAGTGAAGAGATAGCAAGCAAAAAGATAGTCTTAAAAGTGAGAAACTTCTCGGGAACTTCTTCGATAGGTTCAAAAGGAGCTAGGGAAAGACCTTCTAATACAATGGCCAGATCCCAAGTCGGCACCCTCGTACGAACTGCTGGCCTCAGCCTCAAAGTGCCACGGAGGAAACGAGTTATAAGCGGGTGTCTCCCAAGAGAAACTCCACTGAAAGGGACGTGGTAAGCAGCTAGTGCCGCCACATACACCTTTAGTGTGGAGGGGGATAACCCTGTGGAGAAGCGCTCCTGCAGGAATTCCAGCACTGCACCCACTGGGCAGTTAACTGGGTCCTGCAGGTGTTCTCCACACCAAGAAGTGAAAAGTTTCCACTTCAAGGCATAAAGCTTCCTCGTGGATGGAGCTCTGGAGTTAAGAATGGTCTCAACAACCTCGGTTGAGAGACCGGAGTCTATGAGCTGGGCCCCCTCAGAGGCCAAGCCCACAGTTTCCACAATTCTGGGCGGGGGTGAAGTATCGTGCCCCCCGCCTGGGAGAGTAGATCCCTCCTGACCGGGAGCTCCAAAGGAGAACCGTCCAGGAGAGAAATCAGGTCCGCAAACCATACTCGGGCCGGCCAGAACGGGGCTACTAGTAGTAGACTGACCCCGTCCCGGCGGACCCTCTCCAGAACTCCTGGTAACAGAGCAATCGGGGGAAAGGCGTACAGACGTGACCTCGGCCACGGCTGCACCATAGCATCCAACCCCAGGGGGGCTGGAAGAGTGATGGAGAACCACCGATGACAATGAGTGGTCTCCTTGGAAGCGAATAGGTCCACCTCGGCGCGACCGAAACTCAACCAAAGGAGCTCCACCACCTCGGGGTGGAGTCTCCATTCCCCTGGCCTCGGCCCCTGCCTCGACAGGGAGTCTGCTACCACATTCAAATACCCAGGGAGATACATTGCTCTCAGAGATAGTAGCTTCCCTTGGGACCACAGGAGGATCTGACGGGCCAACTTGTAAAGCCGGCGAGACCGCAGGCCCCCCTGATGATTTATATAAGAGACCACCGACGTGTTGTCTGATTGAACTAACACATGATGGCCTCTCAGGTCTGTTAGGAAGTGTTTCAGAGCCTGAAACACAGCCAACATCTCTAGACAATTTATGTGCCACGAAAGATGATGATCCTGCCACAGACCTTGGGCTGGGCGACCACTCATGACCGCCCCCCACCCTGTGAGGGAAGCATCCGTCGTTAGCGTTATGCGACGACAAAGAGCCCCCAGCACAGGACCTTTGGATAGGAACCAAGTTTCTCTCCACATGACCAGAGCACGAAGGCAGCGCCGCGTGACTTTGAACGTGCGGAGCGGATTTCCCCTCGGGGAGAATCCCTTGGTCCTGAGCCACCACTGTAGCGGTCTCATGTACAACAGGCCGCAAGGTATAACGTTGGACGCTGCTGCCATCAGACCCAACAGTCTCTGAAACTGCTTGACAGTGAGTAGCTGGCCTAGCTTCACTTGTTTCACAGCTGAGAGAATCGAAGCGATGCGGGTCGGAGAGAGTCGCGCCCGCATCGATACCGAATCCCAAACGACACCCAGAAAAGTGGTCTTCTGGGAAGGAGATAATACACTTTTCTTTGCGTTCAGCCTCAACCCCAACTTTCTGATATGAGCGAGGACGACATCTCGATGCCGAACCGCCATCTGCTCGGTCTGAGCTAAAATCAACCAATCGTCGATGTAATTGAGAATACGAATGCCCTGAAGCCTCAGAGGCACTAGTGCTGCATCCATGCATTTCGTGAAAGTGCGGGGAGATAAAGCTAGGCCAAACGGAAGAACCCTGTACTGGTACGCCTCGCCCCCGAAGGCGAACCTCAGGAACTTCCTGTGTTGTGGAAGGATGGACACATGGAAGTATGCGTCCTTCAGATCTATCGTGACAAACCAGTCCTCGGACCTGATTTGAGACACGATCTGCTTGATAGTGAGCATCTTGAATTTTAGCTTCCCTACCGAGCGATTCAATATGCGCAGGTCTAAAATTGGACGCAACCCCCCATCCTTCTTTGGAACGATGAAATATCGGCTGTAATAACCTGACTCCAAACTGGGAGGAGGAACCCGTTCTATAGCCTCTTTTTGAAGGAGCGTTTTCACCTCTTGTTCCAATACCAGAGCCTGCTCGGGGCCCACCACTGTGTGCAGAACCCCTCTGAATTTTGGTGGACGACACCTGAACTGGATAGCATAACCCTTTTCTACTGTCTGCAGGACCCAATGAGATATTTTTGGAAGGCTTTTCCACTCTGCCAGAAATTCTACTAAGGGTACCAGCCTCTCGAGACTGGCCTCTGGTGTAACTTGAGCAGCAGACGCAGCGCCCTGTAACGGCGCACCGGCAGGGAACAACTGGTCTGACCGCTCTGAGACCCTCCTCAGAGGGAGCGAGCGTCCCTCGGGAAAGCGCTCGCTGGGATCGTCTGTGCCCCGGCATAAAGGCGGGGTTGGCAGAACGAGCCCCTGAGGGCACCGAGGAGGAATGGGCACCGTAAAAAGAGGTGAACACCTTTCCGCCTCGGTGGGGACCACCCTCAGCATCCTGAACGGCTTGGCGTCAGGACTTCTTCTTAGCCGAAGCCTTCTTAGCCAATATAACTGTCCTCAGATCAGTTCTACTGGGAGAAGGCTTCGGCTGAGAGTGTCGCGGCTGAGCCCACTGTCCAGCAGGGGGAGCACGAGACGCGACACTCTGCCTCTGCTGCGCTCTATGTGATGAGCTCGAAGACGGCCGGGGCTGCTCCCGCCCAGCAGCCCCAGGGACATGAACTTTAAGGGGAAGAAACTTTTTAAAAGCTGCAGTTTGTTTCTTTTCTTCTTGGAATTTATCGATAACTGAGTTCACAGCATCACCAAACAACCCCATGGGAGAAAGAGGAGCATCTAAAAGAAAAGCTTTTTCTCTCTCTTTAATATTAGTCTGATTTAACCACAAATGTCTTTCTGCGGCCACCAGAGCTGCCATAGAACGACCCATTAATTTGGCCGATTCTCTGGTGGCACGCAGGGATAAATCAGCAGCCTGACGCAGTTCGCGAACTACGTCAGTACTGACCTCCTCACTCTCACTCATGTCCCTTAGCAGATCAGCCTGGTATGCCTGCAAGATTGACATAGTATGCAGACATGACGCAGCCTGACCTGCTGCCGAATATGCTTTACCCACCAAAGCCGAAGTGTTTCTTAAAGGCTTGGTGGGTAATGCCGGTGCCTTAAAAGATGATGCTGCTTCGGGGGAGAGATGGCTCGCAAGCGTCTCTTCCACACGAGGCAAAGCACCATAACCATGAGCCTTGGCTCCCATAATATTAGCGTATGTTGAAGTCTGGGGACTAAACACTCTATATGACACCGGTTTTCTCCATGATTTCGACACCTCGGTGTGGAGATCATGGAAAAACGGCAGGCACCGGCGTGGAGGCTGCACACGTGACGGCAAAAATCTCTCATCCAACTTTGATTTAGAAACAGACTCCTGTCTAGTCACTGGCCATTCAATATTAAGTTTTTCAACAGCTCTTGTTAACACCTCCATAAGCTCATCACTCTCAGGAGTGTGGGGTGGCGAATCCTCCACATCTCCCTCAACACTAACAACATCAAGTTCCTCAGAACTGGATAGCTGCAGCATTGGTGCCTCAGCCCGAGCGGAAGAAACCGCAGCGCGTGCTTCCGAACCCGGGACTGAGGCACTGGATCTCACAGGTGAAGGGAGAGATAAGGCAGAGCCCGTCTCAAACCCCGCTGTGAGATCCATCTGCGATCCCCACGATAAGCGCCGCCGCTCTGCCTCGGCAGAAGCGGGACCCGAACCGCGGGGAGCGCGCACCGAACCGCTCTCCTCAAAGAGCGATCGGCGGGAGCGGAGCGTCCTTAACGGCAAACGCTCGCAATGCTCACAGTCTGCTCCCTCGAGAGCAAACTGGGCATGCTGAACTCCCAAACAAACAACACAAAGATCATGTGTATCCCCGCTCGTTAAATAACGCGAGCAGGGAGGAACACACTTTCTAAACTGCTGTTCGTCCGCCATAATCTCTCAATATATATATATATATAGGGATAAATTGTTTGTGTGGTGCAGGGTATGTAAGACAGACAATATCACACAGGGACAGATTCACATGTAGCGCGACTGAAAGCACAGAAGCTAATGCGCTTGTGTTTTTGGGGTGCTTTATAGTTTCCTGGTCGATGACGTCACCCGCCTATGACGTTTCATCTCTCCATTGGGCTGATTCCATACGTGCTTCATGACGCACAACGCAGGGGCGTTCCCGCAGCGTTTGACGCAGCTCGAAGTTCCCTTGAAAGGGAACACTAATTCAGATTCTACAGGATTAACAAAAACATAAATACATTACAAAAATATATTCCATTACGTATAAGCAGTAAATCATAAAAAATTAAAAAGGAGTCTGTGGGATTTATCATTTATCATGTTTATTTTGGACAGTTTGTTTATTTAAAATAGACAGCCATCAGTAAAAAAAAAAAAAAAATCTTTTTTAGAACCGGATGATATAGTTACAGGAGGGGCTACATACAGTACACAGTCATGCTAACCAGCCATATGCACATAGATGGGAAAAAAATTGAAAACAGAATGAAGGACACTTCCTCTGAACAGACCCCCTTTCTTGTAAATAAGTAGAAAAAATATATCTTTGCTATATGATATTGTGTGGGTGTTTTTTTGTCTTTAGAGTGAAATCTGATTAGGTCTTTGTAACTCAATGTGCAAACTCATTCCTCCAGTGTCTTCCTTTCCACTTCCTATCCTTGTATCTCAGGCTCATCCCACAGCAGGCATCACAGCCAGCAGATTAATGATTTAAACAGCGCCGACATGGTCCCAAGCTCACCAAGAAACCGAGAGAGAGAGAGAGAGAGAGAGAATGAATGCGGTGCAGCAGGAAGTCTTTCAGAATGACATTCACACAGAAGAGCCCAGCGAGTTGAATGAAAGCAGCATCAGGAAGAAGATGACATGATAGAATGGGAAACAAAGAGAGAGAGAGATAGGAGATGGGATTAGAAGCAGAATTAATTAGTGTTAAGGTCAGAACATGACAAATTGTGGTTTTAGAAAAAGGGGGAATGAAAGTGAGATGGGCAAACAGACGTAGCAACTACCTATGGCACTTGACAAATCGGTTGAGGAAGAACGAGAGAGGATTGTGCATGACAGATTTTGACTGACATCTCTAATTAAAAGGTGCTGTCAGGGGCCACAGTGCAGGAAGAGAGGGGCCCCATCAGCCCCTGAGACTCGTCCCCGGAAATGATTGATGAGCAATTGCAAGATAAACAAGACGCCCCATGAGCTGAGCTGCAAACTGATGTATGCAGTATTATAAATAAATCTGCGCCAGAAAGAAATGATAAAATAAACAAGACAATGCAGGCAGACAATGATTTGCCATTTCCAGAGAGGCAGGGCTGTTTGGGTGGTGTGTGTGTGTGTGTGTGTGTGTGTGTGTGTGTGTGTGTGTGTGTGTGTGTGTGTGTGTGTGTGTGTGTGTGTGTGTGTGTGTGTGTGTGTGTGTGTGTGTGTGTGTGTGTGTGTGTGTGTGTGTGTGTGTGTGAGAGAGAGAGAGAGAGAGAATATATAATATGTTTTCTGCCATGCTGGGGTAAAGTGATGGCAGGCTAACAGACGCTAACAGCAGCTGGTTTCATGGCTGAGACTTTGCTGAAGCGCCTGCACTCCCAACTCGCATGCAACAAAACTGCAGCCTCCGGGGACCTAGCCAGACTCTGCCAGCCATAGATGCACCTTAATGCGTGTGCCTGTAGCTTTTTACTGAGCGTGCATGCCCTCGCAGATGTCGTATGTGTGTGCGAACACACGGCTGAGTATAATGTGTGTTCTTGCGATGCTTCCTCGCTCTGCAGTTATTAGTTGTTGGAAAACATGTGTACTGTCATAAAGAGAAGCGAGCAGGGAGCTCTTCGGATACATTCACCGTATCATTATCAACCAAAGGGCAGTGGGATGGTAAAGCAAGAATGAATTATGAATGGAAAGTTGAGGATGTTCTTGCGCATGTTTTCCCCACAGGATGCGCTTCACTGCTTATTTGCATCAGCAAGGCGCTGCTGGTCGTAGGTCTATATGAAATATATTGCTTTCTCTCTCTCTCTCTCAACAAACTAAGGCAAGTTTTAGTATGTTTAAAGCTGACATGAGTAGAAAATGTACCCTATTTGAACACGGTTTAGAAAGGCTAGATAACCTACTACAGGGGAATAAAAAATGCTGAATAGCTGTTTGGCTATTGGTTAACATAACCAGCACAATCTTAATACTCTTTCATGGTCTTCATGTGAACAGCTCATTAATATATGTTATATTTATAGAAAAAAGTGTGTGTGTTTTGACAAAATGCAATAGTTTTTGAGTTTCCAGTTTTGACCAACAAAGGCTGTGCAGATTACCATGCCGACCAGGTTATCGTTGTAACACATAGTTAATAATTGTGCACATTAAGTTCAGGAACATGTATTAAGAAAATACTGATTAATGCTAACAAACTCCCATATCACTATTTATAATCTTTTATGACTTTTATAATATTTTGTATATATATATATATATATATATATATATATACATACATACAATATATATATGTATATATATATATATATATATATATATATATATATATATATATATATATATATATATATATATAGATATAGCTTTCACATCCTGGTCAAAAAGGCTTCTCAAATGTCATTCCCAGCAGAGTTTCAATAGTCCACCACACATAGCAATAAATTTGCATTCAGTGGAGATTAATAAATATGGTTTACAGAATGGTTTACAGAATATGGTAAATCTTTCACTTGAAAAAACTTTGAGTGGTCATTGAAATTATTATACTTTTGAAATCATTCTGTACATACACTACCATTAAAAAGGTTGGGGTCAGTAGGAGTTTTTAACATTTTGCTGCATTTATTGTATCAAAAATAGAGTAACAATAATATTGTGATTTATTATAATTTAAAATAACTGTTTTGGTGATTTTTTTCAGCAGCTATTACTCTAGTCTCAGTGTCACATGATCCTTCAGAAATCATTCAAATATGCTGATTTTCAGAAACATTTCTTATTATTATCGGTGTTAAATACAGTTGTGCTTAATATTTTTGTGAAAACTTTTCAGGATTCTTTGATGAAAGATCAAAAGAGCAGCGTTTGTTTGAAATATAAATCTTTTGTAACATTGTCTTTACTCGCTGAATAAAAGTATTAACTCCACACTTTTGAACTGTAGGGAAATAGCAACTCATTAAGTATATTCTAAAAAACCATATACGATATGCTTTCTGTTAACAGTGCTAAACGTATAGCAGCTTCTGCAAGGATTATGTACATGTATAAAGCAGAACTGTAAGTTACATTACAGAGGTAATATGGGTTTCAAATATCATTTCATGGTAACTTCAAGGCTTTTTTAACTCTGCATGGCCATGAACACCTGTATACAAGTGTGTGTGGCTTTAGTCACTGGTGCACTGCTGCTTCTTTCTCTGCCTTAAATCAGCCTTCTTTGTACTTCTGCCGAAAACGTCCCTCAGCACTAAAATGTCTCTTCCTCTCCTCTCTCACCCCACCCAACCCCATCTCCTTTCTTTCTTTCTTTCTTTCTTTCTTTCTTTCTTTCTTCCTTTCTTTCTTTCTTTCTTTCTTCCATCCGTCCACCCCTTCTCTTTCCTTTTTCCTCATTTCTGGATCTAGGCCACAGAATGGGTCGATGATCCTCTACAATAGGAAGAAGGTGAAGTACAGAAAGGACGGCTACTGCTGGAAAAAAAGGAAAGATGGGAAGACCACGCGGGAGGATCACATGAAGCTCAAAGTACAGGGAGTGGAGGTGAGGCCGTTTGTCCGCATCGTAACACATCGACTCGCTTTGAAATCGTTCAGGTGCAAATAATGGGCGCACTTTAGAAAAGAAGCCCTATCGCTTGAACATGAGCTCCAATTCAGCGCCATCTTTTCTAGTCCACATTTGAGAATGAAAAAATACACCTCAGCAGCCCGAGTTTAGTTTTCCCTTGATAGCAAACAAAATGGAAGCAATTGTTTGTACCTTATTAAGCTCAGGATGTTTGCTCTGCTCCAGAGTGCCGGCATTAATCTTCCCCCATGCTGGGAGCCAGTGGCATCACAGGTAGACTGCAGGGCCCTTTTCTGCTTTTCCGCGCCCTGGCATGGCCCCGCTGTGTGTGTGAGAGTGCTCTTTGATTTATCTCCACTCATACACACATATACACATGCACCAAACAGCGTGGGTGCTGGATCCAGAGTTTTACTCTTTTGTTTTTTGGGGTTTGAACTGAATATCTATCATTTTGTATGGTGTCCCCTGGATAGTTGAGTATGCTGAGGTCATGTGATGTTGTTTTGCATATCCAAGCCCAAACTCATATTATACAATCATATAGAGATGACAAAACGCACACACAGAATATTTTTGATACACTTGCCAAGATGTGCATTATTCTCTGCTTGCTCTCTCTTCATGGAGCTCTCATTAGACAGTGAACAGACCTCACTTAACAACCAAATCGCTGCCAATCATTTTTTGGCAGTGTGTTTACTCACAGCAGATGTTTCAGAGGAAATTTTGAGTTTCTACAGATTATCCGTTAAATTCATCAGCTTTACCTCTTAGGTATAGTTCCCAAAAACAATTTTCACTCATGTTGTCCAAACCAGTAGGATTTAGCTTTAAACTAGATGTTTAACAGAATGATTGCGCTTTTCTTTTCCATACAGTGATGGATACTTTAAAGCTCTAAAAATGGCAGAACATCATCATAAAAGTAGTCTATACAACTCATGCTTAATATTCCATGTCTTTTGGAGTCATATGATAGGAAAAGACCAAAATTTTAGTTGTACACTATAAAAAAAAATTAAAGCTGTAAAAATGATTGGAGTATGTTTTAAAATGTTCTACTTCAAAATTTTTAATTCATTGTGGTACTTTCTATTTCTTTGTCTGCATAAACACACACATTGGTCAAATTTATTTGAAATTTCTGAGTGAAAATAGTAAATCCAACCATTTTTTTTATAATTTTTTCTAATTCACTGAAAATGTTCAATTCTCGTTCACAATTTTGCATATTCACACGCGTACAGTACAGTACAACACACGCAACAATCAATGAAATTTGGCATTATTTGCGATCATTTGTCTAATGACTTTTGATATATTCCTCACACAAAGCAATTTAATGACTGTGTAAGACTTTAAACATGGCACACAAGTCAAACAGACTGTTTTTATTCTTTTGTGGTACTTTTTTGCGCTTGTTGGAGCTTGACAGCCCCTAGCAATTGTTTGTGGCTTGAATGATTTAGCAAATCTCCTTTTGTGACCAACAGAAGGAAGAAAGTCAGTCGGTAAATGATGACAGAATCTTCATTTTTGAGTGAACTGTCCCATAAAGGACATTTGGAGAGGTAAAAGTTTTTCAACGCATCAGCCAGCAAAGTCTTGTAAAGTTCAGATATATGTGAGAAATGCTGCAAAGATCTTTATAGGCCGCTGTCATGTCTGAAGTGTCCTCTGACCCTCACACACACTGACTATTGCTAAAAGAGCTCATTTGAGCTGAGGTAACTCAGAGTTGAACTCACCCACTGAGCTGTAGAAACACTCAAACAAACCCCTCTCTCTCTCTCTCCCTTTCTCCCTGTCCCCTCTTCCTTTATATCTCACAGCCAGGAACGCCTGCTTGCATCTGGCAGGCTTATTCTCTTACATGCCTCCATATGTTTTTTCCTGTGTAAATGGCTGTGGCTTACAGTGGGCTAATTTCAGAAGGATAGCAAGAAGGCTCTGGGTTCCATGGTGGACTCAGCAGAAAATTGCATGTCTGGCAAGCAGAGAAAAAAAGAGTGCCCAGTGCAAACACTTCCTAGCTCACAGCAGGCTAGAAGGGATACGGCAGAAAGAGATGTTTAAAAGAACATCCAAGTTGTACTTTTTCCTGCAGTAAAATGTGACCTCAGTTTTATTCAGCAAGGGTGCATTAAATTGATCATAAGTGACAGTAAAGACATTCACTTTGATACAAAAGATTTGTATTTATAAATAAACAATATAAAAGAAAATTGTAATATGGTCTCTACAAGACATATTAAGCAGCACAACATTTTTAAATAAACTGTTTAAATATATCAAAATAGAAAAAAGATTTGATTGTTTTTTAATTCAATAAATTAAGCCTTGGGAGGATAAGAGATTCCTTTCACAAACACACAAAAAAACTTACCAACCCCAAACTTTGAAAGTGAAAAATGAAAGTGACATGTGAAGGCCAAGTGTAGTAACCCATACGGATGCTCTGCATTTAAACCATCCAAGTTAGTGCTCACACATTAGGAGCAGTGAGTAGTGAACACACATACACACACACACACACACAGACACACACACACACACACACACACTGCAAACTGTGGACACACACACCCAGAGTAGTGGGCAGCCATTTTGCTGTGAAGCCCGGGGAGCGATTGGGGGTTAGGTATCTTGCTCAAGGGCAAGAAAGTCATTTCTGCCGGTATTGAGAATCGAACCCGCAACCTTCAAGTTACCAGTCTGACTATCTAACCATTAGGTCATGACTGCCCCCTAATGGTATAGATTCTGTATTTATTTCATAGCCTTCAATTTGCACCTTTTTTGAAGGACAACATTGGGCAGCAGATTAAATAAAATAAAAACTCTCAGTAAAATACAAATAAATTGACATATTTTATCTACATAATTGAAGAAATAACATATTAATCGATTATGTTGAAAATTATTGTTATATATATACAGTGTATATATATATATATATATATATATATATATATATAATTGCTATTTTTTAGTGGACTATCCCTTTAAGAAATCCCCTCTGTCTATTAAGTGACTACAGTCAAATGACTGTAGGTGAAGCATAACGAGGCATGCTGATCAGATGACTCCAGCAGCGAGTGGATTCCAACGGTTCTGTGTTTTTCTCCTCCTGCTATGAGCAACAGTATAATAGGGGAGCGGCCACTCAGTACGTCCTCCCAGCGCACCCCAGACTGGTGCGATCAATCAGAGCTGTGCTCTTCGGGATAATAACTTTGCCCTATCAGTCTGCCTCAGACCTGTTTACTGCAAACGCAAATAAATGACGTGACCTTCACCTTCAGAGCTGTTTCACTGAGGGCTTTTTCTCAAGGAGGGGGTGTGTGATAGGTGTCATATTGTGTGGTCTGTGTGTGTTTGAAACAAGGGCTGTTAGAACTCTCTGTCTCCTGGTTACGATACATGAATACTCTTTAAAGTGGTGACTGCGGTGGCTACCCAGCCTCCTTTGCTCTCTCTCTCTCTCTCTCTCTCTCTCTCTCTCTCTCTCTCTCTCTCTCTCTCTCTCTCTCTCTCTCTCTCTCTCTCTTCTTCTCTCTCCTTCGCTCTCTCTCCATAGAACAGATGAACCTTGAGTCCACAGTAAAACTCCTCGTTCCCTAAAATTGGAGCAAGACGTGTGTTACAGCATTAATACTTAACAGGGCGTGAAATAGCAGCCTGGCTTCCTGACATCTCCCCATCACTTCAGGTGAGAGTGTAGACGGTGAGAGAGATGAGCATTCCCTCTTCTTACTCGTTCCCACAATGCAACAGGGCCACCTGAAAAAGGCATGTCCATTACTGGCTCTCTAATTTCTTTCCTGGATGTAGTTGACGTCTCCCTCTTCTGACCCTCAGATGCAAATGCCTAATAAGGAAGTCAACCAGCCGTGATCCCAGCGCATAGCAGACTCATCTATATTCCTAATAATTCCTGGCTACCTACCTAGCTTTCAAGGATAGCTGTTTTGTCTTTCTATTACATGGCTTTTTAGCACCATCAATTCAAGGGGCGAATCTGTTGAATAATGTTGCAGGAAAAGTGCTGAAAAGTTAAATGTGACATACACAGGTAGATGATCTCAACTCTTTGTGTCTGTGCTGTACTAGCTGACTTGAGGGATCATCATAATTCTGTTCAGTTCAGTTTTTGTGCGCTTTACAATGCACAGTTCCAAAGCAGCTTTACGGAAAATTGAGAAATAATCGGGAAACTAAAATAATGCCTTAAAAGTGGAAAACTCCCTAGTATTTTATTTTTGATTTGATTTGATGTGATTTATTTAGTTTTGTTTTGTTTTGGATTTGACATTAAGGGCTTAAAGGACCTGATATACTCATGGCGAAGTTCTTTTTCGTTCTTCGTTTAGGGTTAAAACCAAGTGTGAGCAGTGGTATACTGTTAGTGAACATACCTATATATTACTCAATCGCCACGGACCAATTGTAGTACAAAGGTGTTTACCAACTGTAACAATCTTTTCCGGAAAGCTGTTTCGTTTGAAGTTCGTTTTGGCCTGATTTTGTTCGAAATGAGGTCACAGCAGTTTGTTCTTCAATTTCGCCTGAAGTATTGGGCCCTTAAGCCAAAACATTAGACCTCTTGTAAAGACGTAAGGGGGTTATCTTAACTTGGCAGTCATTAATTATAAATTTTTCAAGCACAATATATATATATTTTTTTTGTATTTTGAAATTATAGTTGAGGCCCTTGATCAACAGAGGATCAATCCATCTCTTACTTTTAATCTGCTCTCTCTTTCTCTCTGTGTGTGACAAGTTCTTGACCTCGTGTTGTAAGTAATGATAAAATAATATAATAATGTTATAATAATTTCAAGGTAAACTTTAGTCAATTAGTTTTAAAGTTTTTTGGTAAACAAAAAAAAAACACTTCAGTGGTTACGTCGAGCTCTTTTAAAAATACTATATGATATCAAAAACTGTTTTTTGATGTTGGATGTTGTGTAGCATATGCAAGTTTGCATAAGGGCAAGTACAAGGTAGAATCAAGGCTTTAAAGCTGGACATCCATGAATTATTGGCTGAGCTTTCAGTTTCCGTCCTGTGTAAAATCGGTTCTTTTCTAATGTTCTGTGGCCTTGTTTGCCCTCAGAAAGTCTCAGAGATTACTGCACTTCAATAACCAAGGGCCTGATGAAAGGAAGACAATATCTGGTAATGAATTCAGTCTCAGTATTTAAGCATATTTTACCTTAGCCCTAAATAAATTAGGTGTTAATTAACTTTAAATATATTCACTAGGTGGAAAGTTAGAGCAGGAGCAACAGTGCAGTACCTGCCGAGTATTTTAATTATAGTCACACATTGATTAGTTGCATTATTGATTGATATTGATTAGCCATGCAAATGTTTTATTTAGAAAAAAAGAGTGTTGAATTTAAATTTGTGTCTGGATGCTCTTCTGCAACTGTCCTTGCTTTAAATTTTCAAAACACATTCAGTTATAGTTCCTCCCAACAGGGCTTTGAAATAAAGAATTCAGAGGGAAATTTAATTGATGCACTATGGTTCAGTTAGGTAATTTCACATTATAAAACACTAAAATAGATTGTAGTTGGAACTAGACAGTTTATTATTCCTTTTTAAAGGTTCACTGTAAAAAAAATATGATCAATACGTTATGACAACATATGTTTTTACATAACTCAACAAAATAATAAAAAATAAAGTTATATTTATATAATATAATATTATATATATAATAAAGTATTTTTAAGTCAGTTTAATGTACAGTAATTTAAAAGTTGATTGTACTTAAAAATATAAGTTTTTTACAGTGTTTTTATTTGATCCTTTTTTCAAATTTTTAGAAAATAAAAAAATCTTTTAACTACCATTCCTGTCAGTCATTTCGACAAGATAAATGCTGTTCGGTGATCAATCGTTCGGGAGGTGTGTGTGTGTGTGTGTGTGTGTGTGTGTGTGTGTGTGTGTGTGTGTGTGTGTGTGTGTGTGTGTGTGTGTGTGTGTGTGTGTGTGTGTGTGTACAGGTTTGGTTATACTTGCGAGAACGGAATGTCCTCATTTATATAGTGAAATATTATGACAACTGAACTGACTGAGAAAATTTGAAATCAGCTAAAACATGTCTTTATTTCTAAAATCTAGTGTTTTGCATGTTTCTGTGAGGGTGTGTGTGTGTGTGTGTGTGTGTGTGTGTGTGTGTGTGTGTGTCTGTGTGTGTGTGTGTGTGTGTGTGTGTGTGTGTGTGTGTGTGTGTGTGTGTGTGTGTGTGTGTGTGTGTGTGTGTGTGTGTGTGTAAGATTGTAGCCAGTAAACATCATTGTCAATAGCAATTCCTGGCCATACCATAAATATTTGTTTGTAGACTTAAATAATTTGTGTTTTGAGTGCCGTAAGATTGCCCCTAGCAGCATCTGCGCCACCAAGAGTGGAGGAATTGAGTGCCTCCCCTTTCCTGATTAGCTGTTAATTCAGCAATGCTGATACACATATTGCCCTCCCCAAGACCCAACTCATGATTCTGGCATTCTAATAAACTCCCAAACACGTATTGATTTCTCTTAAGTGAAGGTGGCAGGGTGGGCGAGTTTTTCATTACCCAGTGGTAATTATACAGATTGAAATAAGCTTTCTTATTTAGATGCAGCTCCCGCTCTTATAACCTCCACTGGCCGAGAGAGCAGCACTACCCCAGTGCACCATCCAGACCCCGTCGGTCCCAACACGTTATTTCATGTTGACTCCATCTAATGCGTGATATCAGCCGTGCAAGTACGCGATGAGCAAGGCTAATGGAGCGTGCCTGTAGCTCAATCACCTCTCTCCACTGATAATAATGAAGACAAATGTCAAAACCGCCTTTTTGTAATGCCATAATCAAGTGGGCACCTTCTTGGCGGACAGCGGCGGGGAAGGTTGCAGTATGTCAACGCTATCACCAGTCTGTGTCCAGATTGAAAGCAACAGCTACTTTGCAGGATCAGCGATACGCAGCCGTGTTTATTTGTGTTAACGGAGGCCGCTCTCGGTTCCAATTATCAGCATCTCCTTTCTCCAGGGGGACGTTTGTCTGTAATTGTTTAGAAAATGGCTATTATTTTGCGATACACCACATGCTGTTGTGAGCAGGGTGTGTCCACGTACAGATGCGGTCGCCGATAGCAACAGCTTGCAAAGCCAGATGCGAGACAAGAGGGAGGAAGTGACATAACAGACTCTCTCTCAACAAACCGCTGCTTCCAGCTCTTGTGTGAAATGAGCAGATATGTCTAAACTGATGGTAGTACAAAAGGAAAGTTTCAGGTTGCCCAATACTCCAAAAACTGTCTGGGATGCATAGAGAGTTAATTGATTTGCCTCTCAGTCTCTATACCCTTCCTTCTCTCTTCGTTTGTTCTTTGTGTCTGCTGTATTTCTTTCTGTGACTGCTCACTCCTGCAATCTCTGTATATCATATGTGTGGAAAGCAGACGCAGAATCGGTTATGATGTTTCTGAGTGTGCCGTTGCCATGGTTTTGCAACTCCAAACTCTTGCGAGAGCGAGAGATTTATTGAAGATTTAGCTCCGAAGGTGCAGAAAGACTGTTTTCCCATGATGACTTGCTGTCTCCTCAAGTTTTGTCAATAAGAATAATGCTCAAAAAGCAAAGACAGCAGAAAAGGAAGTGCAAAATATATAAAATATTCGATTGTTTCTCGCTTAGAATGAAGCATCACTTTGCCACTATGACGGTGGAATGAAGATCAATACTAGTCTTCCAATAACACATTTCACAAGAGTACTGTACAACTAATTCACAAAGTGGTTTGTCCCTCCATCCATCTTATGCCTTTGATCTGTTTTTATAAACCTGGCATGAGCCAGACTTCCTATAGCTAATTCAAAGGCTGGATGGAAATGCTAGTCAGTGCAGTAACTCACCCGGTCATGTCTTTTAAACCCTGTGTAATTAGTTTTCAGAATGCACAGCTAATAATCTTAGCATCGCTTTGACCCTCTCAAACTGACAGCGGGATTTTAGGGCCTCCTCTATGAAGGTGGATGGGAAAGTTTGACATGTTATGACAGAATAAGATGATTTGAATTATCTACACATTTCTGTAATTTAATTTCCCTGTAATTTAGGAATGGCAGTGTCCCTTTCATTTCAGTTGGAATATGAACTGTCCACACCCAACAGGAAACTGAATTGCAATTAAAGGAAGTGAAATAAACACATAATGGAATTCAATTTCAATTCATTTTAATTCTACTCTCTTTTATATATTGTTATATATACATTATAATACTTACCTAAAAAAGACATTTTTTAAAAGAGTTGTGCGCCATTCAAAACCATTCCCATTTAAAGGGCATTTCAATTCAGTTTTGAATTGTGCACAACCCTTTTAAAAAGTTTTTTTGGTTTAGTTCCATTCTTGTGATGCTAATGAAATTACACACTTCACCTTAAAACAGTCTATAATGTGTTATAATGCTTACATATTTTTGGATATACTTTTAAAGATTGTAATCTATTAAAACATTACATTAAAATGGGTATTTCCAGTATAACTATGAATAGGTAAGTATTATAATGTATTTGATCTCATTCTTAATGCATTATAATTTATAATACATTACATAAACAAGCTGTGATGTGATGTGTTACCAACATAAATAAATGTTTCATGATAAACATAGAGGCTTTTAGTTAGATGACTTGTAAAATTGAGTGGTCGTATGAATGCCACTGATTGTGTGAGCTTTTTAAAATACAATTTGTGGGCCGATCAGTGGAGCTGTGCAAAAGACATTCAAGGTTTGCTTTTCAAAGCCACTGGAAGAGAAAGAGACATTACTTCAAGGTAAAGGCAGAGACAAGGCTACAGGCTGAGGAACACACTGCTCTTCACCATCAACACCACGTCCCTTGTTCTGCCTCTAATTATTAGCTCTGCTGTGACCTCACCTCCCTTGCCTTCACTACTCAGTAAAAAAAAAGACAGAGATCACTGATTGTTTTTATGGGCTATAACACCTTCAGCACTAATACCTGTGTGCCAGTGTAGAGAGAGCATAATGAAGGAGAGATGTCTTTGTTTTGATGTATGATTCTGTGCGCAGCGCTTGAGTCTCTTCTCTGGGAGCGTGGAGCTCACAGCTCATTTGTCAGCTCGGCTGATGATGGAATTTCAGCATTCAGCACACAAATCAGAGCCGAGCGAGTTCAAAGCGACGACACTAAGCATGCAGCTTTAAACTGACTAGCAGGCGCTTTCATAAAGATTTCTTTTTTTTTCCTCTTAGGTCATCTGAAATTCCTTTTTAATTACCTACGTCAGGGCCTGGACACTGTTACAGACTCACTTTCCACCCCTTCGTCTAAAAAAAGAGAGGATTAGCTTCACTTTGTAGTCGACAGATGCTCCAGTTTTAGAGTGATATGCGTAATGTAAAAGTAAGCTGCAGCGTAATTGCACTGAGAAAAAGAGGTGAGAGATGTATCGAGTTGTCAGATCAGCGGAGGGAGTTCCCAAGAGACTTTTCTTCAGAAGGATGTTCATAGAACCGGCTGTCAACCTCTGTTTGTCATGGCTATGTTCATTCATTCGCTCTTAGATCAGTGTTAAACTGTCTTTCAGTGCCCCGGTCTGACTTTTGTGAGTGTCTGCTGTGGGATTGGTGAAAAAGGAGGCAGGCGGCGCTAGAGTGTCTTTGTGACATCATTACTGTTTGACGTTAACCCTGGGTGACGTTATTACTGTGTTTATGATTGCGTGTGTGCTCATGTTTTCTGCAAGGTCTGCAGAAATCTCCCCAAATCGATAGTTCAGTGTGATAGTTCTCCTGTACCTGCTCCTTCAAGGTCTCTGTGTGCAGTACGCACCAAAAGATGTTTACTTCTGCGAGCTGACCGCTAAGTCGTGCATTATTGACACGTGGTGTACAAGTTGGAATTTGGTGCTATGTATGCTTAATAACTGTAAAATCAAAATGTAGCAATGTTCCAACATCCCGTCTTCAAAGGCAGCGTAATGAGCAGCGAGAGGAGTTCAAAGGGAATGCTAAAGTGTTTATATAGAGCAATATAACGTCAACAGAGCTGCTTATTTTACCGCTGATATGGAGGGAGTTAATATTTAACATGAAAGGACTGCTTAAGAGGAGTTTAACAGAAAAAAAACAGGTTAAAGCCTTTTGCTCCGGGCAACAGGGGAAACAGTTAAGCACTCTTCCCATTTAGTCCTGCCATTCCCTGGTTCTCTCTCGCGCCTTCCTTTTCACAAATTGATCTGTGTGGCTGTTTTTCACTGTTGTTTGTTCTTGTTTTATTAATCATTTCATTATTTTCTTTTAGTGGTTTAGAAGCTACTAATGAGTCTTATAGATTTTACAATAAATAAGAACTATTGATATTTCTGTAAATCTGTTGGTAACTTTACAATAAGGTTCTATTCATTTGCATTAGGTATCGTGCACTAACAATGGGCAATAGTGTCATTTATGTCAGGCTGTATGTGATACATCTCAGTTAAGATTTTGGCCACGATTTTTTAGGTCAACAGTTTATGGTTGTTTTGACAATCATAATATGCAAAACTGAGATGATATTTAAAAAATCCAAGCCATTTTTTCATAAACGTGTCCAATTACACTCTTTATTCCGCTCTCTCTCTCTCTCTCTCTCTCTCTCTCTCTCCTTAAATAATCTTGCAAACTGTGACTTTCTATGTAGTGAAAAGGGCATGACTGAACGACTTTGACAGAATATATGGAATGTGTAAAAGATTCACTCTTTTGTTCCCTCATGCTACTCATGAGTTCAGCACTGCAGTGAGATGTCATGTTAGACATCCAGTTTCCAGTTTTCCTTCCCCTCTTATCCACACTGACAGCTAATGTACTCTGAGACAGTCTTGTGACATTGTGCTGATGCTTATATGACCACTATAGCTACCACTATACAGTAGCTGGGGGGCGGGGGGGGGGTCCCTTGTTATGACCCCTTTAAAATACATGGGCTGTTAGCCTGCCTCCACCATCTCTTTCCACAGAGAGGGATATTGACACAATTATTCCAATAAAGCTCAGACACATACTGAAATTAATCCTTAATCAGCATTAAAGACAACATGAAACTACATTCACAATGCATTTAACCTCTTTGGTGAGACCAAAAGTCTGAAACACACTGAAAACCTGGAAATAAACAAAGTTTCAGGATTTTTCTCAAAATTCTCTAGATCATCCTCAAATCATGCCGGAAAATATGATCATCAGGTTTTACAGACTTGTGTACAGCAAACCTAATAATACGGTATTCAGAAATTGTTAATTTTTCAGTTGTTTTTCAGTAGAAAAAAATGTATCATTGCACATGTGACCAGACCACAAGACCATTTATTTATTTATCTCTGCTGCATTTTGATTTCATGCTGTCTTTAACATAGCAAATACAGCTTTTGAGGTGGCAAATATAACACAAGAAGCATTTCTTAGAATATTCAGATTACAGTGCAATCTTCTGCGCAATGATCCTCACACTGAGTGAGCTGAAACACTTAAGGGTCTCTTCTGTTCAGCGCTGAATCTGTTTGCCTCAACACTGAGGCCCACGGTACGAACCCCCCACTTGCAGCACGTACT
Organism: Siphateles boraxobius; assembly: GCF_051911475.1. Classification (NCBI taxonomy): domain Eukaryota; kingdom Metazoa; phylum Chordata; class Actinopteri; order Cypriniformes; family Leuciscidae; genus Siphateles; species Siphateles boraxobius. The sequence continues at coordinate 12,777,085 of NW_027509205.1, read as the reverse complement.
TGAGGGAACGCACACAGTCACTCACACATGCACACGGCACACACCACAGCGGTCATGCCAAATCCACTCTCTTTCTTCAAGGATTTGGGATTAAGGAATCCCCTGTAGGAGTAAGATGGATCTATTAGAAATGCCTCTGAAAAGTGGACAGGAGAGGAGGGGCGGCAGAGAGAAGGAGAAAAGAATCAAGGAGGAATATCACGCATAGCGGACAGAGTGAGAGAGAGGGAGGCAGAATAAACGCTATATAGCCTCAGGCAAACAGTGAACAATTGCTACTCTGCCTCATGTAACCCGCTGCAACCTTAAACAGCAAATTTTTTTCAGTCAATTAATTTCTGCTGGTTGGAGATGGAACGCTCACTCAGGGGGCTTTATATGTCTCACTGCACTGAAGGGCATTAGTCAGCAATACAGAGCTTTTTCTCTATGACGCTGGGCACAGAATCATCAACAGAAGCATTATCAAATACAGAAAGCATAACACTTCCCCATAATGCAATATCAACACTCGACTATAACATTAAATGGCTTTTGAAAGTGTTTCAGCTTGTGAGATTGTTTCCAGTGATTTTTCTCTTCTCAATAGTGCATGTGTGGGTGCGTGCTGTATATGTCTAGCCGTGTTGAATAGCAGACGGGCTGTGATTCATCAGTCCCACAGCCCTTTATAAATCAGACTCTATCTATAGAGTGAGAACAAGGCTTTGTGTCTTCTCTCATTCTTAATAAGCTTCAGGCACTGAGGCTGCTGATTTCTTGTTGGCCAATATAAAGAATGGCTGAAGTGACTTGAAGTCTTGGTGAGGTATTAATGTATAGGCTTAGCACAGTTGATTGTTTCAGTAAATGTAAACAGGGATATTTGATGATCAGAGCCCTTCATAACATCAGGCTTATGTATGAGGACTTGCAGCATAAATTACCTGCTGCTGCGTATTTGTTACCCACGAGAGGGAGCGAGAATACAAATGCAAGCACAAAAGTTTATTAACAAAACGAACACAGGTAATCCAAGAACATGAGTATAATCCACAAAGTGCAGGCAGAAGAACAACGTCAGGAACACACATTCAGGGCCAACGACCGACAAACAACAACTAATGCACAGAGGTTTAACTAGACAGGTTAACAAGGGGCTGATGAGGGACAAGTGTTGGTGATTTGATGTCATGGGAACTAATGAGGGTAACTATGGCGGAAAACAAGGTACAAGGCAAAACAGGAACCAAACACAGGAAGTGAACACGGAAACAATGGGAACTAAAAAATACACTTCAACATAAAATTCCTTACCAAACACAAGATACAGCACAGGGATCATGACAGTATTAGGTTTTAATATTAATCAAACTCTCATTAATATTAAGCAAACTCCTCCAGAATGAAATCAGTATTAGTGTAATATGTCTAATGTTATGTAGTGAAGACTGCGTTTCAATTTATATTTAATGTTATTTCAAATTTTTCTGAATAATTTAAATAATTTGTAATCAATTTTATTGAATTGTTTTCTTGAATAATTTTGAATATTTAAATTACTTTATGTAATCTTTGTCTAATTTTTTTATTGCTTATAATTTGTTTATTTTTCGTTATTTTGTTACTGCTAGTTTATTTGTATAATTTCTTTAAAACCATGGAGCTAAAAATGTTTACTGTATTGAGAAATATTTTTTTATCTTACCATTAAAATAAATATATTTTAAATATTTCTTTTTTTTTAATATTACAATAATTTAAATATAATTGTGTAATTGATTGTATTGGCCTCCAATATTTTTATGGGATTGTGACAACCCTATTAGCCAGCATGTTTTACTGACCCAGACACCCATCAGCCAGTCATTTAGTTAGGGGTCAAAGGATAAAGTTACAAAGCAAGTAAATAGACCTGCTTGGTGGTTATGTCAGGAGAAAGAGAGATAGAGAGAGAGAGAGAGAGCGAGAGAGAGAGAGAGAGAGAGAGAGAGAGAGAGAGAGAGAGAGAGAGGTGTGACTGTGAGGAGTGAACGAGAGATAGCAACAGCATGAATCATGACTTCAATAAAGAGCCCAGCACAGATCAATACAGCCCACAGCAGAGCGAGGACACTCTCCGGCCCACACAGTGTGAGTGTGTGCACACAAGACATCAGTGTGTGTCTTGTATGTTAGATGCTTGTGTGTATTAACTTGGGAGAATACATACCGTAGCAAATATACATTTATTAACAGCCAAGCAAGCAATTTTATGATATAAAGTTATTTGGCGTAGTTCAAAGTTATTTTAGCTCGCAATCCGAGGGTACAGACTCTGCATTTCCTCCCTGACGCCTCCTTCACACTGGCAGTTGAAATCAGCTCCGATACGGCTCTGAAACGACCGGAAGTCATTCATTTCCTATGGAGATTCGCAGACCGCATGCGAATGGGTCCGAAACGGGTCCGACCGAGTGTGGTGCGAAGAAAATCGTGTCCGTTGGTCATCCGGATGCGTTCAAAAAATGTAACTCTTGCGAAAAGCTATAGCTACGTAGTATAGCTTTTCGCAAGAGGTCAATTTTTGGAAGACGGTTCCTATCCGACAATTCCAGCGGAAGTTAGCGTTGCTATGATACTGATAAACAAACATGAATTCTTATCGTTATAAAATCATTATTTATTTTATTAAAAGTTAAGTTGTCATGTCATTTTTTTATTTTCATGATTTGCTAACGTTATTATGGCAGTTAATACAATTAAATTGTAGGCAGACATCGAACTAAATGTGATATAGTGGTATAAATTATACCACTATATCACATTTTTTAGCCGACCTGACATGTCAACGTCCTGAGCAACTTTCCTCACGCAGCAGCCTTCCTATTAATATCTCTATAACCCTCATCAGAGAGATCATACAGAACTGACAAAATCAACCTTTCTAATCTCTCCGCCATTTTTGTTCTACCCGCTTCCGATGCTTTCAACTGTGTAGTACGACGTCCGTTGGGGGCGTATTGCGTATTACGGGTGAATAAAAGCGTCAGCATCTGCGAACTCAGACATGTGTAAGTACCGATCTTTTATACCACAAGTATTAGAACATGATTGGACAGATGAGAAGTTAACAAGTGACGTAACAATTGAGTCTTCCCGGCAGAACCTATGCTAAAGCTTCCATTTTCATGCAGGTTTGCCCTTGCCTGTGTGCATGTCATGTGTCTATAAATGTTTGATGGAAAGTGGCTCTTTTTAGTCCAGAGCAGGTATAAGCTTACTCATCTATAGCACACTATTTAAAAACAATCCAAGCTATAGACAATTCTACCTTTATACCAGCTTCCAGGGATCCTATACAGTAAGGAAAGGATTGTAATCTGAGTTTAGTCATTTCCAAGTCTTGATAAGTATGGAAAAAAGAAAACAATATTTTTGTTTGCAGACTATACCCCCTATTAATTGAGAATTTCCACACAAATTTTTTTTTTTTAAATGATCATGCAAGACAAGTGTTTTCATGCCATAGGAGCAGACAACCAGTGCAACCAAAAGTGTAGTGATCGTTTAACAACTATATATTGTTGATAACCTGATAAAATGTTAATACAGCAAATTAATAAATATTAAAATAGCAAATTGGTTTTCTATGATGTTATCTGAATTTTTTTCATGTAGAGGTTGAAGTGGTTGATACCTGACAATAAAGCTTTTTCTGATTCTGAAAAGTGGCACAGGACATTGGTATTTTGAGGTACTGTGAGGCCAAAAATAGCATTTGGATAATTAAGCCACACTTATAAGTGCATGAATCTGCACGTGCAAGTAATATTTATTTAAAAAAAATGTTTCAAGGAAAACATTTTTACAAAAGAAAGTGTGATGCATGATCTGATAAAATGGATTTTGACTTTGTCTTTGGATTTGGCCCCTTTGAAACTCTCAATTAATATAGCAAACACATAATGCAGAAGATTTATTCAATCTCTCTCTATTCATCTCTCTCCACTTTTCAGGTCAATTATCATGCATTAGGATTGTTCTTCGTTCGATTTCGTTTGGCTGGATTCCACAGCACCGAAACCTCTATAGCTGTTTTTTTCCTCTTTTCTTTCTTTGCTCTGTGACCTCATCAGCCTTGTACCGCAGCCAGAGGCTGGCGAGCGTGAAGGGCTTGCTGGTCCGTAGCCGTCGGGGAGAATGGGCCATCTCCGAGGGAGAGCAGGGACATAACACTGGTCAATTCCCATTAACACAGAGAGAGCCACAAGGGAATGGAGTCCCGGAGACTGTTGCAACTGTGATCTGTAGGAGTCATGACAGCGCTCAGAGCCTATGCTGCTCTGGACACTGGTGCCTTTAAAAAACACGTGCTACACAGTTTAATGACTCCAGAGTCTCTTCTTAGTGAGAGGGAGTGAAGGAGAAAAAAAGAGACAGGGAAAGGAGAAGAAAGGCACATTATTCCTCTTTTTTCTTTTATAATTTGGTCAATAAAGGTGAAGGACGTGTGTGTGTGTGTGTGTGTGTGTGTGTGTGTGTGTGTGTGTGTGTGTGTGTGTGTGTGTGTGTGTGTGTGTGTGTGTGTGTGTGTGTGTGTGTGTGTGTGTGTGTGTGTGTGCGTGCGTGTTAGTGTGTATGTGTGTGTGTGTGTGTGTGTGCGTGTGTGTGTGCGCGTGCGTGTGTGTGCATGGTGACCGAGCAGACTGTTAGAGTGAAATCCTGAGATAAAGCTCCATGGCTCTCTGTGTTTAATGGAGCTTAATCCCAAGATTTCACATCCGCAGGGTTGAGAATTTAACCCTGATCATCTAACCGAACCTTCTGTCATACAACACACACACACACACACACACACACACACACACACACACACACACACACACACACACACACACACACTGGATAATGTGATTTGCTCCTCTCATACACATACCAAAAGTCTAAGAGGTCATTCACACAGGACACATTCTTGCGTTCAAAACAGATAGACATAGCACAATAAAATAAAGCAGGGTGTCTTGAGATATTGAACTGTTTTTAACTTGACAGCATCACAAAATGTCCATTTTACTTGTCTCACTCACATTAAAAGCAGTGTTTCTCTGTATTCCCACTCTCGTCATATTGAGCATTGAGATGACTCTATCAAAAGCCAATAAGCACTTTTAACTGTTAGCATTTCTTCCATTCATTTATGTTACTGTGTATGCAAGTTCTCCATCTCCTCCCCTTGCAGTCTCTGTCCACAACCCTTTCCCTTTCAGTCACCTTCTTTAAATGTTTGTTGGAGCAGTGTGAGCATGACAACTGTGCTTCCCAATATTTTAAATCTAGCAGCCAACTTTAGGAAGTTTTTAGCCATTTTTGCTGCAGTGTGAATCAGCCTTAAAGAATCAGGGAAGGTACTAAAAGATTCTAACAAAAGATAGCTGTGCTATGAAAAGAAATATCTATCAGTCCATATCTGAAATACTTCTAACCAAGTATATTTGTTCAAATGTGTTCATCAAAGTGCATTTCCTGGTTTAAATGTAATTCCCTGAAGTATTTCTTTCCAATATATATATTTTTTATGTCTGTGTTGCACCTGCAGATTCAATGCAGTTTGACAATTAGATCTAGGTCTGTGTTGTGTTTTTATGTGCAGCGGGTTTTTTCCCTCCAATTAGGTTAGAATACAGATCATGTAAGAGAAGTATTTGAAAGTGATGAAGTTACCTAAATGCATTACGTTTATGAAAGAAGATATTTTGAAACTAAAATTAAAAGGAAAGTTGGTAAAAAATCACCTTTTTTTATTTTTTGTTAGATAGATAGACAGACAGATGGTGGGTGGATGGTAGGTGGGTAGGTTAAGGATTTGGGTGGAAAAAATAGAAAGTCTGATTTATTTTATTCTTCCGAGAAGCGCATTTGTTTGATTTACAGACACAGATCACCTAAGACTGTCGCAAACTGTGTTTCTCTCTGTTTTGATTGCGCTTTCTGATTGGCACCAGCCCAGGAGAAAAGACTATGAACAGTCCAAGCCTATAGGGGCATTGCCCAGGTGAGCTGAGCATGCTGGGATACTGACCAGCACTAATGTGTCTCCTCTGACTGCCCTGGGCGAACATACACACAGTAATTGTCTAGGGAGTTAGATAGGCCCAGCACAGCACTAAACTTAGACAAACTCTCAGGTCCTAGAGAGAGAGTCAGTGAAAGAAGAGAGGCTTGTGTATTGTTTAGAGGTGACTTCAGCAAGTGCAGTTCCTCTGCATATCCGTGTGCTTGTTTGACAGATACGGTGCCACATTATGCCCAATGGCAGAACCTTCACTGTCGCTGTTATACTGTACACACATTGATGCCCAGCAGTGCGGTCACCGTTTCTGTTTTCTGCTGCCAAAGCTCTCCTGTCCTCCTCCATTCTTTTCTGTGTAATTAGTGCGATAATGGTGTTGTAAATGATTTCATCACCTGTTTCACTCAAGAGCTGCTGATATTCAACAGCTGGAGTTTACACCATGTGTCATAGAGAGCAATAGAAAAAGGTGTTGGTAGAAAGATATTGAGGGAATGAAGTGTACGGTAGGTGTGTAATGCTGCCTTTAACATCAAATCAAAATCAACAACACTTCTTAACACTTTAATGATCTTATTGTGAATGATTCATCAGTGCATATCATTCAAAAGATGTTTTAATTGAAATCAAATTACTTTTCTTTTCTCCTGACATCCATTAGGTCATGCAGGTTATTGGATAATGTTAACCAATAGCCAAATGGATTTTAGGCATTGACTTAGCAAATTCACATTTGATCTGACTCCATTCCATTATGTACAGTAACGCCCACATTTCACCATCCTGTCAATTCTCAATTCTGTCCTATATATATATATATATATATATATATATATATATTAGTGGTGCAACGGATCATCATTGATCCGTGATCCGTTCGGATCAATATCTTAGGTTCGGCACACAAGCGATCCGCGGATTGATTTATGAAAAAAAAAAAAAGTTGTGCGCATGCGGCATGTTCAGTCAACACACAGCGTGGTCATGGCGGGTGGAGGAATAGAGGAGCTTGAACGCCCCGCGTCATTTAAATCCCCTGTATGGGAGCATTTTGGCTTCCCTGTCAAATATAATGATGAAGGAAAGAGGTTAGTGGATAAAACTGTGTGTAGGCACTGTGGCAGCATGGCCATGCATTTGAAGCGACATCGCCCCGATGTTTCACTGACAGGAGTGAAAACATTCGCGCAGCACTACCAGGCTCTCGCTCGTCCCTCTCTCTCTCGCGTGCGCGCTCTCTCTCCCTCATATGAGGCGCAGTATAGGGCTTAAAAAAATCAAACTTCATTCACGCACACATAAAACACTTGCATACACATATACTAAGTAGTCAAACATACATGTATACTGCTGAATGCTCAAACAAATGCATATGAAATGCACAAAGACACACCTAAAGTCGCTCTCGCACATAACGTTACACGCAAACTCTACACACATAAGATGCGCGCACAAACAAACTCTCCACGCACATACTCATATGAGACACGCGCGCACACACACAAAGTCCACGCACCTACTCATATGAGACGCGCGCGCGCACACACAAACTCCACGCACCTACTCATATGAGACGCGAGCACAAACACAAACTCCACGCACCTACTCATATGAGACGCGAGCACACACACACACACACAAACTCGCGCACAAACTCAATGAGACGCGAGTACACACAAACTCCGCGCACACACTCATATGAGTGTATATGAGTATGCTCACCCAGTAGCCTATATGATGCATATGATTCTCAGTGTGAACACATTGGGAAGTGCATTTTTTGTTAACAGAGAATGAGAGTCCATTGCTTTTGTTTTTGGTTGTTTTGTTCATATATTTAAAATGTTTTCCGTGTTAAATAGTCTTTAGAAATAAAAGTTTATTGATCTTTGAAAAGGTGTAGGCCCTACCTGCATTATTATGCCATTATCATTATTTTAGATGAAAATGGTCTCAGAACGACAATATTATCGTTTATCATCAATATTATAGTTTAGCGCAATAATTTCTTGGACAATTTATCGCCCAGCAAAATGTGTTATCGTGACAGGCCTAGCTATCATTTGTGTTTATAGGTGCAGGCATGAGGCCTTTTTTTTTTTTGCTGATCCGAAAAATGATCCGATCCGTGACTCTGATCCGAGAAACGATCCGAACCCTGAGTTTCTTGATCCGTTGCACCCCTATATATATATATATATATATATATTTTTTTTTTTTTTTTTTTTTGAATATACATTTATACTAAAATAAAAATTCATAATTATAATTTTTGATAAGAAGAGCCACCATACTTTTGGAGTTCAGACTTTCCAGTTTGGGAGTATGCCAATTAAAGTATACCAAAGACAAATGGTAATGGTCATAATGAGTGTAAATTGTGGGTTTTTATTCAATTCAGTTTGGACAAATTTTAAGTTCTTGTCTGAAAATACTACTGATTTAGCTGTTTTTGAAACTGCACTTTTTTGTCAATCTACAACAAATCATGTGGGAGTACGAAAAAAAATATACATTGATACAGCATCAATTAGAACACATAATATGCACTCTTTGTTCTTCATCTAAGTTTTTTTCTTCTTCTTCTTTGCTTTAGTGCTAAAACGCTTTGTCTGGAAGTGAAAAAGAGAAAAAATTATTCTGAAATTGCACATTCATAATTATCGTCACACCGTGATGAAGATTTACGAACTTCCCAAGAGGGTTTGAAGGCAGCATAAAAGTGAAGGAAGATACTCTAAAACTCACTCTTCATCTAAAATGGTGTTTTATGCAAAAGCTTCCCTGTGGTCAGCCAGACAGTTTCGTCAATGAGAGGCAGGTAATGAGAGAAGAAGATGGATAGCTAGAAGGAGCATGTGAGTGGTGGAGGGGTAGAGAGAAGGCCTCTCAGGGCTAACGACATTAAGCGCCGCTGATGAATCGTCACCCATTGAGCGCTATTGACTTCACCTGTTTGCCTCTGCCAATAGCACAACACAGAGTCTCCAGTCACAGACTCAACTTTTTTCAATTAAAAGAAATAATTTGATTTCCACTGCCTTGGCCTCTGACTGAGTGGGGCAAGTGATGGCGTGATTGATGTGCTGGTGTACGATTCAGGATGTCACCCCACAACCTCAGCCTGGAGCCCTGGTAATCTCATGCTGCCTGTAGAGATGGCCAAGTGTGGGCCGGAGCTGGGTTTACCTCTCAGCTGTTCATCATTGATGTTTACAGATCCATCCACCTCTCAGTGTCACTATAATCACCAATATGGACCATAGAACGACTGCTGTGACCTTACCCATCTTCCAGATCTTTGCAAATACACTCCATTCACATCAGCTAACCTTTAATCTACTGCCACAAAGTGGATGTGTTTGCATGTGATGAAAAGATGAGGAGAACCCCGAGGAGGCGACAGTCATGTTTCAGCGTGAGGGCTTTGAAGGAGCCTCTCTCTGAAGAGAGATGTAAAATCGATCCTAATGATCATTTGTGACATTCATGTGCAACTCATTTGCCTCCATTATTTCCCTATAGTGCATTAGATGGTGAGATTTGCTCCATCTCTAATCTAGTGATGTTTTTAAAAGGTGAACATGTTTGATCCGCTGATCAGCCTGCAGAAACGACCCTCTGTAGAGCTCATGTAAATGTATGGTTGTGATGGCATTGATTTTGCTATATGTTTCAAGGCTGTATGTTCAGAGGTAGTGACTTTCTTAATATGTGTAGTTATGTAGTACTGGATGGTCAGCTAATGCAGTGTTTCTAATGAATTGAGGCACCAAACACACTGCACCTCATTTCGTCAAGGTCACCTCTGCCATTAGATTAGCATATTTAATGGCTTTAAATATTTAGTGCATTTTTTTTACCTGTTTATAACCCAAAATTGACCAACGATAACTATAAATTTCTAAATCCTGCAATAAAATTTATAGCGATTTTCACAAAAATATTAAGCAGCACAATTGTTTTCAGTGTTGATAATGGCATCCAAAATCAAGCTTGAGCACCAAATCAGCTTATTAGAATGATTTCTGAAGGATCATGTGACACTGAAGACTGGAGTAATGCCTACGGAAAATTCAGCTTTGCCATGACAGGAATACATAAAAATTTTAAATATACTGAAATAGAAAACAGTTCAATTGTAATAATATTTCACAGTATTACTTTATTTTTTATCAAAATTCTTACTGACAACTACATTTTGGATGATAGTATGTTTTGTAATTTATTTATATTTATTTTAATGTATTTATTAGCATCTAATTTGACAGCTGAAGGACTATTCCTCATTTAATGAGGTGGTACAGGAGGTGACTGTGAGAGTTGACCAGAACTTGAACAGTTAATCATTTTAGTACAGTTAATGTAAACATGAGTCCTAACAAGTGCTTGTTGCTTGTTGCTTGTTTTGTAGTTTTTTTTTGTTGTTGTTGTTTTTTTTTTTGGTTAATTTACAAGACAACAGTGTTTATTTGGGTGGCAGGTGGAGGGCTTGTTTGTTTCAGTGGGTCTGTCACACAGTGTAGAAATTACAGCATGGAGTGATGGACACTGAGCCGAGGGCTTCTTTTTTGTCTTCGGTTGCACAAGGTCAGAATGTACCTTGTACGAATGTGCAGTCAAGCAGCACCACTACAAACATGTGCACGCAAACATAGATTAATAAACTCTATCTTTTCCTCTCTCACTTCTGCTTCCTCTCGTTCGCACACATAAATTTGTGCGTGGTCCTTGGGGACCAGGCCAAAATGTCAACCTGAGCACATGGCTGCCTCCTGCTGCTTGAAGCTCTATGCTTAATTCACAGCAACACCTGCTGGTGGAAACAGGCACAGAAAATAACCTTGTATGAGAGAGAGGAAGGGGATTAAGAGTGAAAGTACACAGGTATGGTTTGTGTAGCTCTCTGCATATCTTCCTTGACTCATATTGGACCAGCATAATCTAACTTTGAATCCCAGACCCTCACTGTTGTGCTGAAGTTCAGACAGACCTCCCAAAGCTAAGGAGTGTAATGAAGTCTATTCCCAAATTGAGTTCAGGCTGAATCAAATGTGGTATTGAATCATCTAGACTTTGCTGGCATGTAGGAAGTTTAAAAGTTCTAAAAGAAGTGGAGTTGTGATGGGAATTGAATGTAAATTGTCAAAGAAATTCATTTTGTAACAGATGGCAGGAAGCTGGTTGAGTGTCCCATAGAGACAGGAGTCATAGTGAACTGTGGTATATAGTAGTGTCTTCGTACAGAGTATATTTTTTATTTCCAACAGGAAAATCCATTTTAGAACAGATTGCAGGGATGCAGAGTATGTCAGTACCATATCAGTTACTGTCCGACATTAGAGATGTTTTAATTTATTGGTATCATTCAATAATGGATATTAAATAGTTATTTTCTCTATTTTCACATTTAGATTTATTATGCTGTCATCTTATGCTCCCTTCAATTTTTTAGACAAAAAAAACAAAAACAACCCAGAATGTTAATATCTGCCCTTTTTTTGTTGTAGGACATAACATGAAAATAATTATCAGCTTATTGTTTCTTTTTAATATTTGTGCATGCCTAAAAGTTTGAATAAACAATAAACACCGTTAAGACTTATTTTAACAGACTAGTTTAAAAAAAAGTAGATTAGTGAGTCGATAGAACTTGGTGAAGATCGGGAGACCAGCTGGGATCATGCAATAGAGAACAATAGCTTGCATATCTCTATTGCCATATGTATGCAAGACAAAACATGAATTTTGATTTGTATATGAAAACTCTGAAAGAGCTGAGACCATCTCAAGAGTCTTATAACAGTTTGCTTATATCATGCTATAGTATGGTATGTACTGTAAAGCAGTCCAGTTTAATTGTTTTCACATCTGCGTAATATCAAATATAAAAGTAAGCCGATTGTGGACAGAGGAATTTTTCTCCTGCTGTCACCATGGAAGACAGAGAGAGAGAATTACAGAAAGGACGTCAACAGACTTGGACTGTGATCAGTCATCTTACAGTAAGAGGCTGAGGTAATTATCGGTGGAATACAGGAAACCGTCCTATCAGCAGATTCCCACACACACTAATCAAGTGATCGACACAACAATTGTTTTTTAACAACAAGTGGCCTTCGGCCGGCAGGCCCCACCTGCTGAGCGACCATCAAGCTCTGGGCTTGGCTAATGAACATTTGAATGTAATTAGAGAGCAGTATCTCTGAAATTAGGCCTGCCATAGCGTTAATTACACAATTACTGACATCGGCGACTCAATTGGTCGGTGGAAGGGGGAGGGGAGGGAGGCTGGGTGTTTGAACTTTGGACGCAGCTTTGATTCATAGTCTGGGCTTTGTGGAAAAATCGCCTTTGCCAAGTTAATTTGTAAAGGCCAGCATATTTGGGAAGAGAAAATCAGGCTGACCTTTTCCTGAAACAAATCCTAGCTTTTGCTCAGTCTTTGTCTTTCTCGCCATGGCTGAAGTTTTTTGTGCGGTTCTCATATTTCTCTCTCTGTGGTTTGAGCTAACTGAGTGCCGTAGCATTCGATTAATCAACTCTAATAGACTAAATGCGCATCAGAATTGTTGTTGGCTCGAATGGATGTTTTTGTCTTCTCTCATTTACTGTTGATTCCTCTCAAATTAGCTCACTTAAAAGAGAAGGGGAGACCAGGTCTTGTTCAATCATTGCCGTTAACTTTTAATCATCTTTTTTGCATAGCAAGCCTCGCGATGTAATGAGCTTCTATCTGGACTGTTTGCAGTAAAGTCACATACATCTCCGCCATCATCTCTCTCTCTCTCTCTGTGTGAATGTGCCAGTGGCATGCCCACACTCTGGAGTGCTGTCTTTGTGTTGGACTGTAGTGTCACTGCTCTGTATAGAGGAAGACCATATCTCCAGTCACCAAGCCAGCCTGGAGCGGTCTTGTGGCAGCTCCTCATCAGCATGGCAACTCTGCTTACACACTCTCCCCAGACTTTTTTGGAAAGGTCAAAGGAGAGCAGGGTGCACAGGTTGACATACTGGAGGTGAGGCGTTCATTAAATCTGCAGCAGTGTCATATTGTGGGCAGTACCTTCACTGGTCCAGCTACGGTTGTCACCAGCATTTCAGTAGTCAATAGTAATATGTCATGATTATTGATAATAATTTTTATATATCACAGCATGAACTTAATGAGAGAGATTCTTTAATTTAATGAATATTAATTATATTTAATTATATCTAAAATTATTATTTTACATATACTATTATAGTATTTATTGATATTTTGAAATAACTTCATTATTTTTATATATTCAATTTCCTTTTTATTTAAGTTTTTTGTACTGTCATTTTTATAGTTTTAGTTACCAATACTAACACTGATATCGAACTGCACCAAAGTACTGACATTTTTTGCATCCCAGTTCCCAGTTTACAGAGTATTAACTGCATTCATTTAGAAGAAACTGCCGATACAATGATACAATGAGTGATACAAGGCACTTCCACCCGCGTCTCTTCAAAATGTCTCGCATTAGACAGACGTGTCCAATCAGCTGTCTGCTTAAGCCCAAGTTCAGGTGAGAGAATCCTACTCACCTCTTTATTAGCTCTGCACCTAAGCTGCTGTATTTATAGCAGCCTTTTTATGGGACCTTTATAAATTCCCTGATGAATTTTTGAGGCTTATGAAAACACTCTCAGTTAACTATAAATGTGATTTTAGTAGGGAAACTCCTACCACTGTCTCCCCAAATCACCCATCCTTTAAAATTCCTTCTTTTTGAGACTTTTTCAAAGAGGTTTTAGATGTTCAACTCTTTGGTTGTCAAACCCATTTGGCCAACATGCCACAAACTTACTACTACATGGACCTTCTCATAAATTAGACATGATTCCTGGAAAGTTGTACCAGTTTTTTTTGGCTTATGTGATATTACATAAAAATGTTCACATTCATACAGCATGATCAAAGAGTAATTTTTTAATCCCCAAAAATAGCTGACTTCTTTTCATACCAGTTAACCCTTTCCTAGATGTATTTCAGACTTTGGATTTGAGTCTCGGCCTTGTTGAAATAGGTCAGGTGTTGGCCCATTTTCCCCCTACTATTCCAGAAGTGAACAGAAGGTGAGCATCAGTTAAAGCGGTGGGAGGGGCCCAGGGGATGATTGACAGGCCTGTGGGAGCTGTCCCCAGTACAGAAGTGCTGAAGCAGGGAATTCACCCACGTGGCTCAAGACTTCACTAACACAAAGGGCCATTCCTCCCTCTCTGGTGGCTCCATTGTGAATCTCACCGTATCTAGTTCTGTCTTCAAAATAAAGCTGGGAAGAACATATCATGGGTGTGTCTATAACAATGGACCATTACGCTGCTTCCATTCTTTGGAAATGAAAGTGTTTGCAGCTGTACTGAGATATGTTCTTCCTGTATAGTTTCAAACTTACATTTCCTACCAGAAGTTGTGGCCTTGTACAAGCATTGTTTCATGGCATTCTCGTACTATGGCTAATTTAATAATGTGTGAGGTGTTCCGCTGGCAGATCATAAAGCATGTAGAGGGAGAATGAGATTTAGGCTGCATTAGGCTAATCTCGTGTGGCGGAGGGCTGCACTTCGTGGTGGCCCGGGCTTTGATAAATCAGACTTCCTCTCCCGTCTCCCACCAAACAAGCCTCGGGAATGGCACCCAGGCAGACGCTCAGACTAATCAAGTGGATGGAAATGCATGTGTCCAGTTAGCGCTGCCTCTGTCTTTTCATGCAGGCTCTGCTCCACCAGAACTAGCTGTGTACTGCTCTTGAAGAAGAGGTCTTGAACTGTTTTCTGCCCTCCACTGTGGTTTATCACGCAGCATACTCATGAAATATTCACAGCAGGCTCTTCACAATAAGAAACAGCGTGGAGGAGCAGGGACTTCTGAAAATAAGTCTGGACTTATTTTTCCTTGAATGACCCCGATTGTAAAAAAAGTGTTCACCAGTAGAGTCAGGTCTTGTATTCCCTACTCAGAGCTGCTGAGCTTGACTCATGCCTTTGCATGTACAGTATATGTGTAACCTGCTACATCATTTTGAGTAATTTGATGCAGAAACACATTTAGAATTTTATGCACGAAATGAATGCATAAAGTTTCTGCTAATAAAACTGCATCAGTTGCTGCCTTTGTGACACAAGACTTTACAGACGATATGAGATGGTGATCAGATATTTATTTTATTTGAATAATTGATTTGTGTTTATGTCACTCAAATAGCTCACTTACAGTAGCTAACAGAGAAACAGACAGGTGACCAATCTTTGTGGCGACGTCATTTTATTTTAGTCAACTGTACTGATAAGGATTTGTAATCATGCTGTTCCGTACCAGGCTCAAGTGGAAATATAACTGAAACCGTTCCTTACTGTTCTTAGAACCTTTCGGCCCAACGGTGAAAAGGCAGCTTTTGACATTAAGACATAAATTACAAGTTAAATAAACCATACAATGCCTTTATAATAGCCATACTATAGTGAATATATTTAACAGTATATCTATGATTGTAGCAATGTGTTCTTATCGAATGGTATCTTGCTAATAACTAATAAGCTACTTGCTAATAACTAAAAAGCAAAGGACATTGGATATCTAAATAAATGTATTTCCACATTGGAAACAGTAGTTGAGTGACTACATAAGAGATGTTTCAACATGCCCTCTGCTGTTCATTCAGGTATATTTTGTACTGTAACTAGTAGTAAAGAGGAAGAGACATTTTACTCATGCTTTGTGCTGCAGTTTGAACCAAGGCAGCTTCAGGGATCTGTCATACCACATTAAAGAGAAGCAAAATGGCTTTTATTATTTGAATTTCATAGTAAAATTGACGTAATTTGAAAACTGCTGAGACTTTATCAAAACTAAAATAAAGCAGTTAAAATTCTCATTGTTTAGCATATAATATCAGAAATGACTATTAGTTGTTTGAGCACATCACATACAGTACAGCAGCCATGCATGATCACTTGTTCATTATTGGCAGAACTTTAGGGTTTTGTCCTTCTGTTTGGTTGCACTCGTAAACTGGTGAAACTACCCATATGCAGAAGCAGAAGGCCCTGTCAAGAGGGGTAGAGAGAGAGAAATATAGAGAGAGGAGAATGAAAGTGGGAAGGAGAGAGCTTGGATCAGCGCACTGTGTTTTGGCTAAAGCCAGATGGCTTGTGCATTAGCTCCAGCACCTCAGCCTGTTCCTCCTGTCCTCTAGCTGTGTTCTCCACAATCAGCATAGCGCTTTATGAGCTGTGCAGAGCTGCTGTTTTATCCAAGAGCTGTTTGCATTCACCCTCTATCCTATCATACTTAACTTTACCTCCACCTCATAGTGAGAACGCTGGGGAATAAGAGCATAAAAACACATTTAAAGGCTAGCAAAAAGCAGAAATGAATAAAACAGATGCAGAGGCTACACTTTATTGGCTTGCGAGGCGGTCCAGGCTGCTCCTGTGTGATAGGATTGGACTCAAAAGTGCTGATTTCAAACCACTGCACTTTGAGGAACGGCTTCATCATAGTGGTTCGAGGCCTATCTTGGAGCAGCACAGGTTTTCAGAGGGAATTTTCCAGCAGCAAGGCTCTTTGGTACTTGAATCAGCCTCTGGTTCAACACTTCAGCAGGTCTGGACCATCTGCCTTTAATTGATTGAGCACCTTATCCAGTTGCCTCCACTTCTATTTTAATCTCCATCGGAGGAAATCGTTTCAATTAAATTAAATTAAAAGAATAACATTAACTTCTTAATGATGATTGATGTATAAATAACAGTAACATTTAGGAAATATCAAACAATTATGCCTCAGGCAGCTGAATGTGAAATTGTCCTTTTACGTGCGTTTCTGCGAGCGAGATTCTCTTTTTCTTTTTTGTTCAAAATCGCAGTGTATCCAGCTGCCTCTGCATCAGCACATCAAAGAAGCACAACATTACCAATTTTATTTTTCATTTTTTCACCCTACTGCAAAATGATAACCCCTTCCACCTACTCTATTCAAAAAGCTGTCAGAAAAGCATTTATACACACATAACCTCCTCACTCACAGCTGTCTTATTTTCTTGTTTTTCCTCCATTGGTGCTAAAACAAATGGCAACAGAGAGGACCCAGAAAAAGGCTGAAAAGTTGACATTTAAGTGAAATGGAGCCCAAATGGGCCGGTGGGATACAGTAATGATGCTAGAGAGGCTGGGACTCAAAAAAGAAGATTTATGGGCTGCGGGAGCCCATCATATTTTAGCCGTCAATGTGCGCTGTGGGTGGTTTATGTGGGCTTGAGGGCTTTTCTGTTGAGCCTATCACTTGAGGCCTTTTGTGACTTACTGACATGTAATGTGTGGCCACAGACCAGGGCTCTTATAGTCAAACTGTCACCGGCGATACACTTTCACTCACAGTGTCTATTTTACTTGCTGCATTCATATTGCATCATTTATTTTATGTATTTTTTACATGCACTTAATATATGGAAACAATGATTCATTGGCTTAAAGAGACAAACATTTTAAATTGAGATTTCTATCATAATTTACTCAGCTTCGTGTTGTTCCACACCTGTATAAAATCACATGAAAGTTAGGGTTTTTTTTTTTTGTGATCTCTTTTTACTCAGATCATGTTCACTCCCATCTCTATTTTTGACTGTTCCCCACTGTGCATGTGGAATAATTGACAAGCCAGAGTGGCCGAGGCGTCTCTGTTCATTTGCCAGGCACTTTGTCTGTTTTAATAATGCCTTTAATTGGCAGTGGAATGGGGATGAATGGCAGTGGAGAGACAGGGAAGGACCACGGTGTTGCTTTATATATCTGAATCTCAGCCCCGGGGGGGTTTGTGATAGAGCTGAGATGTTTGTCAGCTGCTAGATTAGGTAAAGATCTGGCAACCTGCACCGGAGTCTGAAAGTAGACTTTTGGGCCCACCTCTCAGGGCTTTTGGCAAGATTTGCACTATTAAATTGTTAATACCAGCTTGGTTTGGCCGACTGCCTTCCTATTTTTGTGCTGGCTGGATTCATCGTCATCATCCTTCCAGGTAGTGACTCAAGAAACAAACCATTAGTGAAACACACTGTTCCTGAGCTTACAGGATTAGCTCATCCACCCAAAAAAAAGGAAAAGAAAATTTTGTCATTTACTCACCTTCATGTCGTTCCAAACTTTTATGACTTTTTTTTCCAGTGAATACAAAAAAAGAAATGGACAATGAATAGAGAATGAAGGATTCTAGCATTGAAACAGTCGCTAAAGATCTGTAAAAGTAACATAAATGTAGTCTATATTCAAGTTGTCATTCACTGAAACTCACAATTCATGAACAGTTGTCTCTTATAAATCAGTTATTTTTGGTTAATCATTCAAAATTACTCAGTATTACCATTTTTATAAGTTTGAAGAATCCATCTATAGACAGTATGTTTTACAAAAGCAATGCATTTTTAATTTGATTCCTGTTTGTTTTTAAAATTATTATCAGTAGTAAAATAATTTCATACAATTTTAGAACAGCAAGTAAATGATTACAGAATATTCATTTTTGAGTGATCTATTCATTTAACGGACAGACATTTAAGAAAGAGAACACCTCTACATTCATGAACCTACTTATTCTGATACACAAAGCACAACTGTGGAAGGGGAAAATTAGAAGATTCCAACAGGAATAAATTCAATAAGACATGGAGAGTCAGGGTTTCAGGAATATTACCCTGGTAAATGCAATAACTCAGAAATGAAATATATGAACATCTCATTTCCCATATTTGCAACCTGATTAGTGTCAACAGCAGCAGAGGCATGTCTCTGCCCTCTCCTTCACACAGTTTGAGAAATTATGTGTTGCTCGTGAGTCGTGTAAGTAAGTAATAACAGGCAGAAGCAGGGATCCCAGTTAAGACATCATTTCCTGACACTGCTTTAAATAGCAGCAGAACACAAAAATACAGTATGGATTTTCTCTTGGTAAATGATAGCTAGCCCAGTCTCTAGTCCCAGCGAGATATATATTATCTCAAGACAAAGTTACAATTTGATTGGAAAAAAAATCTCACCATAAAAGTAATTGTGATAGAGAAGGAAATGGGATTGGGAAATGACATGAAGCAGACGGCCAGCGTCTCCCAGCGCCTACATCTGTGTCACAGCTGATGTCAGAGTGCGCTGATCACCTGGCCAGTGACGGACACAAGTATTTGTAAACTTTGTTCATAATAGACATATTAATGGTCTCTATAATGCTGTTTTCTGCTAAATATTTTTTGGTAACATATTTTAGTGTTTTTAAAGTCCATTAATTAAAAATTCAATTTAATACTATAATATATTGGATTTTTTTTAATGATCGTTAATTTTAAAAAAAATTGTAAAAAGCATACTTACATTTTTAACTTCATAATGTCATGATCAACCAGTCAGTATTGATAGTGATTTAGTTTTTTGTTCTGCCTTCATTTCAATTTGGTCATGACTGAAAGTAAAGACTGTTAGTAAATGAGCTAGATGTTAGTTCAGGAAGCACTTTGAAGCAGAAAGCAGGATGAGTGAGAATCATTCATTGAAAGAATCAAATGAATAACTCCTAGCCTTTGTGTGTGATTCATTAAAAGAACCGGTGAATCTACACTAGTTAGTACACACAGAACGCGTTATTCCATTCCAATGCACTACTTTTCCATTGTTATGTAAACACGCGCTAGACGGACAGGTATAATTCAATTATAACCGTTGCGCTCGCATCTTGCGTCTTTTGAAGCGTCTCGCGCATGACACCGCGCTCTAAAAACGCAGCAGTCAAGTTAAAATCTGTAAAACTTTTAAAAAATGCGTCTCGAAACCTTGCGTTTTTACCCAATTCCACTACCTGCATCTCGCGTTTTTCAAAGCAAAGAGCCCTTATGCTGTGTTTTTGTTTGCAACCAGCAGAAAACACAATAGAATGTGTTTGTCAGATGTTTTTTTGTTTTGCTTTTCAGTACAAAGCTATTCTCGGTCTTTTTTCTCTCATCTTATTCAATTCTATGAATGGATGGGCAGCTCTTTACTAACAGAAAATGAGGATGCTGGTGGAACTGAATCCACCTGCTTATTACCATGAAGTGTTAATGCTATAGTATGTCAACACTGTTTGAAAGATTGTTTCTTTCGCTCATGACTAGCCAAGCTCTCTCTCTTTTATCTCCCTGCTTTTCTTTTTTTGCCTTTCCTTCTCTCCCACAGAGCGCTAATGTCTCACAGTTTACGTGCAAATCACATTTGTTCCCTAAATTGTTCATCACTGACAATACTGCCTGGGTGAGAAGGTATGTGTTTGTGTCTGTCGGATATTCTGCACTGATAGAGGCACGATACCCTCTTTAAATCAACAAGCACCTAGTGTGTATTCAGCAGGACAATTAAGAGTCATTCATTTGCTAATAGTGGAGGTCCCTGTAGAGGTCTGAACTGCTCCTGAAGGCTATCCCACCGTCAGGCAACGCACAAATCTTAGCATAGCGCTAACTCAGCGTAACTCAGCTAAACCCAACATAACTGCTACGCTCTTCTTCTGCCCACTCAGCACATCCAGGGCTAAAAAATCTAATTGAATTAATTATTTCTTGTTTTATGACTTCAGCCGCAAGTTTAATTTGCTCAGTAAAAGGACTCTTTCGCTTCCCAAACCAGAGCTGTCTCTGTCTTCGATGGTTTTGTCAAGTATGTGGTAATGCTGATTATCTTTTAAAGGTTTCTTTGGTTGAAATGAATCCTTACCAAACAATCAATTTGGGATTGTCAGAACTTTTAACTTTTTCAGTCTCCTAGACAACTGTTTACCGTATTGTGGAAAAAAGTGTTTGTAGAAAATCAAAAATTATGATAACAGTGTGCATCATTTATTTAATTTTTAATTTTTTTGCTGTTGGTATTTATTTAGATTCTATGCAAATTATTTACTTTATTGACATTTTTAAACTGCTCAATATTATGGACATTTTATGTTGTCTATGAGAAATGTGAAATGCATCATGAGAAATTGTATTGACATCAGCACCAGAATATTCGTCCCATGAACACTCATGAGACAAAAATGTGAGTTAAATACCATGGATTGAACACACCAACCTGAAATGCAACAAGTGCTTCATTTACCAAATAATTTAACTAACTATCCGTTTTAAAGCAATCGTTTCTAAAAGCAATGATGAAATCAACAACAACAACTGTTAATTGACAAATGGTCTAACAGTGTAATTATATTAATTATTTATGCCGCAATTGCATGCTGGGAAGAGGTGAAGGGGGTTGAACCATGGTAGGCCTCTTTGAACTCAAATGTATCAATCCAAACTTTTTGATTTTACCTAAAAATATTATATATCATGATAGAAAATATTTGTGACATTCATTTCTTGTGTTCCCGTAAGTTATTAGTACTTCAGAATATAACGTAAACCAAAACAACCATAGTCTAACTAAACCTGGTTGTGTTTTCTGCATTCAAAGTGTGAAATCTTTTGTTGTGTTCTTGTATTGTATGGCACAATGGGAGTTTGTGGCTCTTTCACTCATTTGTCTTGGCAGTGCTGGTTTGCAGACGGTGCCTGTAGGCCTCCTCCTTGGACCGCTGCAGGGTGGGGATGAGGACTCCTCTGGCAAACTGACCAGCTCACCCATCTTCCTGGCTCCAGGGCCTGAATCTCTCTGTTAAATCTCACTCTTTCTCAGTTCAATCAGGCAATCTTCCATTGCTCTTGGCTTCACTGCTAGCAATGAAATGGCCACAGCGAGCAACAAACTAACCTTCTGCCCTTGCCAACAGAACCACAATAACAAACTAGCAGAAGTCACAAGTCAGGCTGTCTTTCTCTTACAAGGTTTACTTTTAGACACTTGGATATTGGTGTAAAAATAGAAATAAACTCAATCGTCATAGCAAGAGAAGCAGCATGTATTGAGCATATTGAGGAGGCTGTGGTGAGATTCTCAGTGTCACCACTGGGTCCTGACAGCGTAGGTGGACACATAATGGCACATTATGTGCCAATGCCCAGGGAAATCAACCAACTGGTGGGAAGTTTGAGAATATGCATCTTGCCGCAGGTCATTCCTTTGCTTCATTTGATGGTGTGGACGTATAAATAGACTGTGGGTCGTAAAGCATGATGACTCGCAGCCAGACACAGTGGTAGTAAATTCACGTTGTGATGATGTCAGGCACAGATGAAATCTAATGCAACATGCATTTAAGCACGTCGGCGCAGTAAACGTATCAGCCCTGACAGTAACGATACATAAACTTATATGAAAGTAAAATATTAAAACAGCAGAATCGTCAATGCTGAAGGGCTGGTAATGAGTTCTGGGCATATGGAATATTACATGGATCCAGAGACTACAATTAACACTTGCCAAGTGGTGTATTTACTTGATTGTAATTGTTTGTTATTTTGATGTTGTAAATCTGCAACAAACAAAAAAATCACAAAATTTTGGAAACTGTATAAAAGAATGTGGAAGAAAATAAATAGAAAAATTGTTACGTTGTTAGAAGTGACAGGGTGGACAGAGTGGAAAATGTAAAACCAAAGATTTCCAAAGAGTGAGAGTGAGAGTTATAAAGAGAGAAACCGAGTGATTGTGAATGAGATAGATGTTTCATAGCAGGCCCCTTGTTTATGTGTTTTGCTGTAAAGTTCTGTTTTTGGCTATATGGATTACAGGCTTTTTTTTCCTCTCAGGAGTCTTTTATGGTACAGTACTCAATTTGTGCTCCTTTATCAGTCACAGCGGATGGGTGTGCTGACACTGTGTTTCAACAATGTGTGTGCGTGCCTTTATACACAGCAGCGGAGTGTAGAAGGACAGGCTTAGTTTTAAACACATGCCTGGCACGTCTGGTCGGCTTCAGTCCAGCAGAGGAAATAAAGAGGAGGTGAGACAAAAAGCTTCCCCATGGCTCCAGGCTACAGTTGAAGCAGCCACATAGGAATTCAAAATATCATTATTTTCCAAGAGCATCTATTCCTCTGCCCCCCTCTGTTCCCTCTTTCCCTTTTACATCCTTCAAAACACCCGCAAAATGCACACGCCGTGCGCTCGGAGGACTTCTCCCTCTGGACTGGGCGGCACTTTTGCTCTGGTTTCCCCTCCCTTCCTGTGTGAGAAATGATGATGTTGGTTTCTGGTTGTCACCTCGATGTCCTTTGACTGCTCCCGATTTGCATAGGCTGTGTTGTTGCCCGACGATATATGGGGCAGCTTTAAGGAAATTGCGCCTTGGCGCGCGGCCCCTGCTGTACAGCAGGCGGAGAATCGTAAGTGTCAGTGATAGACTGGGCGATATAAATAGCTCTGGTGATGGCAGGATAATGCATGGAGCTTTCTCCTCGACACAGCTCAGGACTGGCAGGGAGACGGAAGGAAAAGCGGGCCATGTATCTTTTTTTTTTTTTCAGGTCACTCCAAAAAGCTCTTTGAGGTACAGGAAGAGCCCTTGATTAATTATTATCGTCATCATCATCATCCTTAGCAGGAGCATAAATCAGCCAGACGTCAGTGTGGCTGTGGGAGACGGGGTGGGGGAGGGTCCAGTGTGCAGGACTTGTAGCCTGTCGAATGGTTGTCAGTTTTTATTGTGTTTGATTTAATACACCGCCTCGTGACAGCCGCCCCCCAGTGATAGATCCAGCTCCGTCTTGTCAGAAGAACAGGAGGGGATCTGACTGGTGATGTGCCGGACCAGTCAGTTTAAAGCAAGGTAGATACTATAGGATGACATACATTTATTAAGTATACAGCGCTAAGGAACACGTTTAGCACTCAGCACTTAGGTTTGACTGGATTTAATTTTTCACATCTTAAAATAATATACAAAATGTTTCATTTTACATTGGTAGCAGAATATTGATGTCAGTGCTCCGGCAGGGCACTTGTCAATAACGCTCTTTCTGATTCTGAAGTACTCCAGATTTATGTTTTTTGAGGTGATTCTCATTTATCCATTCATTAATCAATGTGCGTATTTTTTTCCTCAGTGGCTTAAATTGTAGAAAATCTAATTTAATTAATCTTTTTGCCATCTGTTTTCATATCTTTTTTTTGTCACATCACTTTTCTGCAGTGGATGTCTGTGGCAGTCTGACTGTGGAGGTGTTAGGAGCATCAGAGGCAGTATGTGTGTGAGAGAGAGAGATGTATACCCCCACCAACCTTTTTTTCTGCGTCATACTGACTGTTATGAATATATGTACACAGCTGAACCCGCCTGTGGATTTGTCTTTATAAAAACTCTTTGACACGTCGGCTGCGGAACCACTTCATTTATTCCACTTGCGTAGATTAAGGCTGGCATTACTGGTAAGGTCACACCATGAATCATTGTTACCTTGACACCGGAGCTCTGCCGAGCATGGCCAGGCGGGCGGCAGGTCGGGCAAGCGGGAAAGCAAGAGGGCGTCACAACGCAGAGGCTGAGGGGAAATATCCATCAATGCCTCCATTACCTGCTCCCACACAGGCCGACACAAGGTCTCCTAGTGGGCATCAGGGTGTCAGTGGGAATGCCTAATAATCAGGAGTGATGGGGGGTGGGAGGTTAAATGACATGTATGTTGGGTAATCCGGCAGCATTGTGTTTTCTGTACCACCTTCGGATCCTGACATCTCCCTTTCTCTTCCTCTGCCTCATACACTAGGTCCAAGCACCTCTCACATCACAGTCACACACAAGCACTCACAGACTTTCGTTATTAGCTTTCTTGTGACACTGAATAGATTTGTCACAGTAACCCAATATTGGGCCACTGAAAAATTATGAGCAACAGTTATTTTAAGACCTTCCAGATATTCTCAGAATTTGACTGGCACTGTACCATAATGAGTGTGTATTAGTGCTGATCTCCTCCCACACAGGGAAGGTGGGATTTATTCCTGTTAGCTCCAGAAAGTTGACGCAAGAACTCTGTCTGTACACGTGTGACCCTGTGACCCAATCTGACCCCCACCAGCACTGTCAGAAACCACTAACCGGAACCCAAAAATTGCTTATTATCTCTTTTTTCCTCTGCAAGCAAGCAAATAAATTCAGTTGCATTAAAAAAAATTGTGCACAATCTATGTTAAATTTATAACAGAAATGTTTAGAATAATGATTTGTTTTTTATTATTAATTGCAGCTCAAGACGTCTACAGAGAGAATATGATATTATGTTATCTCTCTCTAATGTCATTATTTAGTAGAAGCTGTGATCAAAGTCACACTATATTCAGTATTGAGTTGTACGAATTATTTAATTCCCTTTATAGTGCACTCTTTTATAATGCAGTCTGATTAATAGTAACCAATGTACATGGCCAATGTAATATTGTCCACAAACTAACGCATAGAAGTAATGCAAAGTTCGAAAAAATAAATAAATAAAAACAGAATTTGCAACTTTATATAAATAGCAAGAGACTTTTACTTTTTACTTATGTTTTGACTGTGATATTGATGCTATTTATAGAATATGATATTATATAAATAGTATTTTATATATAGCAATATAAGTGGATCTGCTCATTGCTATACTGTATGTTTTCTAATCACAGAAATATGCCAATAATGTAATATATATAATTTGTAAAGACTACATATATATATATATATATATATATATATATATATATATATATATATATATATATATATATATATATACATACATATACATATACATATATATATATATATATATATATATATATATATATAAATGTTTCTTTGGCACAAGAAGATAAATGGAGGCTTTGATGAACTTTGCTGTCTTCTCACTGTGAATGATCTTAGAGGTCTATGTTCTCATTATCAAGGCTCCAATGAGGCAAAGGACTGGCATTGCTTTGTGTGAAGCTGAGTCTCTCAGTAATTCTTTGAAGGCCCATTAGCCCAACCAATAAAGAGAGAAGAAAATTAATGCACATCATATAGTAGCACGTCTGTTCTGATAGGGTCATGGACTGCAGGGATAAAACAATGCTAAATGTGAATAATAAAATGAAACTAACCATATAATTTCTAAGGTAGGCAAACACATTCATCATATCCCATAACTCTGGTAGAAACTAGCCAAATAATTCAGAAACCAACATGAATGTTGCGTGACATGGTGGGGTAGGGTGGGGGGGCAGACTACTTCAAATATGAATGGGGTCTTGCAGCGAGGATAAACACAGTTTGTTTTGTACAGTGTCTCATTGGCTGCAAAGATCTTGGAACCATCAAAATTCAACATTTACATACCAAATTTATAAATTTGCCATTGAGCCTACAGTATGCCATGTTTATAATTGTGCACTGGTTATGCAGTTCATTTGAAAACATTTTAAAGTTTGTGTGTGTGTGTGTGTGTGTGTGTGTGTGTGTGTGTGTGTGTGTGTGTGTGTGTGTGTGTGTGTGTGTGTGTGTGTGTGTGTGTGTGTGTGTGTGTGTGTGTGTGTGTGTGTGTGTGTGTGTGTGTGTGTGTGTGTGTGTGTGTGTGTGTGTGTGTGTGTGATATCTCTCAGCGTCTGGTTTGTGTCCCATCATGGCATTGGCTTGTATCTTTTTCACTGGCAGTTGTGAGGAGATTTATCCCTCTTTTACAACGGTGAGGAGTGCACTCGTAACTCATGAATGAACTCCATTACACTCACTCAGAGTCTTGCACAATCCCGCACATCTCCCTGCCATCAATCAGTCTCTCTCTCTCGCACCGCCCATCGCACAAGCTCTTCAGGCAATAGCCATCTCATCCCGAGATACAGAAAATGCGATTCTAAATTAAACTAATAATAAAGCCTGAATCTGAAGTTCTTGTTGATTTAATGTAACATTAAAATAATTTCTCTGCAGATGGATTCTGGAACAAAATTCAAAGATGATTAAATTACCATATTGATAGATTGATTGATTGATTGATTGATTGGTTTAGTATCTTTGCATATACTTAATGCCCACATATGACACATTCAAAAGAAACTTTTTTTCAGAGATGACACTACATTTCTGTCTGACACACCACATATAAGTCTGTAGACGGGACTGTTACTATACATTGAGAAGGTCATATTGCGTTTGCAGATAAATCTGTGCACTATAGAAACGCTCCGCCATTGTCCTCTCCCCTCCATGTTCAGAGTGGGGGGTTTGTCATGACTGATTTGCTAATAAAATGAGAATGCTGTTGAGTCAGCAACAATGCTTCCATTCCACCTGCTTTTCCGTCACCCCAGACACACACACACACACAAGATGTGCTGTTACTGTCCGGTTTCAAGTTTTCTGAGACTGTGAGGTCGTGGTTATTTTTATCAGTGTTGTCTTTGTACTCACCATACAGAATTACACATGATTCAGCCAGTATTCAACATTCAAAATGGCTTGAAAGGGTGATTTTATTTTATTTATTTTTTTCCTTGCTTTAGGCAGAGGAACCATCATTTTCAGCAAACACTATTGTAATTGTGAAGTAGATTAAAATATGAAGTATTGAGTATTTGTTTTGTGTACAAAGTACTTTTATTCAGCAAGGAAACATTAAATTAATTTAAAAACAGATGCTGTTTTTTAACATTGATGATAATAGGACATTTTTCTTGAGCACTGTTAGAATGATTTTTGAAGGATCATGCAGACTGGAAGATATTGAAGACTGGAGTAATGACTGCTGAAATATCAGCTTTGCCATCACAGAAATAAATTACATTTTAAAATATATTAAAATGATAGACAATTATTTTAAATTGTAATAATATATTTTCACAGTATTACTGTAGTTTTTAACACATAAATACAGCCTTGGTCAGTCAATTCAAGTCCCCTTTATTTAAATAGCACTTTATACAATACAGATTGTTTCAAAGCAACTTTGGAAATAGGAAAATTATATATTTCATCTGTTGTTCAGCTGAAGTCAGTACAGTGATGATTTAGTTCCGTTATAAATATCATCAGTTATTAAATTAGTTAATTTCATCTATAAAGCAGTTCTGCAAAAAAAATGATGTCATCGTCCAGCTCAGTTCAGTTCTCATTTAACAGCATCAGTACAGTCAGATACATATTATTGTTGTATAATATTATGTCCCCAAGCAAGCCAGAGGTGACAGTGGCAAGAAACCAAAACTCCATCAGGTGACAGAATGGAGAAAAAAACATTGGGAGAAACCAGGCTCAATCAGAGGGCCAGGTCTACACTGGCCAACAAACTAACACTGTGTAGGCCTAATTTTGATTCAGGCTGCATCACAAGTGAGAATTCAGATCTGGATCGGTAGTATTCAAATATTCATCTTTTAACTTAAAGATCAGATTCATCATGCCGGTATGGAGCCGAAGCTGGTCATAGGGTCCGTACGGAGGACCTGTCTGGTTCTTGTTGTCTTTGCTGGGGATCTGTGCCGAATATGTCGACAAAGCCTTCACAGGCGATTGTCTTGTAGACACGGTCACTGCTGACATTCAGGGCTGCATTTTGGTCATGTCTAGGTGCAGGCCCACCATCTGATCTGGATATGGACCGGATCCGGCGGTAGAGTGTGTGTTAATCACAAATATACCTAAATTTGGTTTATTTCATTTTGTCAACTGTAATGGGGTTCAGATGTTATGGGAAGAAGGAGGCGGGAACCGGCGAACATTCAAACATTTTAATAATAAAATAAAACAAATACAAAAACAAAAGAATAAGCCAGCAGCCCCCTCATGGACGACTGCTGGCCACACAAAACAGAAACAAAACACAACATAAACTCAGGCCTGTTCCTCTCTCGATGTTCAGCGTCGTCGCTCCTCCTTCATGCTTCCGCTCCTCCGTGAGAGATGCGAGACCGGTGCGTCTCACAGGTGACGTTCATTATCACTCACGCCACCGGCCTCGCGCCGTTCTCTCACGTCCCTCGGCCTCGTCCTGCTCGCCACATCAACAATGTACTGTAAATACATGTAATAATTAGTATTACAATAAATGCATTGCCCAACTTTAATAAGAACTAGGTGTAATTTAATCTGCTTCTGGAATCGAGACTTTTTCCCCTTTTTCTTTCAAATGTTGAGCTCAGTCACTAATTAAATCAAGCAGAACAGCCTTTGATAAAAGTGATGTCAGAGTTCATGTAATCATTATAATGAGTGTTTGCACTAACTGAGCCCGCTCTCTTGATTTCCTCTTCATTGATTTGAAACAAGCCTTCCCATTTTCTCTCTCACTCACTCACTCTCTCTCTCTCTCTCTCTCTCTCTCTCTCTCTCTCTCTCTCTCTCTCTCTCTCTCTCTCTCTCTCTCTCTGTCTCTCTCTCTCTCTCTCTCTCGCTCTCTCTCTCTTGCTCTCGCTCGCTCTCTCTGAGTCCAGACACCTGTGAGGTGATTTATCCTGTAAACACACACACTTTGCACCTCAGATGAGGCAGAAAGTGGCGCTTAACCCCAGCTGGCTGCACTTTGCTCACATAAACCAGTGCTCGGCAAGTAAACAAGAGTTAGCAATCCACCCCCTGAAATGAATATTGTATACACATAGCTCAGCTAAGTGTTGTTGTTTATGTCAGTGATGGTGTTTATGGCACTAGCAAGGCCTCTTAGCGCAGTTAAGTTTCCACGGCATCCCACTCCAGCCATCAATCCCACCTCTCTCTCCATCTATCGCCCCGTTCACTTGGGCTAATGCTCAGCGTTCAGGTTTTGCTGCCTACCTCTCTTTTACTCTCTGGTTCCTACTCACCTACCTTCCTTCATTCCTTCCTTCCAGATGGTGCATTTCACAACCTGCTAGGCACGATCAATCAAGCCCAGATGCAGACTGGGCTATTAAGGTCAGTAATGATCGGCCTTTGAGCGTTATGGGCCCAGCTCCTGTTGTAAAGCCATGCATCAAACTCGCCTTTCCCCGCTCTCTTCTCACGCCCCTTAACAAGCCGGCTTAAAATATCGGCCAGCGGATAGGAAATGAAAAGGGTACAACCTTATCTCTCCAAAGACAGGCCACTGTAGCCCTGAGGTGTAATAAAACTACAGGACTTAGCCTTAGCCAGGAGTCATCTCTTTTATAAGCAATATCTTTCAAAGTTCGGCTAAGCGGTGGACACCCTGTGCTGGATTGCAATGTGATGTATCACATTGTGTGCGGTTCTACAAGCTGCCTCTGATAGCCGGCTCATCTCGTCTTCTGCCCTACCCTGGGACTTGTGCTTATTACGGCCTGGCCTGCACGATTCTGCAAGACAATAGAACGCCTACGGGGACGGTGTGTGTTGTGTACGTACATTGCATATTCGTTATGTACGCTCCTCCGTGTGATGGTATGGCCATAATAGTTTGTGTTTATGTTTGCATTTGCTTGAGGACTTGCCTGTGGGTTTTCGAATTTGAAAAATGTTTCTTTGTGTGAAAGATCCATGTGAATTGGCTGTGCCTTTAAACACCAACCGTCTCTCTCGTTCTTCCTCTCTGCCTTTTCTCACTGCTTCACAGACAGCCGTAGCCACTAGCGTAATTTATGATCCACTCTTCGCAAAAAGCCTCTTACCCAGACTGCAGCTGGAGGATAAATCTCGCTCTCACCCCGGATAAAACGCTCTTGTCGTCCATCACATTTTTCTGACATTTATGCCTGGATATAAACAAGGTATTATTAAGACCTGATCATCAGCCATATGAACACAAAAAGCCGGCGTGCCATGAACACAGTCTTAATGAATTAACTAATTAATTAATTACGGATCAGAGGGCCACCCTTCTCCGACACGCTCCTGAATAAATAAAGGCCTAGCAGCTTTGTGAGTGATGGCACTGTTTATCTCCTGTCTGGAGTCCAGGTGGTGTGTTCCTCACACCTCTATCAATGCCACCAGCCCCGCTAACGTTTGTAAGCACCACATCAATTGCCCTCTTTATACATTAACAGAGGGTTTCCGCACACGCTCCTCGGGCCACAGCTCTGCTGTGCTGCCTTCACAACGAGTCCGAATTTCTGTAGAAAAGAAATATTCAATTAATGAGGTGGAATTGGCAACATAAAGAATTGCAATTTTTATTGGAATGAAATGGAATTCTATCTGTCTGTCTATCTATCCATCCATCTTTTATTCATTTTAATTCTGCTTCCTTACATTCAATTTCAGATTGTAATTCTGCATCCTGCTTCCTACCACAATTAGAATCCAGAAATTAAATTGTAAATGAAATTTCTTAATTGAATACTGAATGGCACACATTCTTGGTACGGGTGTGGGAGTGTTAGCATGATATGGCATCATGTGTTTACATTAAATGAGATGACATGAAAGCTACCATAGTTTTATGCCATACAGTATATACGAAAAGGGTCTGTCTGCATCCTGCACGTTCATACTGTCAGTTTTTGGGATTGACCACCGCATTTACTTACAGGTGTGAGTTACAAAATGCCCCGTTCAAACACCAATTTACAATAACATCTCAAATACTGTCTGTATGAACATGCAATGGGATTCAAGCATGTATTCCCTTAAAGGAAACCATGGTGACAGTGACCAGTAATATCAAAGATGGTGACGTCCATAAAACTGAAAAGCTTTTGATATGACAAAGTCCAGTCGAGCCGCGAATTCATCCGTCAAATTTTCATTAACTGGAGCTGCTCCGGTGGAGAACTAATAAAGCCCTCATAAATCTAAAACCCTCATATCTCATTTGATGAAGTTGATGAAACCACACATAAAACCCACAACACACTGTAGATACGTACTCTCGCACTGTATGACTTGACAGACAACAAGTTGTTGAGTCCAGTTCCGTTCACACAGTGCGGGTTTTCCAAGATTGCGGTTGTGAGTCATAAAAGCAGAATGTTACAGGTTACAGAATGCGGTTGACACTGCCCAAAATAACTGAACTGTGTATGAAAGTAACCGTATTAAGGAATACATGACTGACAACCGTATTCTGCTGATGTGTGAACAGTTTCAGTGTGCCACTGTTATACCTCCCGCAAAGAAACAAGTGTGAATGTCATTGACTGAAACAATCTTTTCAAGTACATTTATTTTATGTTTTATGTATGAAATGTTTGTATGGCTAGCTTATATTGCTTTCAAATCTAATGAAATATGAAATAACAGCTATTAGTAAAACATAAAAGAAATTATGCAATAAAATACCTATGGTAATTGCAACTAAATACCTACCCACACTCTTGAAATATACTGTACTGTAGTGAAGTATACAGAACCGGTTGTAGGATTGGAGTGTGTGGAGGGTTTGAGGGATGAGTGTGGTGTGGTCAGTTATCTTCTCATTGGCCCAGGTTGGGAGTAGTTGTATTAGACCCATAAAACACAGAGGCACAGAGCAGAAAATTGAGAGCATGATAGCAGTGTCTTTCCTTAGCCTAGGAAGAAGATGAAGCCTCAGCCTAGAGGGAGACAGTAATCTAGCCTTTCACCAATGCATCCTGGGAGATGTGGTTTTCTCTCAGGTGGCGGCATAGATCTTATACTGGTTCGGCCACAAAGGAATCATGGACTTGTTTACAGAATAAATAGTTTGTATCTGGAAACACAATATTTTGGTCTTGACCAGAGGGAATCAGTCACTGAGTGGGTAATTTGGGCTGGATATAGCTTGCACTGGGACTACAGATTCACACTTTTATGAAGTAAATCTACTAGCCCTGATCTATTTCTCTCTTTTTCTCAGTTATACACACCATGCCCACTCACCAGCCTTGTGCCAGTAGCCAAACACATATTTTCCATACAATACCCATAACACAGAGATACGTTCAAACTCCTGTGTTGGGATGTGTGTTTTTACTGTCTTAGATGGTAGTTCTCAAAAGGGTAGGCATATTTTATTTGTTCAATAAAACCTAAATATTGTTATTAGCACACTATTAGCACACAGTTTAAAACTCACAGTGTAACAAATGAGTTTTGACTTTCAAGGATATTTGTGCATTACTCTGAAAACACACGCTAATGTTAAAAAAGCTTTCACTCTGAACCATGCACTAGAGACTTGTGTGTGGAGAATGCGTTATTATGTTTATCTATTATAATTTCTGTGTGTATACTCATTTGTTTGGCAATTTTGTCATTTTAAACCGTCTGTACCTAAACCTATTGAGCTTCCTTATTTTCTACTGCCTACATTAGCATTTAACCTTAAGTTGAAACCTCATTACTGACTCATTTGGGATGCTCTTTTTAGGCATCACGATAGACTCGGCTGCGTCCAAAATGATATAATGACAACATACATATGTACTGCATTTGATGAAGAACTAACTTCTAGACCATATATTAAACATGTTCTAAGTATGCGATGTATATGTTCTGATTTGTTAGATTTGTCATGTGGCCTCATTGGATAGTAAAGTGGGTAGACATTTCTAAATCCCTGTCAGAAGTGTGTGTGTGTGTGTGTGTGTGTGTGTGTGTGTGTGTGTGTGTGTGTGTGTGTGTGTGTGTGTGTGTGTGTGTGTGTGTGTGTGTGTGTGTGTGTGTGTGTACTGTTTTAAGAATACTGTTTTTTTTCCAACAGGCTACTGATTTGAGACTCTTTTTGCATGCTACAGAGTCCTAAAAGCCAGAAAAGATTGAGCATTTTTGCACCTCTAGTTCTATTGTCTTGACTTCAATTGGGGTTTTTTTTGTAAGGGATTTTTGCTTAAATTTGGTCTGTAGTTTACACAAGTCTCAGGGTATTTCCGTGGGGGGTTTTCTGTTAGCTAAAATATATCAGTAATACCCAGGGGCGTGGTAGTGGGGGGAAAAAGGGTACCGAGGGCCCGAGGCGGGGGGGGGGCCCTTAGAAGACGCCGAGCTTAAGTCAAAAGTCCGTCCAATCCCCCCCACCCCCCGTTGGAGAAGTCGCCGCGCTCAAATCAAAAGTCCTTCTCCGTCTCTCTCTCATCCCCAACTTTTTTTCTTCTGGCAAATGTAGGCTTTAAAATTCATGAGTTCATTTCTGAAGATTATCTTGATGAACAAAATGTGTAAGAATTTACTTTTATTGTTCATAGATCTTATTTTCTTCAATAATGTATGATGGAACAAAAACAAGGGAACAAAGGTGATGTTAACTTCTGGTTTGGCCAAAAATATGCATAATTCCTCCACTCCTTTATACTGTAGTGAAGTAGACCATGGGCGTAGGTTTGGTCTCAGCTTTGGTGGGGACACCCCCCCCCCTTCCCCCCTTCCCCCCCATTCTATTCTTAAAAAAAAGTCCATTAGATTAAACTGGGAAGGGTCATAAAACTTGCATATTGTTATCCTAGGTTTACTGCTTCTATTGTTCTCAATTGTAAGTCGCTTTGGATAAAAAGTGTCTGCTAAATGAATAAATGTAAATCGGTTGTAGTTTGATGCGGTCTTTCCTGCATACAAAATGGTTAATTAATTTTGTAGTCTATCCTATGGCTAGCAAGTTTAACCCTCCTACCAGATATTGTTATTTGGATATTATCAATCAAGTAATGATTCATTATATTTGAATAACCAACAGTGTTCACTTTCGCTTTTTTAACATTGCCAACATGTTTTTCCAGCACATGTGTCTAGCAAGTGGGCTACACTCACAAATACATTACATAAACAGAATGTAGAAACGAAAAATGTCTCAGATGATCCACTGTTTATGACTGCAAGATTCTAAGTTAAGGTAGGCTAATTAACATTCAGTGACTTCGTAGCATTCTATCATGATAGCGCAACTTCTATGAGTCTATCCGTGCTGCACACCCCTAATTAATGCTCCTAACCTTGAAAGATTGCAGAAGCTAGGTTTAACTGTAACAATATCCTGGGTAACCAGGATCACCAGTTAATACTATTTTCCACAGTAGAATCTGCATTTGAAAGCCTGGTCAGTCACTGCTACTGCTAGTTATTTGTGTGGCTAGTTATTTTTGCCTACTTACACTCTGCTTTATGAAAAAGCTTCGTATGTCCCTTCTTCTTCTTGGGTGACATAGCTGATCTACAAAGTACAAAAAGGGGCAAAAAAACGGAATATTAAAATGTTTTACTCTGGCCTTTGTATATGGCAGGCAGAGAGACAGCCCTGGTAACTTACCATCGGCGTCGTCACGCGCGCACACACGCATAAACCACCCGCTCGCTGCCAGTGAGTGCAAGCACAAAAAGTAGTCCCGGCCCGCGCGTGTAGCCTGCCCGTCAGATAACCCGCCGCCAATCAAATTAAGGCGTATCTTGTACTGTCGTCGTCCTGGCCGTTGGAATCGATCCAAATGCAGCGCAAATATCAAACTAGCAGTTCAAAGGAGCTTGCTAAATATTGGTGGGGACAAATTTGTCATCTCAAAATATTGATTGGGACTAGTACCCAGCGTCCCCCCCTAAACCTACGCCCTTGAAGTAGACATTTGAATGCAGTTCCACAATTGATTTTATTCGAGTTGACATAGGCATAACTAAGCTACAGTAATAGCTTAATTCTTTTATCTTAACACTGAAAATTATTTTTAGAAAAATTCAGCCAAAAAGGTCAAATAATTAAATAACCATTTTTATCATCCATTTTCAGTAGTAAGTAAAATAAAAGTAAATATTTCAGCATTTTCGATTAACTGTATTCCTTGCGTTTTTTTCACTCATGATGCCTTAAAATGTTCACAAAGTTTTGGAACAAAGGTAAGGAGATGTTTGCTCAGGTGTGACAGTTATTTTTGGCCTGCCCACCTCCTCCCCTTCTATCAGAAATGAAGACATTGTTCCTGATGGAATATCAGCAGGAGCTCTTGGCTGCGAGCTGAATTAGGATTAAGGTAGGAGGGAGGCTCTCTCTCTCTCTCTCTGTCTCTCTCTCTGTCTCTCTCTCTCTCTCTCTCTCTCTCTGTGTGTGTGTGTGTGTGTGTGTGTGTGTGTGTGTGTGTGTGTGTGTGTGTGTGTGTGTGTGTGTGTGTGTGTGTGTGTGTGTGTGTGTGTGTGTGTGTGTGACATGGAGCTGTGGGGTGATTTGTTGAGCTCACAGTCTCAGGTATCAGACAGTGTTGAGTGAGTTCTCCAGCCCTGAGCTCTGCCCTCCTTTCTCTCTCTCTCACACACACACACACACACACACACACACACACACACACACACACACACACACACACACTCAAATGCCACTTAACTGGCTGGGAGCTGGAGTGTGACCCCTCAGCCAGGCAGCATGCTAAAAGCCAAGACCTGTAATGATGCACCTTTCTCCGCTCCAGCAGATCCAGTGGATATGGGTTGACCTCTACAGTCCGACCTGTCCCTCACACACCTACGTCCTGTCTTCCTTGTCTCTTGACACCCCTCTGGTCTATCTCATCGGAATGCTGCTGTGTTCTTTATGTATTCACTGTCACCCATATCAGTATTACCGCCACACTCACAAACATGCATACTCTCCCCCTCTTTCTCTCACTGTTTCTTGCCGGGCTCTCTGCCGGCAGTGTGTTCACTTCCTCAGTCTTGAGTGGCAAGGTGACATTGCATGTCATATCAGCATTCCATGGCAGTCCCCTTTTCTCTTGAGAGTAATTATTTCTTTCAGAGTGAAAGGTTCAATTTGCTATAAAAGAACAAGAGCCGCAGGTACAGAGAGAGAGGGAGGTGGAGGACGAGCCGTATCTTGGCTCTTTGGTGTGTTCTGGACAGGCTGTTCTCATTGGGGAGTTGAGATGGATTTTAGGGTGAGGGCGGGCAGCAGCGCTCGCTGACGTCAGAAGAGTTTCAGGCCAATGGCTCCTGTGCCAGCC
The DNA here is from genome assembly GCF_051911475.1 of Siphateles boraxobius. NCBI lineage: Eukaryota > Metazoa > Chordata > Actinopteri > Cypriniformes > Leuciscidae > Siphateles > Siphateles boraxobius. The sequence goes on along the minus strand of NW_027509205.1, from coordinate 12,740,316 downwards.
CACATTACATCAGCGCTCAGTGACACTGGGCTGTGGCAGGGACCACGAGGAGAATGTGAGTCCAGAGCGAGTTTTTTTTTTGTGTGTGTGAAACAGCTCATCTTGTCAGAAGTAGCTAAATGACCAGGATCCCGCTTTGCTAGAGGTGAATAGTCTCACCCCACAGAGAACAAATGCACTTGTGAACTGGATTCACAAAGAGTGATCATTCGCTAATTATCTTGTCAAACTGTCACCACCACAAGACTTTTAATTCCAAGTAATAACATGTTTGTGTACCCAGTGGTCTGTCTGCACATGCTTCTGTACCGATAGAGCTGTGTGCTGAATGTGTACAGGTGTAAATAGTCTTTCACATTTGGATTTTGATCCCCAGATGAGTGCACATTGAACTGACAAGCAACCATTGTAAAAGAATATACATAAACACAGACACTACCAAAAGATTTTTTTAAATTAGTCTCTTATGCTTACCAATATTATCTATTGTTTAATATGACTAGAGTGGGACCTTGCATAAAAAGCACACTGTGCAAAAGAACATTTTTGTAATATGCTTCGTAGCTCAGACTTTTTGTCACGCATGACATTGTTGATTGGATGCAAAATTGAAATGATACCGCACAAACCCAAGCAAATCCTTCCGCTAATGCTGGTATTCTTTGTCTGAAGACAGTTGTATGGGCCAAAGACATGATGGGCTGCTCATTCTTCTGAGTGAACTTGGGGTCATTTTGATAGTATGATCATAACATGAATGCTACATAATGAGGTTTTTATTCTACATATCATGTAGACGAGCTTAATCAATATTATCAAAGGTCTTTTACTGTATGTGTGTGTTGCTGCGCTTATATTGGTTCTTCTGCCATAGAAGCAAACCCGCTTCAGGACACTGCAGAAGACGTTGGAAGACAAGATTCACCTCAAAGACAATTAAACAGTCATTGGTGAGCATGTCACACTAAGAACAACAATTTTGCCCTACAATGAAAGAAATCTCATACAATCTTTCTACAAGATTTTTCTTGGGTGACAAAATTATGACAAAAATCCAAGAATCCCTTCCAGTAAATTTCCACAATCTCTTTCTACCTGGAGGTGTGTGTGCGTGCGTGCATGCGTACTCGTTCTCCTGGGTGGGATTAGGCATTCTCTCCAGACTGGCAGAGGTGCTTATTTAAAGCAGCAGGCTTGTCATGGGGACTATTTAAAGTGGAAGCTTTAGCAATTGAAGTCTGTAAGTGTTTCGTAGGATATTGTTTGTGTGCATAGGTTGGTGAGTTTCTGAGTGTGTTTTGGTATTGGTTATTTGGATATTCTGTTTGATGGTAGGGTGGGTTTGGGATCAGTTTTTGCCTACCAAATTTTCTCATATGGATAGTAAAAACTAAAATCATCATTGAGAAGACCAGTCATTGGTTCCCTTGAGGAAAACTGCATGTTTTTAAATGCTTAATGAAAATATAAAAATGGCAAAAGGAAATATTTAGGGTTAGATACAGAAAATATCATTAGTCAATAGAAAGATATTTATTGTTGAATGTGGTGAATTTGTTTTACAAGCAGTGCTTTGATGGCCGTAGCAGAAGTGTTGCAAAACGGATTCATTTGAAGATGCATCTTCCCCGAGAAAGTTTCAGCACTTCACTCTGTCAGCACACTAAAACTCTCTCAGGGAATTTGCATCTCCTAATTCATCTGCTTCAAAGCACCACCACCACCACCACCACCACCACCACCACAAAAAAAAAAAAAATATATATATATATATATAACATGTACATAAATGTGTCAAAACTAGTAACCGTGGGCAATCTTGCCCATCGCTAATAATTATAAAGCAATCTGTATCTTCATTTGCAGTTTAATACAACTTTCCCTAGTCATTTTAGAGAGATCTGAGTGTTTCTTTCTACAGAATATCCAAAATGAATATCTAGAAAAACATAAAAAAACAGCATTCCGTAAATTATTCAAACACATTACAACAAACATGGGGAAAGAATTTACATTATTTAGTTAGTTAGTTAGTTAGTTAGTTAGTTAGTTAGTTAGTTAGTTAGTTAGTTAGTTAGTTAGTTAGTTAGTTAGTTAGTTAGTTAGTTAGTTAGTTAGTTAGTTAGTTAGTTAGTGGGTGATACATGTAAGATAAATGGAAGGAGGATAAATGGATAAATGGCAGCAGTGATCCAGACTTTGCTTACTAGGCATTAGAGATGATGCATGTGTACACTTCATAAAGTGCTGCTTGTTACTGGCCATTTAAATTTCAAATCCTATGTTGGCCACTGAACTATAATCTCATGGCTCTATGAACAATTACCTCCCCTCCCACCATCAGATAAATAAGTGCCTCCTCCTAATAAGCCCCTACTATAGGGACCTAATGGCTCCCTCTTGCTCTTTTAATTTCATTCATACCTTAACATGAGAAATTAATTATTAATCATCAGTAAACAACAGTTTAAGATGCTGGCCACACCATTGTCAGCTAATTGGCTCATTAAGAGTAACATTAGGAGGGAGAGAGGCTGTCGACAGGCCCTGCAGGACCCAGTCGATGCACCTCGTGCATGAAGCATTGATCTCCACCGAGCGTCGCCCAACCTGATTAAAGCTCAATAAAGCCTTTCGGCTTCTTTACGATGTACAGAACAGCGCCTGTCTGCCCCAGAGACCAACCTGAAGTGGAGTCGCTCCACTTCTTTTCACCCTGGTTCCCCCTCTCACCCTCTTAAGGTCCTGGGAACAGCTTTTCTGATGGTTCTGCTTTGGCTGCAAGGCTAAATGGGCCAGTGGAAAGATCAATATGGAGTAGAAACAGCGTATAAGATACAAAGCATAAGCAAGGTTGAGGATAGTTGTCGGTTACGGAAAGCATTCTAGTGATACAGAATGCAGAGTACTACTTCAGTACACAGTGTTGGGTAACTCATGCTAGACAAGGACTATCTCCTCTGCCGCTGGAGAGTGACAGAGCGCTTCAGAAATGCAGTCTGAAATATTCAAAAGAACCGACAGTAAGTTCAGAGTTGAAAAGCTTAGAACTTGGACAGTGAAGGGGTGCAATGCACAAAGGTTTATGTGTGTGTGTGTGTGTGTGTGTTTGTTGAATGAAAAGCTGTGTTTTTGTTCTTGCTCTTGCTGCTCTTTGCTTTTTTGTTGCTGCCTGTCAGTCAGAACCTCAGTATCACACAAACAATATAATTCAGAAGTATTTAATATACCATTGCATACCGTATACCAGTATTGTTGTAATATTTTTTATATAATATTATAATTTTTATAATTATTTTGAATTTTAATTTTTAGTCATCTTGTTATGTGCATTTTTATGTTGGGTTTTTTAAGTATTATTTTGGTTTTAAATATTTGCTAGATTAATATACAGTAGATGTCGATGAATATAGTTTTTAATGTGTGGTCCTTCTGTGTTCAGTTGCATTTATACTGCTATAGAGATGCATCAGCATATATATTCCACTGTAATAAATCCCACCCATCCTCATACAAACACAAACCGACCCATAAAAAGCTTTTTTACACAGTAGCCAAACTCATTGAGCATCATCAGCAAGGGTGGAGGCTTGGTTCGATGTACTGAACACACAGTAAAGGAACCTTTTTGGCTCAGGAGAAATCTGATGTTATCCTAAAGAATGTGGAGAGATTTCCTGTGGGAGAGGATGATTGTTATTCAGCTAACTGTTGGATGCATCTGAATTTCAATGGGAATTGCTTTTATGGTACTCAGTTTCTTTTTTATGATTCGAGTTGTGTTGGATTTTGTGGATACAGGTTTTCATTAACTGGCTTATCTCCATCCATTCTCTCTCTCTCTCTCTCTCTCTCTCTCTCTCTCTCTCTCTCTCTCTCTCTCTCTCTCTCTCTCTCTCTCTCTCTCTCTCTCTCTCTCTCTCTCGCTCTCTCTCTCTCGCTCTCTCTCTCAAACACCTGTTCCATCTTTTCTCATTCGCTTGCTCAGCTCACCTCTAGCCTGTACCTCCTGATCTGATCGAGACCTGGAGCAGGTGCTGGCTGGTGATAGAGACTGAGATCTGTGTGCTGCAGTAACGACAGCACTGATCATCTCTGCATCTGCAGACGTACTGTAGCTCACATGCACACACATATATCCACTCGGAGAGCTCAAAAAGTGATATAAAGCTGATACGCACATAAAATGGTGAGAATCACAGGGTGTAGTGTTTCCAGCTTCCACTGTGTGAAAATACACACACACACACATATGTCCACACACAGTTCTTTTTCAGAGTCTGCTGTGCTGTGATATTCAATCAAGGTCAGCAGGCCAGAACGCTATGGTAGAGCTGGAAGAAAGTCTAAAAATTCAACAACAAAAAATCACAATATCATTATCATGTGCATAGCATGTTACTCTGTTACTTTGAATGAGTTAATCACTTAAATACTGCCCCCATGCTTTATTATAATTATTATTGTTTTGTTATTATTGTAGTTTTTTTTTTTTTTAAATAATGCACAATTGTTGTTGCTAAGCAACGTTGTCCTGCTGAAAGTATCATGTACCCATGATCTTTGAAGGAGACACTTTCTGATGCTGGCTTCAATATTACACTTCAAAAGTAATCTGATTTCTATTTACTATATAAGCTGTACATACACTCATTGACCCAACAGGCACTTTGAATATGTCACTTATTTTCCAAGCTGTTTTCCATTCCGTTCATTGTAGTTCTCGTTCTTAAGTTTCCACTTCTCTGTAAGTCCCCTCGGCCCTCCACTCGTCCGTGGTGCAGGAGGATAGGGGGATTAACGGATCAGTTCCCAATTTCCCCTCAGCCTGCTCGGCCATAATCACATCATCTTACACCTGACAAGAGGGATAAATTCCATTAGCTTTTATTAGCAGTAATTATCCCTGGCTCTCGCCCCATGCTGTCCCCATCCCTTCACCCGCTTCCTCTCTCTCTCTTCCCTTTTTTTCTTTTATTCCTTGTTGTGCTTCTCATCTCTCTCGCTCTCTTTCTTTTTTTTTTTTGTTCCCGTAGTCTATGCTCACCAAAAGTGCCGCTCACCCTACTCTTCTGGTTGGCTTCACCATGGCTTTTAATTAACACCCTCAGTCACAGTCAAGCAGGCTGCTTCCTGGAGCCCTCTGCTCACAGGGCATCCCACACCAGTATCTTACACGCACACACACATCGTGGGCGAAGGGATGAGACAGGTCACACATTAAATGAGGAGCCTCTGGCTTGTGAAGCCTGTTTCAGTGGGTGCTATCATGCGAGTCCTCTTCTTCCCTCTCTCACTCTCTCTTCCCTGTTGGCTGTGTTTCAGTAGGAGTCAGCAGTGGCTTTATTGGTCGTTATGTATGGAGAAAGTGATCAGGGTTTGCAGGTGCTGCGAGCTGCGAGCTGCTGCAGATGTGTGTGTGTGTTTGTGTGTGTGTGTCTCAGGGCTGATTCATGCTGTCATCCTCGTGAACACATTTGATGTAATTACACAATTATTTCCACTTGCCCACCTGTGGTATGTGAGCTGTGCGGCTCATATTTTGTTTCCCAACAAATACACTCACGCTATTTACGATAATGTCGCACCCTGCGCATTCACTGATTTTTAAACATCCTTGCTTGTTTCTTCTGACCCATTCTTGTAGGTTGTTTTTTTGCAGTTTAGTGGGTTCTTTGTAGCCCATTCATCTGTTTACACAAACACCAGATCACTAGGATTGTGAGGTTTGAGTAGACAAGTATCCATTTGAATATCAATATCACAATATATATTTGTCCTTATGAAATGTATAATTTTGTTGATTTTTGTAGTTGTTGTTTTGCCCTTGGATATTAACAGTGACAAACAGGGGCGTACCCAGGGTTTTATAAAAACCAAGGTCCCAAAAGTGATCTTGCTAGGGGTGCTCGATGACATACTCCCCTGTGAAAATTTCGATTTTCCTGTTCTACACATGTGCATTTTAAGGTGTTTGAAGGGGAAAAAAATGGATAACAATAGCTTTAAAAGCATGTCTGTGGGCAGTAGCATAAATTGAAGTCACTTGTCGCTACCTACTGACTGAATGATGCAAGATACGCAAACACAGACAAGTGGAGTGATACAAACGGTGAAAAGTCCCAGTGCTGATACTGGTTAAATATAGAAACATTCGAGAACCCATATAAATATATATATATATATATATATATTCCAGCGCAATAATACTATATTGCGCTGGAATTTGCACTCAGCCTGTAACTTCTGTGAACATAAAGCCCACCTACTTTGATTTGATTGGTCATCTCAAACATTTTGACATTGATGATAAGAGGTGTTAGTCCACTGAAGCAGCTCAGATGAGAAGGTCTGTTATTGTGGTGATGTGCAATATCATTGCAGCACCAAAGTAGAGTTCATATTAGGCAATTATTTAACAACCTTCATTATATACACTATGAAAAATTACCGAAGTTCGGACCTCGGAGACCTCAATGGTGGGTACGGCCCTGGTGACAATCATCACATGTCATTGTGTCACTCACTGTGTAATATACAAACTAGTATCCATTTCTTGGTGAAACTGCACCTGTTATAGAAATGTAGAGATGACTTTTCGTGATTTGGCTTAATGCAAGGAATATTTCACATATTCACACACATTCACCACATGGATTTCTAGAAAAACTGACTTTAGATTTAGTTATACCTCAGTGGTTGATTTCCACTGAAAGAAGTTAAAATATTGGTGTTCCTTATACAAATTTTGACCTTGACAAATCAAAATATATCCAAATATTTAATAAACGAACATGTAAAGGCCTGGGGGATTTGTTGAACTTACTGATATTCCTATTCTCAGCAGAGATCTGCTGAACTTAAGTTTTGTTCTTGTTCTTTTGATTTTTTTCCTGCAATAGCATTAGTGCTTTCACTGTTTATGTTGTTTTTAATAAATATAGAAACACACTCCAGAAACTAAAAACTTTTGTTTTTTGTTTTGTTTTGTTTTGTTCGCTATTCATGCCGGGCAGGCACTGAGTTTCATTTACATGCCGTCTTGGTAACGTCTGCTCTCACAGTGTTCCCCCTAGACCATCAACTGCCTACATAAATCTTCCACTTCAATTAGACTTAACAGAGGGCAAAATGGCACAAACAGAGCGGAGCTGCAGAAGTAAAGTGCTGGAGATGGTCATTTCGCCATGAGTGGCATTTTAGGTAGGCATTTGCTTGGACAGACTCAACTGTGTAATATGCCCCCTGCGTAGCATTAGAAAATGTAAAGAGGCTCCTAAAGGGTGAGAGAGATGCTTTTGGGACGGACACGGAGATGGACGTGCACACTTGCTACTCAGTGGCCCCTGAAGTCATTGTGACTGTCATGGCAGATATCTAAAAAATCTCTCCACGGTAATGAGCTGGGGGGGGGGGGGGGGGGGGGGGCACAGTGGGCCCCGAATGAACTCAGCAGGGAAGCTGTACTCATCATACTGTCACTCACAGTTACTTAATAACGGCAGCCTGAAACCAAAGGTCACCAGCACTCACGCCAGCCTATCTGCTGATCATGTGCATGCAGCGGTGTGTGTTTGTGTATATTTACAGTATGTGTGTGTGTGTCAGCAAAAGGATGGCTAATTAGATTCAGCAGTGGGTGGACGCTAATGACGGCGAAGCGCTCCATCCCGCTGGGACTGATATGGAACAGAGCATTACACTGATGGGAAAACTATCTCTCTCACTCTTCTGTTCTTTCTTCCACTCATACTCTCACCCGTAAACTCACACTCCTCCTCCTTTTAGTTCTCCGCCTGTGTTCAGGGACTCATTAGAAAACTCCACAAAGCGATATCCACTTGACCTTGCTAATTAATCAGCTACATTGTGTTGCTAGTATAAATCCGAGTTCATGGTAGGACACATCCTGTTGCAGCCCTTGCAGGCTTCCGGATTGGCTCTGCGCTAATGTGGCTCCTCCTTCGCTGGCTAGATCTCCTGCAAATGGGACAAAATGGTAATTAGTCGGAAGCCAACACAGTTGTTTAATTAATACATCAGGCGAGATGAATTGCTTCATGCCAGAGATGTTATCGTAGTACATTCTGTTCTTTGATGCGGCTCTCGCCGTCTGATTCTGATGACCTGCTCTGTGGTCATTAGCAGAAACCCCTATCTCAGTGGATGCAGTCACTGCCAGGGTCATCTCGCCCCGTTCTCCCCACTAGACAGGCTGAGAGAGAAGCAGAAGCTCATCTCTGTCCAGAGGGCACTGCATGTAAATGGGCTGGAATGGCTACGCATACAGATGCCTTCCAGGCGGTGCTTCCCTGAGACATAGAAAACAGCAAATTGGCACAGGATGGCTGTGGGTGATGTGTGTGTATTGCTCCATACAGCACATGGGACATTATTTACAGCCTCTGGAGCCCTATGACTGCCAACATCAGGCCAGCTTAGAGAGGACAGATATGGAAACTGTTTTGCTAGCTGTGTTCATAACAAAACTTTGTCTAATAATAAAAGCTATATTCTCTCTTAGATGCAGTATACTGTACCTTGACGTTTTGTTCTAAATAGCATGTGTATAGCAATGTGATGATTAAGGTGCATTGATATTGAAATTCTGGCCAATACTCTGGCCAATATAGGACAATTATTTTCATGTTATAGCTACAGTAATAATGATGTTATAGAGCTATACTACTTACTGCGAAACTGCAAACACAATCGAATGACATAATTTAGTAAATGTGAATATATAAATATTTCTTCAAATGTGCACGCTTTTGGACTAAAAGCCATAATGGATGTTTTTTAGTGAAGCCCTGATCACAAATAAACCAGAGAATATGCAACTGAATGTATGTAGCCTACTGTATGTTTGTATGTATGTGTTGTCACAAATCTCTAACTACACTGGTAAGAGGCTGTTATAAATCAGAATTTTGGGAGGACTCAACAACTAACCATAAATATAAATTAGACAGTTTGAACCCAAAACAATTAAGCATCATGGATAGTTTATATAACATTTGAATGTATAGCACAAAAACAACCAGCAATCGAAATTGAATAAAGAAAAAAAAGTAAATACTAAATCTTTGAATCAAATATAAATTAAAATAATTGTTAAGAGCTGTTTTGTAAGTATTATGAATGCAAGAAACTTTGTTTGAGATTGTCCGTCGATGAAAGAGAGTGTCCCTTGTTATTGAGGTAAAGCAAAAATCCATGAATCCGAGAAATCCAAAAGAGAGAGAAGAAAAATAATCCATCACAAATTCACACAGAAAGAAATTGATCTTAATCCTTGAGCACCAAATCCATCAGGATCCACAAGCGATGCCAACAAAGGTCATGAACAGAAATCCACTTGATCTCTAATTCCATGAATTACACAGTAAGCCGTCAACAACATGTCTCAAGAAGTCTTAAGTCTATAAACACAGATGAAATAACATTAGCAAAATAGCATGATAGCAAACACAAACGCAATAGTTATGAAAACATATATAAAATGACAGAAAGAAATCCTGGAATTACACTGTACGGATAACACAAAAGAATATCTTAATTCGATTGAGCAGGAAATTGTCTTCCTCTACTACGTACCTGGCTTTAAACCTCACACTTGAGTATACTAGCGCCCCCTTTTGGTGTGCAGTAGAAAAACATGATAACAGACTTGAGTCTGTTAAAGTGTCTCGTTGCATGTCACAATATGTATGTCTCGTTATTCTATTTGGAATATAAATAACTACAAGTTGATTTTGCCCTCGTGACAGAAATTAAGAATTCACTGTCACTATTTTTCATCAAAAATAGTGGTAAAATATTGAAACTAGAATCCTTAATCCTTCTAATGATACACAGTTTGTCAAGATTATATAAGAATGTCATTGTGAAGGTAAACAGCAGCAATCTAGGGCCATTTTTGCATCCAGATTAGTCTCAAAACATCTGGTCTCAAAAGATCTGTTCTCAAAAGGGAAATGCTTAAGAAGCAGGATAACTTTCTGATTTCCCTGATGTCATTACAAACTGTTCTTTTGATTTGCAGGAGTTTCACCCTCACCTCATTGGTACACAAATCAGCCAGAATAGACCAAAGCTGTCTCCCTCTTGTGGTCAGGAAGAGTGTCTCTTTCACACACACACACACACACACACACACACACACACACACACACACACACACACACACACACACACACACACACACACACACACACTCATTAATTTCATATGCCACTTGCTCCAACCTCTCTTTGCATTGGGTATGAGCGTTATTTTTATTTGTATTATAATGTTTGTTTTACTTTGACTTTTAGCAGACCATAAGCCATTGGTGGGGGCCAGCGATTTGTGGGGGATTTGTCGTCATTGTTTTGACAGATTTAGTTACAGAAGCACCGAGATCAATTATTCAGTAGAGCCATGCATGGTTGCAGGATTAATGGTGCGTGTGGCGTATAAATCAAGCAGCAGTCTTGAACCACTTCAGGAGAGAGGAAACAGGAATGACGCTTGTGGAAAAGGCATTAGCGTCCACATTCATTCTCCGAGTGAGCATTCCTAACCTTGAGATGGCACGAGAGCCAGGAGACGGTTAGCCTGCTCTCAGTTGCAAATAAAGCCTGCCGTTTTCCGACGAAGCAAAGCTCTGATAACTAACACCTGCACTCTGTCACATTAGATCATCTGGAATGCGGGAAGCACACTGAAGGACGGAGGCGTCATATCACTCATGTGCAAGGATAAAACGGGTCGGCCCATATCTGTAATTGGGGAAAGTAAACTGTTGAGGGGATTGAGCTCCAGAGATACTGTATGTCACATAACTCACTCCCTCCATCCTCTGCTTCCTTTCTCTCTAACGCCCTCTTTCAATCACCCAACTTTGCTACTGTCTTTCTTATATCTTTTATCGATGTCTGAATGTCAGTGAATTTCAGTTGTCACTGTGCTGATCATGGAATACAAAAAATATCCAACAGAGTCAAGGTGAAGCCTGCTGCATACCATAATTTAGATTCATTTAATGTCCTGAAAACCCCTTAAAAGGTTTTTTTTAAATTAACAAAATATGTATTTATTGCTTATAACTATTAACTTATACTTATTTATTTAATATATTGTTTATTTTTATTTATTATAATTTTTTTCACAAATCCATGTTTCAGATCCAGCGTAGTCATGTCCATCGGCCTGTCTACATCTGGATGTTTTGTTGTTGTTGTTTTATTTTATTGTTCATACAAGGTTATATGAGAGATTTATTTTCAGTAAATTGACTAAATACTTATTTACTTATAGATAATAAGTATAAACTTATACGTATTTATTTTAATAAAAAAAAAAAAATATTTGTATTTTTCAAAATCCATGTTTCAAATCCAGCATTGTCATGTCCATAGGCCTGTCTACATCTGTATGGTATGGTTCCTATTTGTTATGATTTCTTCTTTTTATTTATTTTTTGTTTTATATTTTAAATTTCATATTGTATTTTATTTATTTATTTTGAAATTATATTCTTTGAATTCCTGTTTAAATCCAGTGTCTTGTCCATAGGCCTGCATCTGGATGTCATGGATTTTTTGTTTTGTTTTGTTTTTTTGTTCATACAAGGAGGTCATATAAAATATTTAATTTCAGTATAGCTAAAGACTTCCAGAAATCAAGTGTAGATGTTGACTAGTAGAAAAAGAGTGAAATGTAAACTTTTATGCTTTTTAGGCTTTAAATAAATGATGTCATGACAACTCTCAGAGTGTTTGGCCTGGTACAGTATAATGGATATGACAATGTTGATATGTTTGGTCTTTGCAGAATTGATCTGCTACGCTGCTGCTGTTATTGCAGCTCCTGCTGCTGCTGTTGGATATATTTCTGCTGATGCTGCTACAGAGCAAGTACAGGACTTGCTACTGCCATTACATACACAACATACTGCTGCTGCTGCTGCTGTATTATCTGGTGTAGCAATGTTCATGGAAGAAGGAGGCGGGAACCGGCGAACATTCAAATAAACTTTATTTAAATAAAACAAACCAAACTAAAATACCGCCAGCAGCCCCTCGCGGACGACTGCTGGCTAAAATAAAACACAAATACAAAAAACAAATCTCAACTAAAATACAGGCCTGTTCCTCTCTCGATCCTCTACGTCGTCGTTCCTCCTTTATGCTTCCGCTCCTCCGTGAGAGATGGCAGACCGGTGTGCTCACAGGTGTTGCTCATTATCAATCGCACCACCGGCCTCGCGCCGTTCTCTCATGTCCCTCGGCCGTCCTGTTCGCCACATACCCCCATCGCCCCTCACAGGCCGGGGGGTACCCACGAGCCTGTGCCTACTCCCCCCCGGCTGCGGCGATCCCTGGGGGGTATGGACCGACAAGCCGAGGGAAATGGAGATGGAAGCATGAGGAGCGACAGATCGAGAGAGGGGAGAAAAAAAAAATTTGGTTCGGTTCCCACAACGCGCTGCCATCTGGCCCCCCACCAGCTTGGCGATCTCCTCCGCGGTGCCTGGTGGTGACGCTGGGTAGCCCTCGGTGGACGGCTCGACGCTCCTCCGCCGCCCGGTGGACGGCGACGGCTCCTCGGGTGCCTTGAGCAGACGGTAGGAGTCCCCCGCTCCCTGCTCCTCCCCTTCGCTGGTGGACGGCGCAGGCTCCGGCCCACGGCGAGCAGCGGCGACTCCTCCTCTCCCTCCCGGATGGCAGCCGCCCCTCCAATACCCAGGCGGCCGGCAGCGAGCTCGACCGTCCCACCGGCAACTCACTCCAGCGTACCGCCTCGAGCGTCCATGGCCGCGAGTTCCCCGCTCCCTGCTCCTCCCCTCGTTCGGAGGATGGCAACAGGCTCCGGCCCATGGCGAGCGGCGGCGACTTGCGCACCATGCTCGATGGCACCGCGGATTCCTCACAGCGGCGAGGACTCTCTGACAGCGCGTTCCTCCCTCTTCCCGGGTTTGGGCACCAGTGTGGCAATGTTCAGGGGAGAAGGAGGCGGGAATCGGCAAACATTCAAATAAACTTTATTAAAATAAAACAAAACAAACTAAAATACCGCCAGCAGCCCCTCGCGGACGACTGCTGGCTTACCCCAAAATAAACATAACGACCAGCAGCCCCTCGCGGACGACTGCTGGCTAAAATAAAACACAAATACAAAAAACAAAACTCAACTAAAATACAGGCCTGTTCCTCTCTCGGTCATCAACGTCGTCGCTCCTCCTTTATGCTTCCGCTCCTCCGTGAGAGATGCGAGACCGGTGTGCTCACAGGTGTTGCTCATTATCAATCACACCACCGGCCTCGCGCCGTTCTCACATGTCCCTCGGCCGTCCTGTTCGCCACACCGGAATTACATCTATTCAGGTGGAGCTGGGGAAGTTGGGGAATTTCTAAAAGTGGGCTGCAACTGCTCCAGCAAATGCTGACCGAGTATTTGAAGGTTGAGCAGTGAGCTCATTGGCTTCTGACACAGAAGGAACCAATCAGCTGTTCCCTATAGAGAGTGATGTGATTGCAAGCAGGTCGAGTTAAGGACCTATCAGAGTGCACCGTCTAGTATTTCATAACAAAACTTTGTATTTCTTACTTAACTGAATTCCTATAGAGAGTTTTGTTTTATCCAAACTATAGAATCTATGGACAGTTATACATGATCCAAGGTAACCATTTTATTATGATAAAGGTGAAAAATATTGTCCTTTAAATTAGAGAAGGGTGCAGACTTAAGGCCAGGCTGGAGCATGTCGTGAAAAGAGGGTAGCCATGATCGTGAAGCGAGTAAGACAGAGAGAAAGGCTGTATATTTAGGAGGACAGAATGGGCTGCTGCCCAGGGCAGATAAAAACAGGTTCCAACCACCAGTCTCTGTGAGAGAGGGAACAGGCTCTGGTCCAGAACAGATGCACCACCAAGCCAGCTTCAAAACATCTCAAAATAAGTCAGCCAGACATGGGCCTCTGAAATGAAGTGTCACTTCTCATTCTCCTTCCCTTCTGTCTTACACTTGCTCCTTTAGTTTTTGTATTTCCTGTGTCTCCCTCTCTCTTTCTCATAACACAGAATCTGTCTCCTTGTATCTGGTCTCCATTCTCTGTGTGCGTGTGCGTGTGTACGTGTGCGTGTGCATGTGTGTGTGTGGCCAAAATATCCGAAATCCTTGTCCTTGTGGGGATCTTTTTTTGGCCTCCATGAGGAAAACAGCTTAGAAATAAAGCTTTTATTCCCCCATGGAGTTCTAAATTAATGTTTGAGAGTAGCATGTTCAATATATTAGTATATAAAGTACAATATATAAGTCGGGTAATTTTGTAAAAATATAGAGAAAGAGAGAGAGAAATTTGGTTATCTTTATTACAAAGAACTAAAACTAATAATCCTAGCACAAATAAAGTATTTAAATATTTTAAGTTAAATATATTACAAAAAATAAATACAAAATTATCTTGAAATGTATTATAATTATTATTAAGAATATTTCAAGACAATTATTTGAATATATATAATATATTTAAAGATTTAGTCGCCACATAATTAGATTTTGTACAGCTGCCTTCTACAGCTTGAGCACCACAATTTTCTAATAATTGCACAGATTTTTATTTGGATTTGAGATCAGGCAATTCACCTTTTTGTTCTTGAGCCGCTTCAGTGTTAATTTGGCTTGTGTTTTGGGAGTAAATTTGGCAAGTTTGCTCGGGTTAGTATAGGCCTGTATCAGCCCTGCTAGTTAAGGTCGAACTGATCACTCTGTCTGTCACTCTGTGAGAATATCAAGCTGTCCCAAACTGTTCCCAGCCATCTGGATCCTGACTGAAAACCTTTCCACCATGCTCCAAAATATAGCGGCCCCTCTCTGGACGGCATGAGCTCACAGCAACCGATTAGTTGGCTTCAGGTGTGTATTTTGCAATCAGAGCACTGAAGAGTAACGAAGTAACGAAAGGGGGCGATGACGTAATGCAAAGTATCCCCTGCTAGAAAAACATATGTGGCACATTCATGTATTTGCCTGGCTGTAAAAAAACTGACGGTTCTACAACTATAAAACTAAAAGCTTACAGTATGCAGATGGCAGAGTGATGAATATTACTACTACATAAAACAAACAAGGAAAACTGTCTCAGACAACATATTCGAAAATTTGACTCATCAATATGAAATAAAGACCCTTTAAACCACCGAATATAAATACGCATTAGATACTCTGTTTTACCATGAATACAGACAACTTACCATACTATCACTACCACCAAAAGTAATGTGTCTGCTTTACTAAAACACATGCTCATTGCAACCGCTTCACTAAAACGTAACATTGCGACCCGTTTAACTGATGCATAATTTTATTTATATAAGTTAGAACAACCTGAACTGCAACCAGTGACAAAAAATAACAAAACAGTGAAATAATCACCTAACTACAACCAAATATCTAGCCCTCTAAACATGAAGAAAATATGAATCACACTTTTAGCCTACTCAGTAAAGCTGCATTCTTCATGGTGTGGGAATTTAGGTTAATATGTCAAATGTGCCAATTAAAATGGGACTTTGCTAAACAGACTGCCCTTAACTAAAATGTTGCTATAGTAGCGTAATATTAATGCTAGAAAGTCTATGTGCTTTTTAAAATAGTCTATTCTATTTCATCATTAAAATCCATTTTCACGTTCATCTTGACTTTGGAGGCAGGATAGTCCAGGCGAGTGGGCCGAGCAGGAAATGTGGTTTGGCCTGTACTGACCTCGCTTGACCCCTCTGCCCCAACCTCCCCATCCTGTCACCCCTCCACCGCCTCCAGCCTGCGTTTGTGTGAGGAAGATTAAGCCACTCTGACGAAGCCGTGTTTACAAATATGCAGGCAGAGGAACAGGGCAAGCGACTCTGAGGAGGAATAGAATACAAATTGCTTTTTTTATCTCTCTCAGGGCCTGGGCTTGAGAAAATGTGTTATGCGATTGGTGTTCCTCTGCCTGTGAAGGATAAAGCCTCTGCTCTGTGTTTGGGTGCTGGTTAGCATTCAATCTCTCTCTCTCTCTCTCTCTCTCTCTCTCTCTCTCTCTCTCTCTCTCTCTCTCTCTCTCTCTCTCTCTCTCTCTCTCTCTCTCTCTCTCTCTCTCTGTACCTCCTGTTCTCTTTCTCCCCTCCTATTCTCCTCCCTCATCCCAGGGTCTGATTTTCTGGCTGTTTCGCTAGTAATCAAGTATCTCTCTGCTCTCCTCTGATGTCTCCCTGACTCTGTCTCTCTCTCCATTCTCTCTTTTTTGAAGAGACTCTTTATGATTAACAGTCTTTGTGAGCGGCTGTCTGCTCGTGCGCGAGATCAAGCTGGGAGATCCATAACTGTGTGCTAATCACTGCTAACACAATTATGCAGAGCTACAGATTCTCCCTGGTTTATACAATCACACTCCACACTTCCATTTGTTTGTTTCAAAACTAATATTCTGCCATCATTTACTAACCTTTATCTCGTTCCAAACCTGTATTACTTCATTTTTCTGCTCAACACAAAAGAAAATATTGAATGTTGTTAACCAATAAGTTTTGGTTATCATTGACTTGACACTGCAAAAAAACCACTAAGACAGATATCTTTGTAGTTTTGGGATGACATGATGGTGAGTAAATGATGACAGAATTTTCATTCAATTTCATTTTAAATTTATTTCATCAACTATCCGTTTAAATTTTTCAAAAATTGTTAATTAAATAATTTCTATTAGTAGAGCCAGAAATAGTTGCTTTTCTGCATATTTCTGCATATAGTTAATTTAAACATTAAAAATTATGTTACTCACTGATGTTTATGTATTGTGTATGACTTTCTTTTAACAAATTTCCCTGCTCTTTTCCATACAGCAAAAGTAAAAGGGACGGATGCTATTGAGCTCCAAAAATGACAAGTATCATTATATAATCCATATACTGTATATAGTATAGTCCGTGCGAATTTTTCAAGTGTTTCCAACTTTTTAATTATATTCTGCTGAGCAACCAACTACCCACAATCTTTTACCAAATCAAAAAAAAATTTGCAATCGGCACAAATAACAACTTAATTTTATATATCTTATCATATGGCTTCTGAAGGTTTGAAATTGATCAAAGAAGTCTCATGAACCACTTTTATGGTCCTTTTATTGTGCTTCATTCTATGGAAAAAAGCACCCATAAAAAAATCTCATTTACTTTTCTACACAATAAAGAAGGTCCATACGGTTGTGGGTGAACTGTCCCTTTAAGATTCTTGTAGTGTTGGGTTAAACAGTTTAACCCACTTTCCATATTTTTACACAGCCCAGTCATTGTGTTTGTCTGCTCAGCATTTGTTGTGAACATTTGAAGCTGTTCAAAAAGCATGAGAGCAGTTCCCCCAGGGAGCAAAGCTTTGTGCATAAATATTTAGCACAAATGGAAATAAAACAAAGCACTGCACCATCTGAAATGGTATTCATGCAAACCAGCCTATGATTCATATTCAAAAGTCTAATATTACTGCGACATGTTTACGAATCACTTGCTCTCTCAAATCTTAATTGCTGATGAATCCAGGAACTTCAGCACGCTGAAAAATATCAGCTGTTTTCAGATAACCCCTGACCTTTGACCCACACAGGAGAGACTGACCGTTCTTTTGACTTTCTATTAGCTTCCGTAATGAAACCGAGAGTTCTATGAATAATGGCCTGCTACAGCTGATGGAGACACAGATTCATTATTCAGCTCGCTGGTAGACTTTGGCCCTGCCGTGGGCAAGGATCAGGAAGAGGTAGAGAAGAGAATGGGATCTCAGACAGGGTGATGGTGTGAATGGAGAATGAAGAAAGACAATTTCCCTATACTTCAAAGTTTTTTTTTCAGAGGCTTGAAGAGGAATTATCTCTCAATACCCCTGATATTTTTGACAAGGAACAGAGTGCCGAAGCCTTTTCTCTTCATATTTAAGAGATAAACTCTCTTCAAAGCTTTCATGAAAGTTTCTGTAATTGTTATATTAGACACCAACAATCCCTCCCTTCAGGCAGCTAATCTCTCATTTAAACTTTCTCTCCTTTTGACTCCAGCATGTAAGAGCCTCTTCTCAATTTGGCCTCGCGGTTTGAGAGCCATCCACTACCCTTCGCGGACACAAATAACCGAGCTCTGTGGAGTCCCAGAGGCCCGCGTTCTTTGTGTTAGGAGCTCATGCATCACTAGCCCTCTCTGACAGAGAGAAATATGCCATTTATTTTTGTTTCACCCTGATAGAGGAAGACACAGAGCAGATGAAGGAGGAAAAAGGCTGCCTGTTGCACATGCTTCTTCATGAATCATGTTTCTGTCCGCAGAACTCTGGCCAGGCTTCAGGCCCGAAGTCACTTTGTCAGACAGCAGGACTTAATGGGCTATTACGGTACCCTTACATTGTGACACAGAGAGACTCATAGTAATGATGGCTCTATTCGCTCTGAGCCTGCTCAGCCTGAGGGCTGATTGGGGTTGGGATGTGTAAAAACACTTTTAGACAGTGTATGTTCATCTTAGAAGGATACCACTTTCACCTTCTGTCTACTAATGATGTAATAGATCAACAGCAATCAACACCTCTACACACACTTCGGTCTGTCGCCGTTGTCCTTGACAAGTCGAGAGCACTGGAATGTTCAGTATTCCACTAATGCTCAACATGTGTGAGAGTATGCTGGGGTTTTAGTGTGTAGAGGAGCAGAGGAGCACGGGGCCTTTGCCACCCCGCCATCCCATTACCTCAGCCTGCTCCGGCAGGGCTTTAACCTTGGCAGGCAGGCTGGAGGAGAGAGGGTAATTCTAACCTTAAAAACCTGCTGATTAAAGCTATTTTTGTGGAATTCGATTCCACTTAATGCCTTTGGCCCTGAGCCCAGAGGCCTGGCATTAACATCAACAGACACTGTGTCTTCTGCCCGAGAGACGTGCTCAAGCGTGCACACACACACATACACACATTTGTTGTCACAGACACGAGTGTGGGTAGTACACACACTATTCCTCCTCCTTATCTCTTTTTCTCTCTCTCTGTGTGTGTGCAATGATATTGGACAGCCTTAGGTGTACAATATTTCCTCTGTGTTATTGTTGGCTTTGTGATATTGATGTATGGCTATGTTTCCTTGTCCAGCTCGAATAATTAATTCCCCCTTTTGGAGTCTGTGTATAAACTGTTTTTGTTTATTTACAATGTGCAAGGTATTTTTAGAAACCAAATTACCATGAGGCTTTCTTTTTTGTGCAGGCGGCTTTGTCCCCTTCCCTTCATTTATTTCCACACATCTGAAGTTTGAGTTGCGACGGCAGCGGTGTTGTAGGATAAAGAGGTGGCTAAACTCAATGAGATGATAATGCTTACTAGAGATGATACTGCTAACGTCATACTAGTAGATGATACTAGCAGGGTTAGAATTTAAAGTGAGGTAGCAAACATTGTGGAGAATTCCAATTTATATTCAAAGGATTGTTCACCCAAAAAGGAACTTCTTACTGAATTCTTTCTTTTTTTCTTTTCTTTTTTTTTTGGTTGAACTGTCCCTTTAACAAAGTAAAATATGTTTGAAAATTTAAATAAGTTTTTTTTTTTTTTTTTTTTTACTTAAAATGTTAAGGTATCATAGGCATAATAGACAGAAATGTCACATGTTATATTATAAATCTTTATTCATTTGGGACATGGCCTTATATACACTAAGAAAAGTCTGTAAAAATAGGGCACAATGTACTGATGTGTTAATGTACTGTGGAATTTTCCATATTGATTTTTTTCCCAGGTGTTTTACCAGTATTATGCATTGTGTCATGTATTTTAGAGTTTAAAAAATGCTTGTAAATCTAACAGATAGTGTCTTGCAGAAAATTACCCATGCCTTTTCCATTTTTCTTACAATTCACAGCTCTGCCACATTTTGAGGTGCAGAAGTCTTGGAGGTTATCAGTGTGTAAAGAAAGTTAGGTTGTGATTGGCAATGTGGCAGTCTGAGTCTTAGCGACAGCCTGTTACTGCTTCAACTAGCCATATGGGTTCAGCAAGGTAGATATAGACCCGTTCTTCCTTGAAAGAGGCTGAATAACTTGCAGGACAGGAGACATATTTGTGTCTTTACCTCAGGCTCAATTCACAGCCCTTAGGCATGTCTATTTATAGATGCCTGATTGATAATACAGGAACTTGATCTTCTTAATGAAACTGACTCAGCAATAGATGTGACAGCACAAGGTTTCATAACCAGGACATACTCGTGAGGGTTTTTGTTTCATGTATGCACGTAGTTATCCAGATCTGTTCAGTATTGCTGAAAGAAGAGTAAGGCATGACAAATGTACATGTTCAAGTGATTGGTAATAGATTTGTCTTGATTATCTACAAGGTCTCGGCTCACTATATCACTCTATGAGGCAATTCATCAAGTTGTCTCCAATGCGCTTTCAAATTGTATGATTGAGTGTTCCCAACTGGATTCACTGTCTGATAAATTATTCCTTGTGTTGCGAGTGCTATAAGACAAAACTCTATCAAGGTTAGCGTGTGGTTCGTTATAGCTGCTATACGAGACCAGAGAAACACTGTGGTGTCTGGTTTCCCTCAGAGGCTTAAGGGCCTCTATCAAGGTTGGCACAATATTTAATTTGATGCAAATGAAAATGAGGCTGTGATGTATAGAATATGAGTCTGTTTAATAAGGCAAGACAGGCAAAACCATTGTTTTTTTTTCTCATGCACTGAACCAGAAATCTCCATTTCAGTAGCACTTACATGCACCAAACTTTCCAGATGTATTTCTATATCTATATTCTGAATGAGTTTACAGAGGGGTTTGTTTATGTAGGATCATTCACCTGATTTATATGACATTTTAGTCCTAAAAATATGGGGATTTTTTTTTCTGGCTGTTGACAGTATTTTCTTTTTATTATTATTTAAAAAGAAAAAGATAACAAGTATCAAATAAGCCCCTGTAAAAAAAACTTTAATATGTCAATAAAATGAAACAATTTTTAGCCTGACTTTATCCAATGTTTTCATTTCTCTTCTGAAAATGTATCCAAATTGGTGCATATTTCATCAGATAATAACTAATTTACATATTTAAACATAACGTTTCTGAAATCTTGCAATACAAAACAATTGTCTTAATGTACTGCAAATGATTATCTGGGAAAAGTATGGTGATTTCTATTAGTTATTTTTATGCTGTTCATCTGTATTGCCTTGCCTATTTTGCAATATTGAATACTGTACAATGAATTGAACAGACCGTATGTCTGTTCCTCAAAGACTCATTTTCATTCGCATCACATTAAATGTGGCATCTACCCTGACTGAATTTCATTGTGAGCGTCCCCTATCCCAACCGCACATATTGTCACATCATAAAACAGCACATTGGCACCATACTTAAGATGCCATGGTCTGATTAAGAGTGTCTTCACACTTCATTATGGCCTAATGAGAGAGTCTCACATCTTCGGCAGGTTGGACACCTTGCATTCATTGCCAGCCTGCCTGCCTTGATTGATGGCTTCGAGTGACACCTCCTATGAAGATGTGCACAATTGGCATGTCCCAAACACAACTCAACTGTCTGACCAAAAAACATCAGACCAAAGTGTCCTTCCCCTCTGATGACCATTACTGACCCCTAGCTACTAGACCCCTACTAAGGTCTGGAGTCAGACCTTAGTTTCAGTAGTCATGTCAAAGCAATAACTAAATCAGCATATTATCATCTGAAAAATATTGCAAGAATTAGATGCTTTATTTCCAGTCAAGAATTAGAAGAACTTGTGTATGCTTTCATCACCGGCAGGGTGGATTATTGTAATGGACTCCTCACTGGCCTTCCCAAAAAGACCATAAGACAGTTGCAGCTCATACAAAACGCTGAGCAGAACCAGAACATATGAACATATCACACCAGTCCTCAGGTCTTTACACTGGCTCCCAGTTACATTTAGGATTGATTTTAAAGTATTATTACTGGTATATAAATCACTCAATGGCCTAGGACCTCAATACATTGCAGATATGCTCACTGAATATAAACCTAACAGATCACTCAGATCATTAGGATCATATCAACTAGAAATATCAAGGTTTCACTCTAAGCATGGTGAGTCTGCTTTTAGCTACTATGCCAGCCGCAGCTGGAACCAGCTTCCAGAAGAGATCAGATGTGTTCCTACAGTAGTCACATTCAAATCCAGACTCAAAACACTTCTGTTTAGCTGTGCATTTAATTATGGAGCACTGTGCCACTGTTCGTCCAACTGTTTGCATTGTATTTTATTTCCTTTTTATTCTAAACTGTTTTAATTATTCTTATTTCTTTTGGTTATTTTAATTACTTCTATGTAAAGCACTTTGAATTACCTTTGTGTATGAAATGTGCTATATAAATAAACTTGCCTTGCCTTGCCTAGCAGAGCACATAGAAAACCATAGTCTAACACAAAAATGGCAAGTATCGAAAGAAATCACCCGCTACTGTTACCCGTTGGCTGTCTTTATAATCTACTTTTGGACAGACAGAAATTCTGATCACAATGTTTATACACATTTTTCGCTATGGTCAATTCATCTCATGTGGTCAAGGTTGTTTGAACATTTTTAATTAAAAAATAACTGTTGGCTTTGAAATACCACAACCTAGAGGTAATCGCTCAATCAGGCTACCAACTTTACAGTTTTGGAACCACGGATGGACTGGCCCCGCTATATCTCAAATGCCCCATTTCACAACAAAATCTTATCTCATCAAGTTAGTCTGTTTTATATATACATTGAGAACAGTTCGTAATTTGTAGTCTTGCTGTTGCTTCAAATGATGAGTAAGTCAGACTGAGAGATGGAGAGAAGTCCTGCGTGATTGTGGGAATATAATTATGCCTTAATTGCTTGCCATTTGATGTGCTGTCATTTGTCACAGCCCACAGACAGCAAATAATGGCTTCTGTCATTGTCACTTTGTCACATTGCCATGCAGCCTTGAGACAAAATCAGCAAAGAGCTGAATAATATTTGTCCTGATTTACTGATAAGCTTGTCTGTGTAAGAGGTTTGCTTTTTTGTGTGTATTATATCATCAAATGATCTGAGAGAATGCAAGATGGTCAGCCTAACTGTGCCTGGGATTGTTCGTGTGTGAGTCAATATATTTTACAATTTCTCTCTTCATAAACCTAATGAAAGATCTAAATCACTCCAAACCGGTCACATTTGAGGTTCAGTGACTGTCAGAGCTGCCTATGTAGGCAACAGGCAGGCTTGCTAGGTTTTGTAACAGAGCTATACTGTTGTTTATGTGTGTTCAAGCCCTGATAGTGTGCAAACAGCGTGTGTGTAGCCGATGGACAGTTTACATTGATTCCCGTATCAGCTCTGACAGGTGCTACAGTCTGACACGGCCCAGGCGTCTTGTTTATGCTTGCTGAACACTTTTTGTATTTCTTAAATTGAGTAAACAGAAGCTGCCTGGGGCTAATTTATTCACTCGCCAGTCCGCACAGTGGGATGAACAGTAAGGAACCGCACACACCTGTCAATACCGCGGAACAGACACTCGGAGCACTCGGCCTGGTACATATAGCAGATATCCACATATAGACATTATCTGTCAGATGGGGATGGAGAAATGTGTTCTCATGTGTTTAGATCCAGATCTGGATGGAAGCTGAACTTATAAAAGCAGTGGCGTTTTGACGGACTTGTGAAATGAAGAGGCACTGCTTCCCTTTCCTACTCAGAGAAAACAGCCCCTGGTAGAAAGCTTTGCAGAGATCTCCTCTATCTGTCTGGCCCTCTCGCACACTTTCTCTCTCTGTATTGAGGGACCTGTGAGACACTTGGGACCTCAATGCTCTGCTGAGTATAGTGTTTGTTTGCTCATGAGTATCTGAGTGCGTTGCCACGGTCAGGGAATTTGTGTCAGCACAAAGACACACTCACTTGTTTGTTCTGTGCTGCTGCTGGTGATAGAAAGAAAGAGAGAGATAGAGAAAGACTTTATCTAGGCTCTGAATGTTCTTACTGTCTTACTAAATGAATACTATACTGTACATGATATGTACCTGCTACAGTAGATAATTGTCGCGTGGCCTCACTACGTTGCATGTTTAATTCAGCAAGTGGTGTTCAGTTATCAGCACAAAAATAAGATGGTTGTTAATTCAAATAAATGCTAAATCAATATATACATCAAAGTTTGGAGTTGGTAAGTTTTTTTGTTTTTGAACGAAGTCTCTTATGCTCATCAAGGCTGCAATTATTTGATCAAAGACAGTAAAAACACTAATATTGTGAAATATTATTACAATTTAAAATAGCTTTTTTCTTTTTTTAAATGATTTGTGTGAAATGATTCCCACTGTGAACAGTATACACTGGGTAAAATACATTCATATTAGTGGTCAGTATGGGTCTGTAGTGTGCAGTATATTATTATTTATATTCTAAGCTTGAGTAAATACTACAGTATATGTCTTCATAACACTAGTATGCAGGTATGCCATTCCAGAAATAAACTCTGTGTTTTTGCCTTTGCTTACTCAAAATCAACTGTAGTATGTAAAAAATATATGGTTTTGTAGAAACAATCTTGCTGACGAGAGGAGAGTGCCAAGACTAACAAGATTTCTCTCTCGGATTGATCCTCCTCCTATCTATACCATGTTAGGAATTGCCAAGACTCTGATCTTTTGTAGAGCTCTTTTGAAACGGTATTATGAAGAGTGCCTTAGAAATACCTACCTTAAATTGAACTATAGTTTTGATTTGCACACTTTGTGATCCAACACTGGACACACAATCCTAATTGAAGTCCATTATTTCACAGTGCAGTGTGTGTGTGTGTGTGTGTGTGTGTGTGTGTGTGTGTGTGTGTGTGTGTGTGTGTGTGTGTGTGTGTGTGTGTGTGTGTGTGTGTGTGTGTGTGTGTGTGTGTGTGTGTGTGTGTGTGTGTGTGTGAATGCACCAAGACTGCTTTGTTTTCCAATACTCCAACAGGTAAATAAATATTCCCTGTGTGCATTGTAGAGGAGCCGTAACCATAGAAATGGATATTTGATTTATTCCAGAAAGAGCCAAGCTCTTTGGCTTGAGTGCTAGCAAACAATATGTTTGGAAAGAAAGCCGGCACCCAGCAACAGCTCAGCATCACAGATGTCTTCTCAAAATCACATGACTCATTTCAGCCCTGGCAGACCTCTGAGTGTCTTGTCTGTTCCCTGGCCACATGGGCGAGAGTTACTCTTCAACCTATATGGGTCAGTAATGCCAGCAGTGTGGGAGGGGAACTAACTGAAAGCGGTGACACTGCTAAGACTTTTCAGCAGTGTGGTAGTAGTTTAGCTAAGTAGTCAATTTTTATACAGGGAAATGTGGAAAAACTCTACATCACTGTTTCAACTTTGGATTATACACACAGCTTTTTACCAGAGCAAATGAGTAGTCACTACCATTAAAAACATTTTAAATATCAGGTGTATTCTAGAGTAAATCTGTTGAATTGTCTATTAAAAAACATCATTTTCTATTTAAATTTAACACTGTCAGAGAGGCGGACCCCAACCCCTACCATACTCTTGTTATTCAGATATAGCCATACCGCACAGGGTTCTTTTCTAACCATGTTTCTGTCTGTGTGTTTTTCCCCAGTGTCTGTATGGCTGTTACGTCCACTCCTCCATCATCCCCACCTTCCACCGCAGGTGCTACTGGCTTTTACAGGTAAGACACCTGTTGGGAACTCAGTTACCTATTGTTATTTTTCTGAAGCCATCATATTTTTCCCCCTCTTTTCCCCCTTACCATTTGGTGCTGAGCAGCACACCTTCGAGTGTAATTCAGCTGTAATAGAGAGAGGCTGGGAGATTAAACGTTAACCCGCTGGAGTCTGAGCTCCCCGACTGATCAAAGCTAACCTCGAAACTACAGCTCAACTCTGAGAGAGGTCCAGAGAGGGATCGCATGCAGATGAAGCCTTTAAAAGAACACAAAAGATAGATATCAGGCTTTTAGGACATATACTAAGGAAGGACTCACAAGTGAGAGCAACCATTGATCATGAAACACAATAATTGCTTGAATTTTTAAAAACTTTTCACACACGTTCAAAATCCAGTAACAATAATGAACTGATTTTTATTTTATTTTAATATTTTTAATTTTTAATGTGTCATTTTGATGGCACATTATGGCAAAAGTGTTGCTTGCCATAGCAGCCACTAATTAATGTTTTCTGTGTTTACTGTGACACAAAATGCTCCTAATTGGAAGAACATTTAGTGCTTTGGCATCTTACTTATTACAGACTTTGAAAAGAGTACAGTGAAGAACTTTTGTAGCAACATTTTCATCTTCTAAGAAATATTATTCTCAGTCTGTCCCATGTTCTCTCAGTTTACTCTAAGCTGAATAATGTTCTGCTTCACTGCCGCTTCAGTTGCTCAATTTCTGTCTCCAGGATAGAGCAAGTTGTTCCAGCATGACTTTGTCTTACACATATGGTGTCAGTCTTTGGGGCTTGGTGGCAGCCTCACTGTGTCAACTGCAGTCTCAGCCTCACCCTCTGTTTGCTGATTTCTGATACATACTGCACAAACATCTCTTCAGTTTTGCCAGTTTACTCGTCAAATCTTTGAAGATATTCAAAGTTTTGTTTGAGCCGCCTTAGTAAGTAGGTTTGCTGCGATAGTCTGTGTTACTGGTGTTACACTGTATTCAGCCGCACACCGGTTACATCACTTGCCCATCATGGCACCGCCCCCACCGTCATTTTGATTTTTTATAATAATAAAAATCATTTAGTTCAGTTAGAGAACAGTCTCTACAATTAAAACACTAACGTGAGCCAAACGAGAGTCACAACACAGATCACATGACAAGAGTGAGGCCAGCTGACTGACTAGACGATGGCGGAAGATTTGATTTCAAAGCGAAATGTAAAAGCGCTGTATTACTGAAGTTGTCACACATCAATTAACCAGTGGGAAAATTTCCTTATCTTTACATCCTTATTAGTAAGTTGAGTAAGTTAACTATGCGCAGAACTGTATGCCCACTGCGTTTTTCATGTTGCACTACCAATACTTTTTTTCTTTTCTTTTTTAAAAATGTTATACTTTTATTCAGCGAGGGCACATTAAGTGTAAAGTAAAAGACATTTATAATGTTACAAAATATAAATTGAATAAACTCTGTTCTTTTGAATGTTCTATTCATCAAAGAAACCTGGAAAAAATGTAGTTCCACAAAAATAGTATGTTGCACATCTGTTTTAAACATTGATAATAATAGGTAATGTTTGAGCACCCAATCGGCATTGACACTGAAGACTGGAATAATGGCTGCTGAAAATTTAGCTTTGACATCACATGAAAAATACATTTTAATATATAATAAAATAGAAAACTTATTTTAAATTATAAACGGGTATTTTAAATGATAACATTTACCTTAAAAATGGTAACCATTAGAAACATTTAAAAAATCTGATCGACCCCATACTTTTGAGCAGTAGTGTAAATATGAAACAAACTCAAGCTAATTGCTTTATATGTGAGTCAGGCGAATTTCTTTCTGTCTCAGCCAGAATAGTCTAAGCCAGAATAAGATGCTAATGTGGACCAGACCTTTTGTTGTTTAGTCAAAATTGTGTCTATGTGACACTAGTGTCCCAGAGAGCAGATTCACAAAGCTTGCATGGCCGCTAAGTATGCACATAACCCAATCTGAGCACAGTCAAGCCTCAAACGATGACACAAAACTACATTTTCAGGGAATGTGATCACAGAGAGGGAGCGAAAGAAGAGGGAAGCGTATAGAGACTGCAAGTGTGGCTGCCTTTTTATCCAGTCTAGATCTTCTTTATTGAGAAAAGTCTCAGTAATAAGACAGGGGAGGAGAGGAGGTAATGAGAAAAGAAGCCTATGAGGAATCTCGGCACTCCTTCCCTCTAAAACACTTTTCCTTCAGATAGTGCCTCATTCTTCTAGGCATGTCTCGGTGGTATTGCACAGCTCTGCTCTTCTCGCTCTGCATAAAGGCAGAGATCTGCTGAGGGGATGTATTATCGCCTCTTACCCAGAATGCTTTGCACCTCGTTGGCCCTTCTAAAAAGTTCTCACTCACGCAGAATAGACTGTCTAGGAGAGGGAATGACTGTTTCGAGATTTGAGGTGTAAAGGGCATATTATCTCTCACACACAGCACATACACACACTCCCTCTGTGACTGTCCTGATCCCGCACTTGATTGATTTAATCGCTCCACGTCTCATTCTCTTGTTTAGTGCTAATCGAATGTAATTCCTCGGCTCTCCTTCTTCATCAAATCCTACATTACGGGGCTGAGGTGTGGTGGCCGGGGACACAGACCCGGATATCATTATTATATTAATATGGCTGAATGTGAGGCCACACTTCATTTGTCTTCCAGGCTGGCAGATCTTTAGAAAGTGGTCAATAGCCTTTGCCGAGACCTCTTTATTGTGCGAGAGGAGAGGAGAGCCAGGCTATGTTAGGGAATGAAATGACTCATAAAACAGAATATTGTCCAGATTAATCAAGAAACTGGCAGCAAACCTGCAACCGCCTCTCTCTCTCTCTCTCTCTCTCTCTCTCTCTCTCTCTCTCTCTCTCTCTCTCTCTCTCTGTTGATCTCTCTCCCCACTTCTGTCTTCCTCTTTCCCTCCTGAGCCTTCTCCCCATGATTGATGGCAAGGCTCAGCGTTTCTCCGCTGAGGATCCGGATGAGTTGGACCATGTATTCCAGTATACATCCCACTGTACCACTTCACATACATGCTCATTAAAATAAACAAGCATGCTCATATAGAAGGAGAGATGGATGCTCTCTTTTTCTCTTCACGATCTGTCATACGCTGGCTAAATCTGGCATAGACATGCCAGTGGCACTGTCCGTGGTGCTGAAAACTTCTTAATCTGTGATCAGTTATTCAGGCGCTCCAAAACAAGTGCACTTTACAGACTTTGATGAGTTTTGAAATCTCCCCATTACCTAAATGTCGACCCCGGCACGCACATGTTGTGCTTTAAAAATCAATATTACATTTCCATTTCCTGACTTGATCTGATGAGGAAAAGTTGAACTCCCTTGCCTCATCATCTTCTTTTTATTTGTTTTTGGCCGCTAGGTTGGTGTAAAGCCCGAGGCATGAGGCAGACTCTTCCTTTTTGTCCGGACAGGCGCCACTCTCCATTTATTTATTCATAGACGGTTGTTTGTGTAGCCACACCAAATTTGAGCTGGATTCTGCGCCCCCCTGACCGCATCACTTCCCAGGCTCAGAGTAATGTATATTTAACGCCGCTTACGCTCCCAGACAGAATCATTTATGAGACAAAGCTTCATTAGACTGTTTTAACGGATGGGGACATTAATACAGCCTGTGCTTGCTTGTGTTTGTTATTGCCAGATTGTTTAGGGTGCTGAATACACAAAAGAGAAATGATGGTGTATTGATTTCCGGGCCGTGGGATTAATGTCTGTTATGAGGTGCCGATGTGGTAAGTTGAAAGTTTATGCTGTCGCATGGATCAGCAGCTGAGTATTGATTGAGAAGTCTTAGAGCTTGTGGCTTGCAGCTGCTGTAGGAGAACAGGTGAATAGGAGTTTGACTGTTTAAGTCTGGTCACTGGCCCTGAATTTGTGAATTATACAGAATAATAATATTTGGATGCTGGTGATGAGCTTTTTGAGTTGTAGTTTTTGAGTTTGAGCTGGGACTGTCTGTTTGTCCAAACATTGGAAGATGGGGAGTATTTACAAACAGCAGCTTGAAAATGTGAAGGGTAACACGGATCTCAGTCCAGGGCTGTGCATTAATATTCAGACACTGTTCGTTCACACGCCCTTTTGACTCATCCTACTTTCTGCACTGATTCAGGTCATATATGCTGCAGAAGCCCTCTACAAAATAACAAATATTGTATAAGTTAACATCTTGAGGCTATACAATGTAAACTACTCAACTAGTTTAGATATTATCACAGCATAAAGATGCATTTGAAGTGCTGCACAGGGTGTAAAATCTCGGTGCTCTTTGGTTGCTTGGGATAGTAATGCTCAAAATCAAAGTAATAATCCAAGGCACTCGAATTGTGTATACAAAAAAGTAAAAAGCCTTTATTGAATCATGGCTTCTATCATTAAAATTGGTGACAGATACACCTACGCGTTGCGGCTATTGCCTTCGTCAGGGTGTGTGTAACAAACAAAGTCACAAGTGCATTTTAAATAGCAGTTCATTAATCTAAATAGTAAACACCTGGTCACACACTACGCAAGGTAACCAACAGGGAGCAGAATTCAACAAATGAAATAGTATATTGCATAATATCAAGCCAAATCAAACTCAAAAAAAAAAAAAAAAAAACTAGAGGGAAAAAAATAAAATAAAATAAATAAATAAATATATATATATATATATATATATATACACATACAAACACATACATATACACACACACATACATACATATATACACATACATACACATAAAAAAAAAATAATAAAAAAAAAATTAAAAACATTTTTATATATATATATATATATATATATATATACATATATACACATAGAATTTAGATTAATGAACTGCTATTTAAAATGCACTTGTGACTTTGTTTGTTACACACACCCTGACGAAGGCAATAGCCGCAACGCGTAGGTGTATCTGTAACCAATTTTAATGATAGAAGCCATGATTCAATAAAGGCTTTTTACTTTTTTGTATACACAATTCGAGTGCCTTGGATTATTACTTAGTTTAGATATTAGTTTATAGGTGAGGTGATTTTGTGGTTAGTCCTCCTCCTGCATGTGGCCAGCTGCCAGTGAATAATATAAGTAGAGTAAAAGTTAAGTTCTGCAAACTATGTCTCATTGCTATTTCTTGCCATTTCAGCTGATATTTTCTCTGCATTTCCATAGCTTTTTGGAGAATAATGCCTCTAAGATGAAAATACTGACTGGGCTTGTCAACATAGTTTATATAATCTATATTATATATTTTTTTATTATAATCTTATATTTAAAAAAAAAAAATTACAGATATTATGATTTCTCTTAAGTCATGAATGTCAGAAAGTTTCTTCAGGGTTACTCTATTTTATTTGAAAAAATAGCATTTTCATAAAAGGAAAAATTTGATTTTTTTTTAAGCTTACTGACATTTGAAAATGTGAAGAATAAATATTTGTTTTGAATTATATATATATATACTTTAAGCCCTTCAAATTATATCAAAATAACTGTTTTAGAAATTGATTGTTCATCATAGAAGAAATATATTAAAATCATGTCTGTATTTAAAAAAAAAAAACTCAATAGATCTACACACACACACGCAATTGAATGCAGAAACTTTCCCATGGCATGAATCTTGACTTGACATGATCAGACTTTAAGAGTTATCTGTTTCTTTCTTCAGGTCTCCTCTCAGGTTCACATTATTATTCATGTTTTGGCACATGGTTTCAGTCACCAGCAGAGCTGCTGTGTCAGTGCTACATAAGGCCACATCAGAGTAGAACACATGGGAACCTCCTCTATAACAGTCCCCTTATCTGTAAACATCAGCGTCTTCCTCTCCCACACCTGCCTCCACCTGCTCTTCATCATAGCAGCGGTCCAATTTCCCATCATTGTGCGTCAGCTTTCCAAGTAGCCCGCTCTCATCTCCATCCATCTCGGCCCACAGCCTCTGTCGTACACACTCTCCGACTCACACAGACACCTCTCTTACACTCAATCCACATGTACCGTCTACCCATTCTCACACAATTAGCATATAAAACAATTTTTTTCATGATGCTTAACATTATTTATCCTAGTTGGACATTTTCCTAGATCAGAATCCTTCAAGATCAGTCAGTTTTTAGAGTTATGTTTAGGTTTAGACCCAAATTCTTGCAAACAGTTCTTGCTATGCAAGCCCAATTCCATGCATTGTTGCATTGTCAGCATTGCCACAAGGGGCGCTATAGCTGACATAATCTTAATCTATGTTTTTCTATGGTTAGTTGTCTTTTTTCCAGTAAGCTTCTGATATGACTGAGTTAGTATTCAGTTTATGGGCAACAGCAACTTGATAATGCATGTAACATATCTATATGCATTCTGCATTCATGGTCTTAAAAAAAATTTAAATGCTGTCATCATGTACTCCCAGTACATGTACTCCCAGTACACCCAGTACATCATGTACTGGGTGGTGATGGTGCAGTGGATAAGACACATGCCTTTGGTGTGAGAGACCCGGGTTCGAATCCACTCTGAGACACCAATGTGTCCCTGAGCAAGACACTTAACCCCTAGTTGCTCCAGAGGCGTGCAACCTCTGAAATATAGCAATTGTAAGTCGCTTTGGATAAAAGCGTCAGATTAATTAATAAATGTAATCCTCATGTAATTCCAAACCTACAGTTGGTACTCAACCAGAATATCGTTCCCGCGGCGGTAAATTGCTGGTGTGTATTTGCTGCCTTTTACCGCTAAGAGGCGCTACATTACTATTGCGTAATCTGCTGCCGCAGATTCAGAGCGATTGAAAGCTGGTAGCAGATTAATTCAAGTGAAACGTATTCAAACTAATTCATAATCACAATACTGAAATTACTGAAATTAAATTGAATAAATAATTAATACTAGTGCTGTCAAACGATTAAAATATTTAATCGCGATTAATCGCATTAATGTCGTAGTTAACTCGCGATCAATCGCACATTTTTATCTATTCTAAATGTCTCTTGATTTCTTTTTGTCCCATTGTTTTTTCTCATTTTAATGCTCTTATCAACATGGAAAAGTGGATCAGCTTGCTTTGTGCAAATGTTTTTTTATTGAAAACAACATTGGCATATACTGTGTTCAATTTCACACTAACATCCACACTTGGAGCAAATAATCTCTCACACAATGTAACACTGTACTTCAATAAAAGGGTGAAAGAAATACTGACGACGTACTGATATTGACGAGGGGGCAAAGAATTCACATCAGCTGTGTGTGTGTGCTTGGCCATCATCAAGT
This sequence comes from Siphateles boraxobius, assembly GCF_051911475.1. NCBI lineage: Eukaryota > Metazoa > Chordata > Actinopteri > Cypriniformes > Leuciscidae > Siphateles > Siphateles boraxobius. Next base: position 12,707,246 of record NW_027509205.1, on the reverse strand, counting down.
GGTATTTCAGACTGGACGTGCTGCGATGATGATAGCTCAGTTCACAACGACAAAACACACAGATCACTTTGGTATTGTCAATGGAACCATTTGGCAATCTTAAAAAGTAAACTTTCCATTCAGAATCTTATTGGCATCCATTTCGGCGTCATCCACTCAAAGCGTAACGTTAACCTACTATTTGGCCGGCTCGCAGACCCAAACAAGTGTGTGCGGCACGCCTGTTGTTTCCGGTCTAGCTAGATCCGCTTTCGCTTTGGTCGACGAAGCAACAAAACGTCCTTTTGCAATGCCGCGTCCTTTTGCAAAAGCATGTGAAAAAAACTACAAAGTTTGCTAGGCCAAAAAGACCATTAATCTCGCGATAAAAAAATGGACACCGTTAAAATGGGTTTGCGTTACCGCAGTTAATAACGCGTTTAACTGACAGCCCTAATTTCAACATAAAACATTGCAATATTATTAGGCTACATCAATGAGGCTTTGCAAGAGCATAAAAGACGTTATCTTAACAGGGTTCAGATAGTAGCTCTGTGGTCAACACAACGACATGAGCCTCGCAGAGCTTCAAGCGATCCGAGAACAAATTGCATTGTAGCCTACATGCTGTTATCCGATGTTGGCCGACAGCGTTTACGCTTTACCGTTCTTGATTCTTAAATAGGTAACCGTTTTTTAGCAAGTTTATCAACTGTTTATTTATTTATTTAAAGTCAAGCGTTTTGTTTAATTATCAATGGCACATTACAACATAAATTTGCTACATTCCAGTAGAGCCGCTGCACAGGCGACAAAACTGATGAATAAAGATTGTCAGCCGATCGCGTCAGAAAATGAAAATGAAGAGGCTCGTCTTTAATCTGCTAAATTATTGTCATAATTATTGTCGTAAATTATCATTCACGAAATTGAAATGACTGACAGTGATTCCCGGCCATAGCAACGGAAGAAATTTTTCAAAACAGATCCATACATTGAACAAATCAGAAAAAGACTGATTTTGTTGACTTGGCTACACAAAATAACAGACTAACTAAATAGTATTGCTTTCAATATAAAAACCAATGAAAATGTAAAAGAACTCTAAAATTAATTAAGTTTGAAACCCCATTGCACATTTTAAGGTTGAAATAAAGTGTCGGGACAGTTTATTTATTTAAAACAGGGTTGCATCAAGTTTAGAGTTTATTTCTTTTGGGATGCAAAATAAGCAACACAGAATCTTATTCTTGTGACATTTTAAATTTTTATTGCAAAAGAAATTGCAGCTAAATTAAACAATTAAAACAGTAGCCTACAAAATGAAAATAGTCCAAAGCAACATAAATTAAGAACATGCATTTTTCTTTGCCTCTCTCTCACGCTGGATCTCTTTTTAGCAAGTTTATTTAGTCTCCCTCACTGTGCCCGCTGGGTCTCTCTCGAAATTAAACAATTCAGGGTAAAAACACATCATACAGCTGATAATACTGTATATGTCGCTGCATGTCATCCATACAAATCACGGTGGGGAAAACTGTAACAAATTATTTAGCCTTTGTTGCTTCAAAGACGCAGCATTCCTTGTTGAATTAATTCTTCCTTGTTGAAACATTCTTCAAAATACCTTAATTTGTGTTCCTCAGAAAAACGAAAGTCATACAGATTTGGAACATCATGAGGGTGAGTACATTTTTTGGGTGAACTAAGCAGCTTAATCAAATAAACATTTCTGTCAGCTTTAGCATTAAATTGTATAGTTCACCCTAAAAAGGAAAATTCTGTCATGATTTACTCACCCTAATGTGTTACATACCCATAAGACTTTGGTTAATCTTTAAAACACAAATTAAGATATTTTTAATGAAAGATGAGATGTTTCAGTCCTTCCATTAACCAAACTTAGAAGTCCAAAAAGGTCATAAAGGTATCGTAAAACGAATCCATATGAATCAAGCAATTTAATCCAAGTCTTGTGAAGAGATACAATCACTTTAAATAATGAACAAATTTAATTTAGACTTTTATTTAAATGTGAACACACATACATAGAGCCAATCCCACGGTGAACATGGATGCTCAAACATGCATGTGTGATGCGCGAAAACCAATGAGTTTGGTTCTAGAGCATGTGACGCACACACAAGCTTTTGTGGTTACCATATGTGATGCGCTTTATGTATGTGTGTTTATACATGAATAAAAGCCTAAATCAAATTGATTTGTTTAACAACGTCTTTATGGCCCTTTTGGATCTTCTAAATTGTGGCTTGGACTTTCATTGGAGGTAGAGAAACCTCTAAGGTTTTACTGAAAATATCTTATTTCGTGTTTGGAAGATCGTTGGAATGGCATGTGGTTGTGTAAATTGGAATGACAGAACTTTTGGGTGAACTATCCCTTTAAGGATAGTGTAAGCAAAAGTAACGTATTTAGTAATCCGTCACCTACCTTTTCAACTTTTCACACTCTCTACCCTTCATTCATCGCACACTCCTCTCCTCCTGACCCCATCAGCTCTTCAGTCAGGTCAGAACATTGCTCTCCCATTGAGAGAGACTTCCTTCTTATTAAGGGTCACTGACCAGCAGCAGAGGAAATGAAAATTAACTTTTTCTTCTCTCTGTCTTTGTGTCTTGGCGCTGTGGGCCAGTATGTATCTGGGGCTTCCTCTGACCTAACCCTTTCCAAACTAGCTTTTAGGCTGTTTTTGCATACCCCTTTCCCCATTATCCACTTTCTCTTTGACATATCCAGCATTTCACTCCTTCTCCTCCATACAGAAGCCATTCACGTGGACACTGAGCTGAGAGAAAGAGAGCCAGGATGTGAGATGGCTGCTTAATAATTCAGAGCTCTGTGAAAGGGCAGGAGTCTGCCAGTGAGCCAAACTGACATTCAGCCAGTTATTGAGCGCCGGCCGCTGGCAGCCGTGTGTGTCCAGCCGTTTCCCTCTGTGCGTCTGGGACATTAGAGCGGGAGATTGACCTGCCTTATTGTGTTAATCCAAATCTTACCTATAGACTCAGCAGCCCGCATCACAAGACACCGATGGCGCCTCATGGGCCGCAGGTTACGCAGGCGTCTGAGCGTGATCACTGCTTTTCTATTAGGACACTGTCTGCAGAGCCTTGAAAGCGCTACGCTCTATTGGCTGGTTAACTTGGTTTTGTGTGTGGATGTGTTGGCCGAGTATACACCTGGCATTAACATCAGTATTGAACATACAGTATGAAACAGGATGGCACTAAATCAGGCCTCAACAATAAGGATTTTTTTTTTTTTTTTTTGCAGGCTCAGTACTTTCTATTTTCACATGCCCTGTCAACATTTTCACTCCCCACACTTTCAATGAATTGTAAATTTTTACTGTTTTAGATATGCTAGAAATATTTATTTAATCTTATAATACTTTTTTCCCACTTATTAAGTTTTTGTTGCTTTTTTGGTTTATAGAGAAAAAAATCACTGTGCAAACAATTTTGTAACAAACTTTACATTTAATGAAAAATAAATATTTGAAAATAAATACATGTTTTAATATCTTCCTGAATTATTTATTTATTTGTATAATATTTATTTTTTAACTTAATGTTGTTTTATTTTTTGTTCATTAAGAAAAATGTAAACAATTTCATAATAAACTTGACATTTAATGAAAAATAAATGTATGAAAATTAATGTTTTAATATTTTCTTGATTTGTTTTTCATTAAATATTACGTATAGTTGGAAATTACACAACTATAAACTTCATTAATTAAACACATTTTTCCATAAACTATGACATACAATGCAGAACCAAACATTTAATTTGCAATAAACTGATATGCAAAGTCAGTGAATGTAAAATACAGTTTTTTGTTTTCATTTCATATTCTTTTTTCAGACTAAATTAACAAATAGCTGACGATGTTGTGGTGAATTGCATGTTGTGTCAAAATCAGAGACGCTCACCTTTTTTTTCTACCATGTGTAACAGCTGACCACTACTGATCAGATCACCAGTAACATATCTAAATACCAGGTGTAAACAGTGCCTGCGTGTGTCCCTCAGAGGAGAGTTGGCACATCTCAGACCTTTCCTGCTTTAGATTCATGTTTTCTAAAGCAGCCTGTGCAATCAATGCCAGGGACAGGCCTGTGTGATTGGGCCCAGGCTGTGGACATTTTTGATGCGCTGCCTCTAATTTCTCTGTGTGTGTGTGTGTGTGTGTGTGTGTGTGTGTGTGTGTGTGTGTGTGTGTGTGTGTGTGTGTGTGTGTGTGTGTGTGTGTGTGTGTGTGTGTGTGTGTGTGTGTGTGTGTGTGTGTGTGTGTGTTGTGTGTGTGTGTGTGTGTGTGTGTGTGTGTGTGTGTGTGTGTGTGTGTGTGTGTACATGTGTGTTTGCGTGTGCGTGCGTGCGCAAGTGTCAGATGACAGCAGGCTGTGAGCAAAGGCAGATCAATAGGACACAGTACTGCCAGTTGGCAGACAGCCGCGTTTACGGGCGTGTGTGCGGCCGGCCATTTGCCGGGTGTGTTTTGGGAGTGAACTGAACTGAGCTGTGACGTTTCGACACATAACTTGCGTTGCTGCAGCTAATGACCAGAACTGTCACATTTGTCCGGCACTGATTACATATCAGAGGCCCAATTAGCTCTGGTTGAGTCTGGTTGAGTCCATCCCAGATAGAGAAGACGAAAAGAATGAAGGAGAAATGTTTTTCCACCCCAAATTCAAGTCTATTCACTGTCATATCGATTTAAAGCCCGTCATACAAGCCCAGCCTCATCAACATACAAAGCAGTGCTCTGAATCCAATTTCTGTGATTGGCAATTTCATCGTGGAGATCTGTTTCATCAGTTCAGGAATTTGGCCCATCCCGAGGGGAGGAAACGGCTCCATCTGACTGAGAGAGCAGCGGAGAGGTCAGTGACCGCTCTGTTATGTGACTATAAGGATAATAAGGAGACATGTTGTGGCTTTATTTGACTGAAGAAGGTTCTTGTAGGGTCTGATTTTATGATGCAACTACATAAACAAGTAGCTCTGAACAAGAATGGAGAGAGGTGTACACCTCTGCCTCTAGCCTCGGCTTTACGCCTCTAATTTTGGCTAATTTACCCCCATTTTAGTGAATTCCTCTGTCGGCCTGCTTGGGTAATGTGAGGTGTTGTGTAGGTCTAATTTTTATTTGATGGAAGGCAATATGCAAGTCTAATCTGATTGGAAAATGTTGTGTAGGCCTGATTTCATTCTTTGAGGTGATGTGTAGATCTAATTTGAAATCTGTAGGTTTTGATTGTAGATGAGATGATCTTGGTCTACTGTAAATCTCTTTCTTTCTTTCGTTGTTAAATATTATTTTTATGTGCTTTTCAAGCAAGATTTTAAATATATTTATTTTTTCTATTAATAGGTCACGACGGTTGACTCGATTTTTTTTCTTCAGTACATATTTATTTGATCCATTTTAGTTCTTTGGTCTTTTTAAAGTTGACTTTTCTTTTATTCATTATACAGTGTTTTATTTATCTGTCATTTGCCTCAAAGTGTGTGTGTGTGTGTGTGTGTGTGTGTGTGTGTGTGTGTGTGTGTGTGTGTGTGTGTGTGTGTGTGTGTGTGTGTGTGTGTGTGTGTGTGTGTGTGTGTGTGTGTGTGTGTGTGTGTGTGTGTGTGTGTGTGTGTGTGTGTGTGTGTGTGTGTGTGTGTGTGTGTGTGTGTGTGTGTGTGTGTGTGTACCCACTGTAAGGTGATGATCTCATCAGGCAGAGATCAGAGATTCAAATGAGCATTGTAAATCACACACCATTAATGAGCTGCCTTGTAAATTTGCAATGCAGGGTGTGTCAGAGCTGGAATGGGGAAGGGGGGTCGCCACATGGGGACACATAAACTACCTCCACAGGGCTATTTACTGCCACCATAACCGTACTCAGAACCTGAGGCTGGCACACTGCCCTACGCCCAGAGAGCTTTGATGGCCTTTTTCACTGGTCCATCTCCATCGCTCGTTAGAAGGCCTGAGGGAACGTCTGTGCTCTTTGCACCCTCACAAATGATAGAGGACGATAAAACAGAAGGCTTTGGAGTTACTCTCCAAGACCATAACAAAGCTGGAACAGAATCTGTGCAGATTTGGAACAACCATCATTCAAAAAGTCCTATATATCTTTCAGGTCCTATGTTTTATATATATATATATATATATATATATATATATATATATATATATATATATATATATATATATATATATATATATATATACTATATGCTGTCAGCTCACTTTTTAACACATATAACTATGTTTACATTCATTTTGCACAATTGTGTTTATTTTCTGCAAAATAAAAAATCAGCCTGTATTCTTATTCTCCAACAGATCTTTTTTCTGTCTTCATCTCATTAATAATGATGAAGAGGATGTCCTCAGTCAATCGGGCCTGTTTGGGTTATGAGTCCCGCCAGCTGCCATAACATCCAGAATTGTTTCAAGATAGCACATGCCGTCTCTCAGAATGAGGTGTCTGGAAAACATTGACGCTTTGCGATGGTAATTGTTTTGTGGCCAAATCGATAGCATGAATGGAACAATCAAACACGTGCCAGGTTCCTGTTCTGAGCGGCTGGTGGGGGAGCCAGGCCTTTAAAAGAATCTTTCCGTCAGTCTTTTGTCTATCTCTGAATCTGTCAAACCCTTACTTTCTGTTCTAGTCAGGGGTATTGATGCCTCAGGCGACAATGGCTTAGCATTTCTGTGTGCGTGTCTCAAATGTGTGTGCATCCTGCTTCCAGTGACAATGCAGGTATGAATGGACATACAGTAGGAACTCTATGTGACGGTCTCTTCTTTTTTTTCTTTATACTATGAACATTTTTAAATATGTTTTTTCCTTACACCAAGCAGAGAGAAAACTTTAAAATGCAATTTATTTATTTATTGGCAAAAACATTTAAAACAGGATTATTTATATTTATTATTATTATTATTATTATTATTATTATATTTATTGGGAATAACCATAATAATCATATATAATAATGATGATTTTAAATAGCAATTATATTACAATGATTATAGTTAATAATCATATATTTGGAAATTATCATTATCATAAATGCTAATAAATATATTTAAGAAATAATCATATATTTTGGGGTAATCATATTTTAAGTTTTACCAGGGTTCTCACCACATGACCGATAAGAATTTCTTTCTTTCCACTGTATAAATTTACATCCCGAAATCTGGGTTTACAAAGTTTGTTTTCAAAAAGTGATACATTGATTGCTACACCCCTGCATGTGCAGTACATATGTGAGAGGCCTGAAGACATATACATTCCTATTTTTGCCATGGCCCCTGAAGCCGAGCATCTTTAATTCGGCGGGCTTTAAATATTGCATGACTTCCTGATGGCGGTGGCAGTCAGAGGCTTGGCTGATCTGGTATTAACCTGTCTGTATAAATCAGGAACCCTCCCAGGCCTGCTCTCTGCTCTCCCATCCGTCTATCAGCCCTCTCTTCCCTCCCATCTCTCATTTGTCCATCTCAATTCTGAGCCGGTCTGATCAGGGGGCCCCTGTAATCCTGCGCCAGGGGCCCGAACATCAGCGCTAGGCAGGTGACAAATAGTTTTTTAATTGCCTGCACCAGAAAAAGCATTAGTCTAGTCCCCTTCCTTGGTTGGGGCGGGCAGGACGTGCACGTAATAATAATAGCCGGGCCTACGCCTCCCTGCAGGCTATTTTTAGACTGGGTATTTTGAGGGCTCGGCCAGTGTATGTGTGTGTTTGTGAGAGAAAAAGGGAGTGGGAAAAAAGAGTGTTTGGACATGGGAAATGGAGGTGCGGCATTAGATCCTCCGTTCCGTGAGCCAACCAACACCCTGTGCCGCTCTCCCAGCAGGCACATGCACACACTTTCCTAAGCCTGCCTGAAATGAAAGGAAACACTGTGTGTGTGTTTGGTGTGCTGAAGAAGCCTGATGAAGCTGTCCAGTTTATGTAGCAAGCTGCACACTCCTGCTGCTTTGGCTTGGTTTGTGCTTAGTGTTGAGATATGGTATTGATTTTTTTTCTCCTTTATCCCCTCTGTCTCTCTTTCACTCTCTCTCTTTCTCTGTCCCTCTCGCTCTCTCTCATCAGTGCCCTTGCCATATCTATGTAACATATTGGCTCAGCAAATGCTGAGCCACACAGAGTAGCGTGTGTGTTCGTAGGGCGACACTGACCCCATCCGTTCAGACGGAGAAGACTTGAGGTGGGTGGAGACAGACATCTGCGAGAACACAAAAATTACATATGTTAGGCGTGTGTGTTTGGGTGCATATGCTTGTGCAAGCGGTTAAAACGTATAAGAAAGCTTGTTTATATCTTGAGATCACAGTTTGTGTGAGTGTCGGTGGTTTAGCAGCAGTATGAATGTTTAGCCTGAAGCCTCTCCATTTTTGGGATTGAATCTCAGCATGAGTTCAGCTCATTGCAGTTCTGAGGATCCTTAGATCTGCTGTCCTCTTCTCACAAAACTCTCTCTCTCTGTCTCTGTGACCCTTTTTCACACACATGCTTGCACACATGAAAACAGCACACCTTCTTTCAATGCTCTCATGAACCTCTAGACGACATAGCTCTGTCAGTAACTAGCCATTTATTTTCACTCTTGTTTCAAATATAGTAAAGGAATAGTTAGCCCCAAAAAAGAAAATTCTGTCATAATTTACTCACCTTCACGTTGTTCTGAACCTGCGGAACATGAAAGAAGATATTCTGAAAAATGTCAGGGGGAAAATGGAATTCAATGTTGTTTTGGTCCCCACGGAGTTTCATTCGATGAACAAAAACATTCTTCAAAAATAGCTTCTTTTGTGTTTTGCAGAAAAAAGAAAGTTGTACAGGTTAGATATGACAAATAATGACAAAATCTTCATTTTTTGGGGTTGAGTATCCCTTTAATAAATGAAAGTGAAGATAATTAGGGTTAGTGAAAGTAAGCTTTAAAAAAAATCAAAAGTGGTTGATATTCTTGAATTGATTTGTGTGAGTATCAGACTAAAATTTAAGTTGTTATACACTGAAAATCTTCCCATCAAATGATCTATTAACTCGGAAACCAACAGAGCCGGAGTCTGGGTCTGTGAGATTAACTTGAGAATCAAATCAGTCCAATTCACCAGTAAATCATTCTGCTTTTGTGAACCAGATGAACTGATTTATTGCAAAAATCTGACTCAAAGAATGATTCCTTCAAACAGATGTCTCTACTTCTCTAATGCCCTCCCGCAATCTGTTCCTCACTCAGTCCTGTAGTACACAACACAATATAAACTGCTTGTACTGTACATCCTTTTTGAAGTTTGAAACCAGTGCTTCAAAACTTCTGTCATATCTGTTGTAATTGTATTTACATCAATAAATGTGGCATCTGCTTTCTTGTCGCTGGTTAAAGTTGTCTCTCTATCAGACGGCCACAGAAAACACTTCCTGACCATATCATTGCAGAAAGGCCACTGACTCAACTCATCCCCTGCAGCAGTGCTGAGGAGACCTTTTACCAGCCATTTACTCTCTTCCCTTTGGGGAGTGGCCCGTCCTCACACACACACACACACACCTTTTGTTATCCTGGCATTTGGCATATGATCAGAGTGTGTCTGGACAATCTGTTATGGAGTTGTCACTTTTAGATGGTGTCCTTGAAACTGGTCCAGGAATTGTCCATCTGACCTTTGACTTCTGTAGACAGCACTCATGTATGGCTGCCATCCAAGCCCAATCCGATTTGATCCAACCAGATGCGATATGTTTGTTAAAATACTCACATGCCTGCACAAAGCACCCAGAAAGATGACCCAGAAAGCTCTCGTCAGGGTGGCGAAGGGTTAAATCCGCCTCCGCCCTTCTCCTTTCCCTGCCCTGCCAGCTGTTCCTTCTCCTCCATACCTTCCCTGTCTTTATCCACTGCTCCCTGCAATCCACAGTACCTCTCGGACCAGTAAATGAATGCTCATTTGCAAGTTAGATAAATCCTTTGAATGTATTATAGATGTAAACAAATTAGCCTGTAGGCCCCAGATGATGCCAAATGGAGCGGAGGTCTCTTCCTGTGGTGGTTTCCTGCTCTTGCTCAGTAGCTTGATTGATGCTTTTTCTTCTAGCCTTAATTAGTTCAGTATGAACGGATTCTCTCTGTATGAGACAGGTGTGTTGTTAAAGTAATGCTCTTTAATGCTACCTCTGTAACGCTCCCTGCCGAGTCCTTCCTCTTTTCATCAATTCATAACAAGAGCACTCAGCCGATTAAAATAGACCGGTGAGGGGCGAGAGGAGTAGTGTCATGCTGAATCCGTTTATCCACAACGATGTTTGTGGTCAGTGCCGTTCACGGGGCAAATTCAAGTTGTTGTTTTTGTTTTGTTGTTTTTAGCACCGCATTACTTTATTAGCTAATTTAGTTTCTCATTATGATTAATGGTGGTTGTAAGAGCCACTAAAACTACTAAATATCTTAATTATTAATGTTTGTCTCCTGTTTTAAGGAGTTCAAAAGTAATTTACACATGTTGTTCCAAACCTGAATGACTTTCTTCTGTGTGAACATAAAAAAAGAATTTTGAAAAGGTGTTTTTTCTTGTACTTACATTGAAAGTAAGGGTGTCACGATTTCGATTTTAAATCGAAATCGATCGAAATTAATTCACAATCGCAAAAATCTAAATAAAAAATGGAATCGTCGATGCTGCCACGCCCGAATGTCGAACCCGTGATGGAAATTTCGGATCGTTTTACTGACTCTATTGTTCAATCTCGTTCATCAAAATTAACTAATCTTTTTTCTAGTCATTTCAGGGGCTTTAAATGTTATACTTTTAAAAGGGAAATTCCCTGAACACATCCACCTACGCAATCTTGATCATATTCTGAATTAAGAAATCATTATAATGCAGTCAAAAATAATTTACAGGGAACATTAATAATTACTTGACCTTCCGAGTCTTTTGTTCATTTGTCGCTTGACAGAGGCAATGAACGTATCGTTCATGATCGACTCATCACGGCGCGGAAAAAAACACACGTGTTGAAAAGCTGTGAGTCCTCTAACTTAGATTCTATGCCCGAGCCCGAACTTGGTATTTCCCGTCACTATCCTCGGGCCGGGCTCTTGATCTATAGACGTGCACTCCCAACGCAATAGAGTGGGGTGCTTGACTAGATTTGATGGCCGAGTGCGAGCGCGGGCATTAATGCACTCACTCTGTGTGTGCGGGAGAAGAAAACGATTTGCGGGCTTCCCGCAAAACTAGAAAAATCTATGAATAAAACATATAAAAGCGAATACATTTTTATTTATCTGTTGCAGAAAAGCAACAGGAACAACTAAAACAAAATAGAAACGATTTACAGGCCAGAGTTTTCTATATAAAACATGTTTGCAGCGTTGAGCGATTTAGCCAATCACAGACATATGTGTTGATTTCTTGAACGCAATGGCCAATCAGAAGCATTTAAGATAGACTCTCCTCACCGCTCAAAACGGACTTTTTGTTCAGAGCTGAATTCTGTAAGCTGAATTCTGTAAGCTGGCAAATCCTCTAATTATAACAAACAAAGTGTAGGCTATATATTATGAAAGATTCATTGTGCAGTCAGCTTCATTGATAATAACAGAGATGTGTGAGATTGCGATGAACTGATGTCAGCTTTTTAGGAGTAACAGCAACCCGTGCTTCAAAATCGAGAATCGAATCGAACCGTGACCTTAGAATCGAAAATGTAATCGAATCGAGGATTTGGAGAATCGTGACACCCCTAATTGAAAGTCAATGGGGTCCAATTTAGTTTGAAAGAAAATCATACAGGTTTGGATCAACATGAGTAAATTTTCATTTGGGGTGAACTACCACTTTAAACGGGAGAAAAGAAGTCTCACAGACTTACATTAAAGGAAGGATTCAAGCCATAGGCACCAGAATATTATCTAAGGATACTTTTATCTAGCAATCACCCAGAACAGCCTAGTAATGCTCCAGTGACCACCAGAACACCCTAGCAACACTCTAATGCACACCCAAATCACCCATAGGAATACCTTAGCAATTACCCAGAACACCATAGCAGTAACCTAGCAACCATTCAAAACAGTCTAGTAATGCTCTAGTGACCACCAGAACACCCTAGAAATGTCCTTACAGCCACACAGAACACCATAGCAACGCCATAGCAACCACCCAGATCACCTTAGCTATACCTTAGCAACTGTCCAGAACACCGTAGCATCATGGTAGGGAGTTTAGCGCAGGCAAGCAGCAGTTAAAAATCTTTGTTTTTTGGTTTTGTGAACACTTGTATAAGCACACATGCACCAGCGCACACTCGTGTATTTGCCTTTTAAACTACTCTGTCTGTATCTGGCAGGGCAGAGGTTAAAGAAGAGAGGAGTGGGTAAGGCATTGTTGAGATTGATTAAGACTCACTATTGATCACGGAGTGTGTGGGTGTGGGTGGGTGTATGGGGATCGGTAGAGCCCAGGGCCTATCTCTCTGAAGACTCCAGCTCTGTTCTCTATAGCAGGCTGGCTAGTGACACCTCCGGGGGCCACATCAAAGAGTCCTGCTCCCCTGCCACCCATGTCTTTTGAAGACAGCAGCGTTTGATGACATCACTTTCCCTATTATTTCACAGTTGGTCAGTGTGGCTCATGTGAAGCACAATACCTCAAATTGTGGGAATCGTAGACAGAAAAAAATAATCTATTTAATCTTTAAATCTCTGTTATCCAACACCACGATGAAAATTCACATTGAGTAATATGGAAATTTTAGATTTCTGTATGTCTAGGCTTTTGAATACTTCTCTGCACCCTATTGTATCTTTTGCGCCATGTTCACTTGTGTTTTTAGCGTGTTTCTAGATTAATAGACTGCTATACTACTGCTATAAGATTGACTCTGAAAAAATGACACCCATCACCTTTAATACGGATCCTGTTTACTGTACCTGCAGTAAGCCATTAACAAACGGACTGCATGCTAACGGTTACTGACAGGCAGTGTTTGCTGCCTTTATGGACACCTGAACCAGTGTTGTTCTCCACATCTGCTTCACACCTGCGGTGACCTCACGCAGACCTCGAGGCCTGAAGCTACTGATCTCAGAGAGGTCAAACATATGGACAAGCATGTTAAACACCCTCACGCTGACGTTGGCCACACTCTCCCAGCTAGAGTCACATTCAAGCATCTCCTTCCTGAACAGGCGTAGTGTAAATGAAAAACCATTTCCTGACATGCATGCCATTCTAAACCTACTGTATAAAATCTAAAAAGACTCAACAAAAAAGTGTTAATATGAAGTTTCACACAGCTATTTTCCATACAATTTGTTTTTAAAAATAAAAGACAAAAAGCATTTTTAAAATCACCATCAAAATTTTCAAGTGGCTTTATTTAAAGGCCTCTTTGTGGAAGAAAATAGATAGACGTTTAAGTAATTTTTCACTGATTATCTTCCCAATCAGTGAGCTGTAGTCTTAGCAGAAACATTAAATCAATGAACGAATCAGTCTACTTCATGAACAAATCATTCAGTCAAAATTGTGAACCTTGTAAAGAACCAGTTCAAAAAAGATTGATTTGTTTACTGTTCCGATTCATTGATTCAATGTTCAAATGAACAAAGTCAGTAAACAGCGGTCCTCAGATGAACAGTATCATAGAGAAACAGTTTGTATTTTGGTCGAATGCACACACTCTAAGAATTTGGTTTGGTAACAAAAGCTTCCAGTAGTGTATTTACAGAATAATAAAAACAAAATAACACTAATTGTATATTTTTACAGAAATTTATACTGTATAAACAAATGTGCTGAGAAGAATAACTGTGTGCACATATGTGAGGGTTTGTACAGGATGTTCAAATATATAAAAGAGAAATATAAGCATCAGAGGTTGCAGTACGTGCAGTTACGTGTACTTAGAGTGTACTTAACAAAATACTAGTTAATATAAGGGAACTACAGGGTTAAGGTTAGATTTAGGGGTAGGTTCAGGGTTAGTACCTAGTTATTACCCAGTTATTATAATAACTATATAATAACTATGTAATAACAGGATTGTAAAATAAAGTGCTAGACAGATTAAATATCTTAGAACATTGTACACATTTGTACAATCATTTTCACACAAATTAATACCATATAACTTTAGAAGACTTAAAGCACAAAGGTTTATAGACTGTTTATTTTGCCTTTTTAGGAATATAGTGCATAAGTCATATGCACTACTTTTACAATCACTGAATAGAAAAGAGACAGGAATCTTTTTTTTTATATATATATTTTTCGATTCTAACCTCTGTCACATTCTCCTCTCTGTGTGTTTCTGCCTGAATGTCCCTTGCTCGCTCTCTCTCTTTGCTTTTGTCTTCTTTACCCAATCCCCTCTCTCAGCTTCAGGGCTTTTCTGGCTTGGCATTTGCTTTAACCCCAAATCAATCTGTTTTGAGCAGAACTCTTCATAAACTTTTCATAAGCTCAACCCTTACACCCGTGTGAGAGCTCGTCAAGACTCCTCCGCCTTTGCTGCTGCTTGTTTGATATTCTGCATGCTTAAGTGCAGTGCCGGACCCCACGCCGGGCCACGTTCAGTCGCGCCACGTGTCTCCTCTCTACCGCTCGGCGAGCCGCTCCTGTCTCTGCATCGATCCTGACTGCCGTGCATCATCTGAGCATGAGAGCTATCTAGCCGCGCCATGTTTAATTTATGTTGTGGAATGCCCGCTCAGTTAGACACCCTCAACTGTTTGGAGACGTGCCGTGCCCAGCCGCTTAATGTAGTCGCTGCAATTTGTGCTGTGTTTGCCTGATTAGCACTGAGTGACGTTTGTTCACACCCCACCTCGCCGAGGGAGGGATGCAGACGATGGATTTTGTGTTTGCTCACCTGAATGGCATCGACGTTCACGGTGATGCGTTTTGCTGTGACACCTTGCCGCGTGTTGGTCAACAGACTTAATAAGCACGGGACAGACTCGCTCTTTGCTATCTTTATCATTTTCTCTCTCTCTCTCTCACCCTTGCTCTCGCACACACTTTAACCGAACAGCAGGTCAAACTTTTTTAAACGTGTGCATCGCTAACAGGCTCACTCAGGCAGAAGTGCTATCTCAGCACCTGTGCCTTAATGATTAATACCATATTGATGATCTCAATTAATTTCCTATTACGCAGCAGCAGGTCTGCGCTGCTCGGTTTCTGTCACGGCCCTGAGTTTGGACTGGGGGAGATCTCTGAGGGCAGCTGGCTGCCGTTGATTTTGGGTCGCTGTGCAGCATGCTTACAAGAAGAGGAGAGTATTTTTTATGCAATGGTGACTGACATTCACTGTGTATTTGTCGTCCAGTAAGGAGCAAGAGCATTTCTTAAAGACAACATTTGCAGTGCATATAGTGGAACACATTTACATGTTAAACAGGATCATGTGGAGCAGGACTTGATTTTATCTGTTTGTAAGTTTTGGTTCAACCTTAATTTTATGAAGCGACAAGAATACTTATTGTGCACAAAAAAAACTCCATAATAACGACTTTATTCAACAGCTTCTTCTCTTCCATGTCAGTCTCCGACACTGTTCACATGAGCATGCGTGTGGTGCTGACACAGGAGCCGACCGATACTGACCCGGCGTCCTGACGTAGAACCCAGAAGAGCTAAACTGTTTACAACGCGAACAGCATCAGAGACTGACATGCGAGAGAAAACATTGTTGAATAAAGTCGTTATTTTTGTTTGTTTTTTTGTGCACAAAAAGTATTCTTGTCGCTTCATAAAATTAAGGTTAAACCACTGTAGTCACATAGACTATTTTAACGATGTATTTACTACCTTTCTGGGCCTATAAAATGGTAATGTTATTGTGCTGTCAGAAAGCTCTCGGATTTCATCAAAATATCTTAATTTGTGTTACGAAGATGAATAAAGGTCTTACGGTTTGGAATGACATGAGGGTGAGTAATTAATGGCAGAATTTTCACTTTTTGGGTGAACTAACCTTTTAATATAATTTTTCCCCACCCACACAGCTTTGGTTACTGGTTACATTAGCAGAAAACAAAATGTGTCCGAGGTGGACAAAGCAAGATTATGAATTTCTTATTTGTTTAGAATAACAAGGACGTTCTTTGTGTGTACACTACCATTCAAAAGTTTGGTGTTGGTAAGCTGTATTTTTTTGTAAACATTCATATTGTGAAAAATGTTTATTTAAAATAACTTTTTTAGTTGAATATATTAAAATGTAATTTATTCCTGTGATGTCAAAGCTGAATTTTCAGAAGGCATTACTTCAGTCTTTATTGCCACATGACCCTTCATAAATCATTCTAATATGCTGGTTTGGTGCCGAAGAAACTGCTTAATAGTTTTGTGGAAAACGTCTCGGTTTATGACTATAACCCTTGTTCCCTGAGAAGGGAACGAGACACTGCGTCGAGAATCGACTCTTTGGGGACGCTCCCTTAGCGTGCGCCTCTGAAGTATGAATGAAACTATTCCAATCCTGATTGGTGTTGCGTCATGACGTAACATGTGACGGCATAACCGGATGCATAAAAGCGACGCCGGCACACACACACACTAGCCTAGCGATGAAGCAAGACGCTCTAAGGCCTCGAGGGGCGTGGCAGGACGACGCAGTGTCTCGTTCCCTTCTCAGGGAACAAGGGTTATAGTCATAACCCGAGACGTTCCCTTTCGAGGGAACTCAACACTGCGTCGAGAATCGACTCTTTGGGGAACGAATGCCCACTAGGCCACGCACTGAAGACAGGCCTGCCCAGGAGTGAAACTGATTCAGGCACTCAGCAGGACGAGAGCACACGTGCGCCAGGCGTACTGGGGAGGTGCAGACTATAGAACCTAATAAAAGTGTGTGGGGTAGCCCAACCGGCTGCCTCACAGATCTCCTGGAGGGGAACTCCCGAGAGGAGGGCCCTAGAGGACGCCTCTAGTAGAATGAGCCCTTATGGCCAGAGGTGAAGGCAAATTGCGCACCTCATAAGCCAAGGCAATAGCCTGCACAATCCAATTACTAATGGTTTGCTTGGATGCCGGGAGCCCTCTCCTAGGTGACCCGAAACACACTAACAGTTGGTCCGACCTCCTCCAAGAAGAGGACCTCTCGAAGAGACTCCAGAACTGAAGCCACCGGGCAGTTAACTGGGTCTAAATTATGTTCTCTACACCAAGTAACGAAAACATTCCACTTGAGGCCATATAATCTCCTAGTAGACAGAAACCTAGAGCTAAGTATGGTTTCAACCACCCCGGCTGATAGACCAGCGTTTAGGTACTGAACCCCCTCAGAGGCCAGGCCCACAGTTTCCACAGCTCTGGTTGAGGGTGGAAGATTGTGCCCTCCACCTGAGAAAATAGATCCCTCCTCAGAGGAATCTGCCATGGCTGAGCTATCATGAGCGAAATTATATTTGAAAACCATACCCGGGTCGGCCACATTGGGGCAACCAGAAGTAGACTGATGCCCTCCTGACGGACCCTCTCCAGGACTGCCGGAAGCAGAGCGATCGGGGGAAATGCGTACAGGCGAAGCCTCGGCCAGGCCTGTACCATGGCATCCAACCCCAGTGGGGCTGGATGTGAGAGGGAGAACCAAAGTGGGCAGTGGGACGTCTCTCGAGACGCGAATAAATCCACTTCCATGGGCCCAAACCTCTCCCATATCAACTTCACCACATCTGGATGAAGTCTCCATTCCCCGGGCCTCAGCCCCTGCCTCGACAGGATGTCTGCTCCCTGATTCTGAACCCCCGGAATATACATAGCTCTGATAGACAGTATTTTCCCTTGGGACCAGAGAATAACCTGATGCGCCAGTCTGCACAGAGGGCACGATCTGAGTCCCCCTTGTCGGTTTAGATAAGCTACCACTGATGTATTGTCCGATCGTACTAGGACATGGTAACCCTTGATGTCTGGAAGGAAGCTCCTCAGAGCCCTGAACACAGCCAACATCTCTAGACAATTTATGTGCCAAGAATGATGATGGTCCTGCCACAGACCCCTGGCAAAGCGGCCGTCCATGACCGTGCCCCAGCCAGTGAGGGAGGCGTCTGTCGAAACGGTTTTCCGGCGACATGACGCTCCTAACACTGGTCCTTGGGACAGGAACCAAGGTTTCTTCCATATTATTAGAGAACGAAGGCATCTGCGCGTTACTCTGATCATACGAAATGGATTCCCCTTGGGGGAAAACCCCTTGGCTTTCAGCCACCACTGAAGGGGTGTACACACCACATGTGTAGAAGGCCCAAAGGTATAATGTTGGATGCCGCTGCCATGAGGTCCAGCAGTCTTTGGAATTGCTTTACAGTAGTGGCCTGGCCTAGCTTTAACTTGGACACCATCGCCAGAATGGACTCGATACGCTCCGGAGACAAGCGTGCCTGCATCGTAGTCGAGTTCCACACAACGCCTAGAAACGTTGTGGACTGGGACGGTTCTAACACACTCTTCTTTGTGTTGAGTCTCAACCCCAATTTTTGAATGTGGCCAAGGACGACATCTCGATGCCGAACTGCCATTTCTCGAGACTGGGCCAGAATGAGCCAGTCGTCGATATAATTCAGTATGCGGATGCCCTGAAGTCTCAGTGGAGCAAGTGCTGCATCCATACATTTGGTGAATGTGCGGGGAGAGAGTGCTAGGCCGATCGGAAGAACCCGATATTGGTAAGCTTCGCCCCCGAAAGCGAACCTCAGGAACCTCCTGTGACATGGAAGGATGGATACGTGAAAATAGGCGTCTTTTAGATCTATCGTGACAAACCAGTCCTCGGATCTGATTTGACTCACGATGACAGGAATAGTGAGCATTTTGAACCTGAGCTTCATCAGAGACAGGTTCAAAACCCTGAGATCTAGAATTGGCCTCAACCCCCCATCCTTCTTTGGAACTATAAAGTACCGGCTGTAAAATCCGGACTCCCTGTCTGAATGAGGAACACGTTCTATGGCCTCCTTTAGCAGCAGAGATTGCACTTCTTGTTCCATCACCTGAGCCTGCTCTGGAACCACTGTAGTCTGCACCACCCCAGAAATTTTTGGGGGGCGGTGCCCGAACTGCAGTCTGTACCCTGACTTTATTATATGCAGGACCCATGCAGATATGTTGGGAAGATGATACCATGCCTCTACAAAATCTACAAAAAGGGAACCAGCCTCTCGAGACTGGCCTCTGGTGTTTTTCGAGCACCCTTCTCGACCCCCTGAAGCGGAAGACCGGCAGGGTGTAGTCGATACGGTTTTCGTGACCATAACTGATGCTCGTTTTTTATTTTTCGAGAAAAACGACCCACAGTGCGTTCGCTGGAATATGATGCGGCCCGAAGCGTCACCGACGGCGGGCAACTCACATCGTTTCGTAGAGGGCTCCGCTGTGAGAACAACCTCGGTTGTTCTACAACGGAGGGGACAGCCCTCAGAGGTCCCACCACTCTGGCTAGGACCTCTTTCCTGAAGCCCTCCTAGCCTGAAGGACATCCCTTAAATCGCCCTTCTGGCTGGGGGGCTTCTGCTGGGAGCGTTTCCTCCGTTGCCAAGCTCCCGGAGGAGGGGCTCTAGAGGAAACGCTCTCCCTTTGCTCTGCCCGGTGTGAGGAGCTGGTTGATGGCTGGGGCTGATGTTCTTGCCCCACCCTACTCGATTTGGACTTCGATTTTCGGGGGAGGAACTGCTGGAACGCCGCAGATTGCTTCTTCGCCTCCTGAAACCTGTCGACGACCGATGTAACGGCGTCGCCGAACAGGCCAGAAGGCGAAAGCGGCGCATCCAGCAGAACAGATTTATCTTTCTCCTTTAGACCAGATAAATTGAGCCACAGATGCCTCTCCGTGGCCACCATAGCTGCCATAGAGCGGCCAATAGCGCGGGCCGTCTCTTTAGTGGCCCGGAGAGACAAATCTGTGGCTTTGCGCAACTCTGAAATATCTTCAGGAGTTGGCCCCTCCCCCTCGTCCAAATCTTTGAGGAGATCGGCCTGGTATGCCTGCAAGATAGCCATAGAGTGCAGACATGAACCAGCCCGACCTGCCGCCATATAAGTCCTGCCTATTAAAGCAGATGTATCTCTGCAGGGCTTACTAGGCAGCGCAGGGGTTTTAAGGGAAGATGCCGACTCAGGAGAAAGATAACCGGCTAGAGCTTCTTCGACTTTAGGCATCTTCCCATAACCCATATCCCGAGCCCCCACAACATTGCTATAATCGACAACAGATGGACGGGAGACACGGGACGAATGCGGTTTATCCCACGATCTCGAGATCTCTTTGTGGAGATCGGGGAAAAACGGCAAACCCCGGCGCTGAGGCTGTGACCTGTGCCGCAGGAAACGCTCGTCTAACTTGCTTACGACTCGCGTTCCCTGTTCATCTTGTGGCCAGCTGATGTTAATTCTGGCCACGGCACGAGTCACAACCTCCACCAGCTCCTCATAAGCTTGGCCGTGAACTGGCGCGCTCGACTCACGGTCATCCTCGATGCTGATCACCTCTGCCTTCTCGGAAGCAGAGAGCTCAAGCACCGGGACCTGGTCGTGGGCAGAAGAAGCCGCAGCGCGGGCTTCTGCACCACTCACAGGGGCTTCGGGATCTTCAGATGAAGAATGAGAAAGTGCCGCAGCAGTCTCATTCTCATCTGCAAGATCCCGCTGCGAACCCCACGATCTGAGTCGCCGCGCCGCCTCAACAGACGCGGGACCAGAACCGCGGGGAACGCGAGCCTGACCGAGCTTATCAAAGCACGCCAGCCGGGAGCGCAGCACCCTCATGGGTAGTGCTTCACAGTGTACGCAGGCAGCTCCCTCAAGAGCTGCCTGGGCGTGCTGCGCTCCCAAACGAGGACAGGGGTGCACACACATTCTGAACTGCTGGCTGGCCATAATATATATAGGGATAGACAAACAACACCAAATAAGACAGACAGTCGTAACATAGAGCGCTTGCTGAAGAGCGAAAAGCTAGTGTGTGTGTGTGCCGGCATCGCTTTTATACATCCGGTTATGCCGTCACATGTTACGTCATGACGCAACACCAATCAGGATTGGAATAGTTTCATTCATACTTCAGAGGCGCACGCTAAGGGAGTCTTTACCACCACTTTTGTTCAATTTAATCCATTCTTGATGAATAAACATCTTAAAATATAGTAAAATATAGGATTCTGATTAATTGTGGGTGGGTCGTGTGTGGATCAGTTTAACTTTTCGTCAGACATTAATTTGACACCTTTTTAACCAGCAATGGAGGCAAAACAGATTTGAGAGAAATTTCAAAAAGGACAATTAAAAACAAAAAAGTACCGTGTGGGAGTGTTTTATTTAAATAGTTCAATATTTAAATAGTTCAATAATAATCAAGTGCTGGGTATGTGATATGTAACGGCTGTGAAGCACTGTATGTATATGACAATAAACTAATAAAGCCTATATTCAGCATTTGCTTGGACTGAATATATTTAATGTCTTGTGTGTGCATTCGGGAAGTTGCAGTTATGGAAACATTGACATTCCAAATTAAGTTTAAAGGGAATAAAGTCTGTGTTTATGCTAATAAGGGAATGTAAAGCAGCCTACATGTGTACTTCAGTGTAATATTTTTCCATATTATCACGCTTAACACTGAGATCTAGAATCATTGTAATGATTATCGGGTGCGGATACCTAAATCAGAGAATATCATAGGTTCTCTAATGTTCAGTTTGACACATTTTTATTTCGGTTATGTGTTAAAAACAAAATCATCTTTGATGTCTCTGTCTGTCATGACACATTACATTTTGCAAATGCACGTTTCTTTAAATATGAATCTCAATCGTATCTTTTTTTGAATTTTGCATTTTAATGTAGGCTATAATAAATTTGAGAAGATAATTGACGTGTGCTCAAACCTTTTCTCAGGCAATCACATAAACAGAATGAGACCCTTTAAGTAATTTAGTTGTTTTGATCCCAGTTCACATTTTCACTTTACTATCACATAAATTTTATTTTATTTTCACACATTGTTTCAGTACTTTTTGTCAATTTACTCCGTCTTCTCTTCTCTTTTTCCTCACTTGTTTCACCTGCCATCAAACCAATTTCAACAACCTCAGCTCTGCCCTCTGTCCAACACCTCTGCCTCTCTCCCTCTCTCCTAATGTGACTTAACTCACTCTGCTGGTCGCTAGGCAACTACTGTCCCAGGGGGCGAGGGTTTATGTGTGTCGGCATCTGGGGGTGTCTCCTGAGCGCCGGCACCCAGCTGGAGTGGTCAGTGTGCTCTTGGCCCTCTCAGTGCTGGACTTAATATTGCAGCATTCTGATTGTGTACCTCATGTTGTTGATGTAATGGTGATTATCATGGGAAAATGTTTTATTTAATTGCTTTTTTGTCCAGAATTTCACCCACTACACCATTTCCATATTACACCGAGGTTAGTCCCACATCATCTTATGGCTATAAATGCTATCTTCTTTTATCTGCTGTACCTAATCCTATCAGCTTTTCTGTGATTAGATCAGGAGCCAGAAGTCCTGGCACTCAAGGAACTGTTTGCCATACAGAGCCTTCTCCCCAAAATATAAATCATTGATGGCCTCAGCATTATTTGCACATTAGGATTCTGGTATACAAGGTTCAGACTCTGGCTTAGGCTCACGTTTAGCATTAGAATCAAAACTCAAGCTTCCCTGCTTAAACAAAAGCAGCTTAGACCAGCATGGATTTCCAATCTGGCCCAGCTTCGAGCCAGGGTCGATTGTGTCCCCACCACTTTTGAAACATCTCGCGACATGGATGTACCAATACAAATAAATAAAACATCTCCAGTTAACTCTAGTAGAGCATTAATTTCATTCGTTTGTTAAATAAGAGGCGATCTGAAATGTGTTGCTATCAGTGGTGCGGATAGAGTGTCTTCACACGGACGCACGCTTCAATCCGTTGCGGAGAGACTCTCTATTCGTTACGGTGAAATCACAAAACATAATGCACAAAAAAGTGTCCCTGCTTGATATAAAACCACTAATAAACAATCGGTTTTGATGAGGGAAAAAAAAACTATACTACTTAGTGCGGATTAGAACCCAGAACCTCTGACACGCTTGGCAAAAGTTTTGCCACTGGACCATTAAAGCACTAACAACATGTATGTACCACCCCCCACCTTGAATTAGTGTAATGATCTAAATAAACATAAAATATTTTGTATTTATAAGTAAATTTGTCTTATTTAATATCTACTGGAACAAGAACATAAATATTGATCTGGAAAATTATTTTTGTCTTTTTAATTTATGCTAGTAAATGCTAGTTAGTACTAGATTGGTGCTGGTATAGCTGGTGGACCAGCATGACTATCTAAAAAAAAAAAAGAAGGTCAACCAGCTTCACAAAAAAGATCATGCTGAAGCTTCAAGATGAGAAGCCTGGTAGGGACACCATCATCTAAAACCCAACAAGCTGGTTAACTGGCAGGGTTAGACTGAGTGCAAGGGCTAGCTGTCTTTGCTGTGTTCTTCACTGACACTTGAACTTCCTGTGAGTGACTTTGGGCATTGGGACCACAGTCACCAAGGTCCACTGAGCCCATCACAGCAGACTGATGGTTCCCAGACGGCCTGCTCCTGGTCTGCTCAGGGCACACACTCACAGAGCTAATGGAGAGCTGCAGGATGAATAACTGAAACACTAGTGGCAACGAGGGTGGAATCTGTACTTTTACAGTAACTCCTACATTTTGTCCTCTGTGCTCTGTGCAAAATCCAATTGATCTGCTATGAACATGTACTCCAAAGAGAGCGGTGAATACAGAATATCTTCCGTTTTTTTGCAGAACTACATGTTGACACCTGGGCAAACACATAACCGCACGCTCCACGGACACACTCTTGTGAGCTGAGTAGTTCTGCCCCTGGAAGCTAAGTTATTTAAAGCTGGCTCTTGACTTCATCTGAGTCATTATGGGCTTCTGAATTAAACATCACAGGCCTCAGCCTCTGGCTCCTGCAGAAGCGCTCTGGCGTGCTTTGCACCGGCTCCGTCCTCTTCCTCAAAAAGTTACATTCGCTAACACCACTCCACGTGCTTTTCTCTCTCATATCTGTCGAGTGGTGCCGAGCCGAGACCTAACGAGAGAGAATAGCACATCATAGTCCTTGAGAAGTGGAGGATGATGTGTACCGGCCGAGGTCGTTTCACATGCTCGAGCATAAAGTGAGGAGTTGTCAAATAGCCATGCTGCGTTCCTCACCCATTTCCTACTGTGCATCCCATGGGGCTGGGATTTACATGCACCTCCTGTGGGGCCTGCAGCTTTCTGCATGAAATGTGTATGTTTGTTTGTTTGTTTGTGTGTTTGTATGTGGGCACCAGATGAGCTGGCCATTGCACAGCAGTAGTCTGAGACTGCATAAGAGACACAGAGTGTGATGGGTGCTGGAGTGAGTGCTTAAACAATGTTGATATCTGTGAATATAACAAAATTTATGATTTTTAGTATTGATGTTGCTGTATATTAAGTTAATACTTAACATCAGAAGGTCATACATATTTTATTAATTGTATTAAATTCCTAAATCTTAAACTTGGACAATCTATAAAAATATGAATTATTAGTAAAATAATAATATACTGATTTCTATCTATTTTTTAAATCCCTCAGTTGTGGCATGATATAGACTTTTGCTGTTGCGAGTGACACACCTCCATTGTTTTCGACAAATATGTAAGACAAAACAGCTCAGTTTTATTGCCGATGAGAAATAATTACCACTGGAAAACTTTTTCAATTCACTTGCTGTTTGCAGGTGTGGTAAATTTTGAACCCTATATAAAACTTCCCATATGTGAGACTGGTGTTGTTTTCTGTATTTTTTTTCAAAGTTTTCAGGAAAACAAGGCTGGAATAATTCATATTACCCCATGTTTTTCATTTGGCTTTTAATTCTGAAGAAAATAAATTAATGGACTGGTCCCTGCATGGCACTATAATTGCGAATTGGGCATTGCATTGCAACGCGCTACAGTGAATGCTTCAATACAACATCATCATGCAACTCGTTCAGAAATACAAATGTTCCAGTTTATAAAGTTTCATTCAATGTGTCCAGTGTGAACAGCCTCAAATAGTTGTGGTGCATCATATCAAAAAATGCCCCTGGTGCAGATATGTTGGATTGATTTTTGTTGCCTACTTAATTGCTTATTTATGACACATAGCAACACAGCCAAAAGTATTCCTCATATGTTGGACCTTTTATTGGCTATTGTATTTTAATATAGTCTACTTCTACCATGCCTTCTCAAGCCCCCGTACGAGTTGTGTGAGCGGCCGCCACGTGAAAAAATGAAAACAAAAACAAAGCAGGAGAGAGAGATCTAAGTCGAGTCCTGATAACAACTATATCAGGAAGAAAAATCACATAGTCTGAGTCCTGTATCCACAAAATTAAATGCAAATATTGTCGTAATTCTAATTATCTGTTAGTTCTCTTTCAAAAGACAAAAGTGTTACAAGTTGTTACAGCATCCTGTAATCTTTGTCAGTGTCATCTTTTGTGTTTCTTTTTTAAATGTGTCATAGATAGCGGTTTAGACATTTTTGTAATAACATAAAAAGGTCGCTGCTAGTTGGAATCCAGATACTGGTGCGAAGAAGAACATAACATTACTATTGCCGTGACGTCACTAAAGAGACGAATTAGCATATTATTATTAACATTAGGATCGAGTTATAATGCATGACAAAAATCACATTTAAAAAAATAAGTGAAGAATTGTTTTATTTAAAAAAATAATTTATTTCTCTGGATCTGACAGGGTGGGCAAGCTGTCAATCTGGTTGGGCCTAGGCCCACCCATAGATCCACCCCTGTGCTAAACAGGTTCCACTGGCAGGAAGTGGCATTATAGTTTTCATAACTGGGTGCAAAGTAGCTGACTTTTACCAACTTGCACTTTAAAATGTTCTGCATATACAGGCTCATAAACATTAAAGGGTTCACACAAGGGTCTTCTTCTGTACTAGACACAAGCTGTAGGGTGTTTGCTGCACACCATCGGCTTTGACGTGGCGTATACACCCACACACATGCGCTTGTGTACAAACACACACACAAACACACCAGTCAGTAATGGGAAATAAAACTATGAAGAAAGGGGGATGTTTTGTTCCCTGCGCAGCACTGAGTCAATTGACCTTGAAATGAACAGCAGCACTGGGGGACAGCGAGGTATGGATACATTTAAGAGCTGGGTATGGGTGCCAGGGGCCAGCCTACTGCCTAATGACGGGACACACTGCTTCATCCATCACCATGCCACATCCAGGGCACCCGCCAGGGCAAGGCTTTAATCACCTCTCTCACTCATAAACACACACACTTCTTTCACTCATCATGACGGTGGACTCTTGTATTTGCACTCTTAAAGGGACAGTTCACCTAATAATCAAAATTCTGTCATTATTTATTCACCCTCATGTCATTCCAAAATTGTATTCATTTCTTTCTTCTGAAAGAAGGTGTCTGTGTTTTTTAATCATACAGTGAACGTCAATGGGGTCCAGTGTTGTATTGACTTTTGTTTTGTTTCAAAAGAGTCATACAGGTTTAAAGCTGCCATGGTATCATTTCTCATTTTGCTTAGTTTATCAATCAATCAAAATTGTTTGATAAACTAAGAGCTTAAAGATAAAATTTAGAGCATAAATGAATAATCTAAAGAACCATTATACTATTTTCCACTATAAATAACCTTTCTGCAATGGAAATTTCCATGAATCTGGATGGTTTTTCATGGAACCATCAATGTCAATAAAGAACCTTTTATTTTTAAGAGTGAAAATAACACCGGTGAATAACTTTCTTCTACTTAAAGCAGCACCTAAAATGCATTTGTCACGTGTTGTGTGGGAGAGACCGAACACACGAATAACACGAAGATGATAAAGCAGGTAACAGGCTTTAATGCCAACAGGTAAATCCAACAAGGTACATCCAAACACAACTACCAATAGATGAGACCAGACAAAGACACACAAACAGAACTTAACTTAAATAGAGAAAGGATTACGAGATGATTTATAGGTGCACAGCTAAAACTAATGAGTGTCCATGAAAACAAACTAACAAAGGAAGAACGGTACTGATTGAAACCAAGAGTCCATGTGGTGTGAGAGTGACAGCATTTAGACACATTTAGAAAACAATCAGCAGATTATTACTGAAGTGAAAGCACTTAAATAAATTAAAGTATGAAAAAGTTATGGAAGTTATAATTTACAGTAAATCAAATATACTTTATTAATATATATTTTTTAATATAAAATAAATATTTTACAAAATATTTTTTACTATAAAATTACTATAAAATGAAAGCTATATATCTAACCAAGTTGTGTTCCAAATTTCAAGTTGATATCACAAAAATTGAAGTTCCCATGAGATTTTGTTTAGGCGTAGTACCAAAAATAGCCACCGGGTGCCATTGCCTTCCATTGAATTTAATTGTATGCATTCTGCTGTAACAAATTCATAAATTTCTATCCAAATATCACTTCTGTCACTAAATATGGAACCTTGAGACTCAGAACTTTCTGACAATATGTGTTTAGTCAATATTAGAAAAGGTTTTGATAATACATTATGAAAGATGATTCCCAAAAGGGGAGGGGCCTAATAAAAAAATACCGTTTCTATGGTAACGCAACATCCAATTTCAAAACGGTTTTCACAGGATGAATTCTGAGTTCGTAAGCTTTCAAATGATACCTAATTTATGATAACTACTAAAATATGTGATATAATAATAATAAAAAAAATATTTATATATATATATATATATATAATATATATTATACTTTTTAGAGGACTTCTTACTTTACTTTTTAAAATATAATTTTATCTTTTTTTATTGACAAATACTAGATTATGTTTTATTATGAACTTTTAGCATTAAAAACGAAAGTTTCAATTATTAACTGAAAGTCCTTTCCTTTTTCTTTGATCCTCCATTGATATGGCTACAAGTTAACCAAACAGCGGAAGATAGTTTACAACGTAACCCCACCAACGCATGCTGCTAGGCAACCGTGGCCATTCACAGGAACGCGCATTGCTAAAACCAGGCGTAGTTAAGCCTAGGCTTAAGTTTGGTTGGTGCAACCGACGTTAGGTCAACTCTAAAGACTGGTCTTAACTAAGACCTACTTAGCAGTTAGGACCAGGCTTAGTAAAGCCCTGTTGGTGCAACTGGCTCCTGGATTGGTTATTATATGTGCCCACACTGTATCACACACTCACATTGGCATACTGTGCTTTCACACACTCTAAATGCTAAACTCACCCCACATCCTCAAACTCTCAACCATTTCCATTTTACCCTAATGAAATCAGCTACAACCTGTTTGATGCTCCAGTCTCTTGAAGGTGGCTTTTTTCATAGAGAAAACTCTTAATGCTTCATTATGACACTGAGCTCTACATCATGTCTAGAGTACATTGTCTTCCTCCAGAACTGAGCCCCAGCGGCACTCTGAGAGCACAGCCCTTCTATCAAGTTAAAAATAGTGAGACAGATAGAGACAAAAAAGTTAAATATTTGTTGCGGCATATCAGAAGTGCTCTGATTTATGTAACATGGGTTAGTGAAATGGGTCTGCTTGTACACCCAGCGGGTATGTTCCTCACCACGCTCACAAGAAATGAGTCAGAGGATCTGTCTCTCCCATGCTTTTTTCCCACAATCCTCTAGGGGTGTCCTGTCAGTCGAGTGCAGCGCTTGGCCGTGTCTTTTTGTGCCGCGGCTTTGAACTCCTCTCTGACGTTTTTCTCCTCAGAGCTACAGAAGCACTGGTTCTTTTTCTCTTGGACTCGTTTGTGTGCTTTTTAGCTTAATTAAGATATTTAACCTTGATGAGGTTTGTGTCGTTCTTGTGCCAAGACTTTCTCTTTTCGCTTTTAAGTTTTTAGCATTTGTAATGTTAATGTTGTGCCATACTTTCCCAAACGCTCTTCCTGTCTGTTGTTGATTCACACCAATGATTGAGATTAAGAGGTGTTATGCCAGGCAAGAAATTGTTATGCGGCTCTCAAATAAAATATGGGACTTCAATAAAGCGTCATTGCTTAGTGTCTCAAAACCGAATGTCATGACGTATATGTTCCAGGACACTAAACCGTGCTTGATGTTAGTCAGGTCATTCCTGCAGTATCTTTTAAACACTGTCATTTTTAAAAGATTAATATGCATGGGTTACAATTTAAAAAAGTATTTCTATAAAAATGTAAATCCGACTTTCAAAATTATGTAAAATTATGTTATATATACATATATTATTCATTTATACGTATATAATGATATTCCGATAGATAGATAGATAGATAGATAGATAGATAGATAGATAGATAGATAGATAGATAGATAGATAGATAGATAGATAGATAGATAGATAGATAGATAGATAGATAGATAGATAGACAGATAGATAGATAAAGATTAATTGCTAATTACTTGCTTGTGTTTGTGCTGTTGTTTACCCACACTTCCTGCAGGATGATCTCATGCATGTCACAAATTGTGAGCGTAATATTTTATCCAGTATATTCAGACATATTTAGTTGGGACACTTTTTTTTTTTCATAACAGGAGTGACTCATTCACATGACCAGAAGCAGCAATCAACTGCAACAAAACAATGTTCTCATGTGTCCAGATTTGAACCAGCTCCAGCTAAATATGAAGCCCGAACCGCCTGCTTTCAAACGAGTCCAGCTCAAAGACAATCTTATATGCACAATCGCTTATCTGCCAGAACACTCCGTCCCACCCCCACGCTGCAATAAATCATCCGTAATATGCAGATACCTATTTGAAACCCTGTCCTTCTTCCCAGCCCTTCAGGTTGGAGTTGATGCTGGTTGGAAGCAGGCCTGAGCAGCAGTAATGACCCTGAAGCTATTACTAGTGGATATTTATAGCACTTGAGGCCGGCTATGGGGCAGCACTCATGACCACATTGGCTTCATCCATGTGGGCGTCCAGCTACTAGTTGCCAGGTTACCATGGTGCTTCCAGGTACCTGTGTGTTCCCCAGACACACACACACACACACACAAACAGAGAAACACCTTTAGAATTGAGATGTGCTCTCTTTCTGCGAGCTTAAAGCAAAAAACGAACAAGCTTTAATTGCTTTTCTTGCTTACCAATGAAAAGACTAGAGTAAGAAAACAATTTCTGTGAATTCAAGCACAGAATGCTTCCTAATGAAGTTTTTTTTACCTTCATTTAGCATTTAATGCTCTTAAACAGTGAAGTCAAGGGATAAGTATAGGTTCCATAGACCGGCAGTACAAGATCTACACGCCTCTGCACTCCAGGGATGAGCCTAGCTGAAAGGTGCTGAGCTCAAATGAATGCCTTTAATAATGAAAAATGCCGTTTGCGCAATACCACAAGCCCTGCACACGCTGCAACTCTATCCAAACTTTGGCCCCCTTCTCCCATCTCAACAAACCTGGAAGCAAGCCCTGGTCCTCCATGGAAATGTACCACAAACATGGACTAAAGATTGCATTGCACAATTAATTAATACCTTTATGAGATTGCATTTTCTCTACCAAATAGTATCCAGGGTGAAAGTTTCCTCCTAAGTCTCCTTCTTTTGCTTGTTGGATGAAAACTTGCGTTATTAAAAGAGAGCAGCCAGCAGGAAATTAAATTAAATTAAGTTTGCATCCTGATAGATTTATAAGACACTGCACATTTTCATTGTGTTGTTGTGCCATCGGAAAGAGAGAGAGGGTCTAGAGGGGGTGCGAGCGTGATTGTGTGGGTGCGTAAAAGCTCTCTGAAGAGACAGAGCGAGAAAGGAGTGAGCCGTAGATGTCATACGCTTCTGGCTCACTCTTGAATTTACGACCGAAGCACAGCTTCACAGATTACTTATATTTGGATGGGTTGTAAGTCTGCCAAATGTGCATTGTAAAACAGGGACAAATGTATCGGCGTAGGAGGGACCAAAAAAAGGAAAGTGTATGTGTGTGTGTGCGGTGGTTATGGCTTCTGTTGGTATATATGTGGGTTTTTGTTTTTTTGAGAGGTTGAGTATCCTGAGACATGGGTAGAGCGTGAAGTCCAGATCCCCCTCTCTAGATGTAATTTGGGTGTAATGGCTGGAGCTAGAAGGTCCAACAACACCCTAGCCCTATCCATAACTCTCTATCTCTCTCTCTCTCTCTCTCTCTCTCTATATATATATATATATATATATATATATATATATATAGACACATGTAAAGTATTTGTATAGTTTTTCTTAGATTATGTATGTTTAGTCTATTATTTATAGTACATGTATAGTTAGACTACCACTCTCAGTAGGCTAGCTATATATAGGTTTATACTTCTACTGTATATTTATAATATGTTTATATATGTAAATATTTGTTTATGCATGTATAATGTTTATATATGTAGCACCGGGGTCCCACATATATAATTATTATGTAATAATATAATATATATATATATTTTTTTTTTTATTGTAGGCCGCTGACAATTGGAGATGAAGGTTTAAATGTGCTTCATTATCATGAAAATGAGACAAGTTGTGACCTGATGGTTAGAGAGTCGGACTTATAACCTGAAGATGTTGGCACCCCCAATCGCTCCCTGGGCACCCTTGTGTGTGTGTGTGTGTGTGTGTGTGTGTGTGTGTGTGTGTGCGTGCGTGCGTGCGTGCGTGCGTGCGTGCGTGCGTGCGTGCGTGCGTGTGTGTGTGTGTGTGTGTGTGTGTGTGTGTGTGTGTGTGTGAAAATGTATATAAAGACACGCGCGCGTGCGTGTGTCTTCATATACATTTTCTTTTTATTTTATATTTACTGTATCTTATTTTTTCTTTTGGATTTGGGTTAAAATAAAACCTGGACTTTTTGACAATTTAATCCATTTAACACCCATATATGCATGAGAATGTGTTTATGTTTGCCTAATAGCGTGAGTCTGGGTTTTACTTACTCCTCTCATGCTGGTTAAGGATTGAGGGCATGGCCTGGTGATTGCAACAGCTGCTTGTCCCATATGCGGATGTTGCGCTGGTGTCTGCTCCCACAAGCTCACGGCTACAGCGGCAGGACCCATGCCTGAGCGTCCTTAGTTCGCCCTCTCCTACCAACCCCCGGTCCAGCACACTCCCTTCATCCACTTGAAAGAGAATAGTACACCAGAACTTACTCTTAAAATCCTCTCATGAAGACAGATTTCCTATGGATTTAAATTTTAAATCAAATCTTTTCCTTTTAATCCATCTAAGGTGCTGTTCAAACACCTTGACACATTCCCTTTGAATATCAAGTGTGCTGGTTGAAGAGTTCAATCAAAAGTTCTCGCTGTGAATTACAGGGCTGTTTGATTTTGAGCGCTCTGAATTTGTTGCTATTGATTTGTTCTGCCACCCTTTTTCGTCCTGCAGATTTTGTCCCCACTCTCTGTGGTCACTGTTCAAGGCTTGTTAGTCCCACGCAGAGATTGTCAATGTTCTGTCTAATTGTGATTTGCGGTCCATTCAGTTGTAGTCGAAGAACTGTTTGAGAGAGGAAACGCCAGTCTGAACCTGGTCAACAGCACTTTAATAGAGGGGTTCAGAGATGTCTAGTATGAGAAGAGTTGTGTATGAAACTAAAGTAGCTTCCATAAGTGACTATAAACAGGCAGCATTTTAGTATAAATGTGCCTTCAGAATCTGGTTTCAGACCAGGCTTTCAAGGCACCATGCTTTCTTGGCTCATCTGTTCATTACCTATCCCTCTGAAAATGTTTGTTCTGGGTGTCATTCCAAAATATATTTTTCATAAAAAAATAAAGGGTACTTTTGAGACCAAAAATACCCTTGCGTTGTGGCTATTTTTACAATTTTTGTGTTATATTATATTATATTATATTATATTTATTATATATTGGACTTTTATTTATTTTGCAATGCAACAATAAAATGCTACATATTGTCTCAATTTAAAACAAATTAAAAATAGGTACCTTCCATAGCACCATGATGTCATGACAAATGATCTACATAAAACAAATTCAAGTTAGATTTAGAAATAAAATATTTATATGTATGTGCTTTGTTGCTACAGAAATTATTTCTTGATAGGAAGATCTATACATTTTATTCATTTCTTTATTAATAAATGTATTAATCAATTGTATTATTTATTAAAATATATATATAACTACTTTCAACTGCTCTGTCCGACTTTCGATCTTGTGGGATATCATAGGCATATATCATAAGTGTGCATCTCTTCTGAACAGGTTAATGCATCTTAGTAGTTAAGCCAGGATGTTACTCAAACATTGTGGCAGAAATGATAAAGATACTCTTTATACTGCCTGCTAAGCTTTCGGACACAGCCGTGATCAGGTGTGGTTACCATGATGCTCTCTGTAAAAGTGCCAGCGGCTGTATGAATGTCTTTCTCTGTGTGTATTACCCCATTGAGCATGCAGTACGCGTTGATTTTGCACATGTGTGTCAAAATGTAATGCTGAAGGCGGGAGGCAGCACAGAGCCGCAGTCTCCAATTCACTCAGCACGTAATGCTCATAAAACTAATAAAAATGCTAATGAAAGGGACAGTTTTCTTCACTGTTTCAGTGTAAGGATTCGGTTTGGGTATGCGTTATGTATCTGCGTTTCACGTGACATTCAAATGTTGGTGTTCTGGAACGAGTGGGATTTTGTGAGAGTGTGTGTGTAATCTCTGTGGTGACAGGGGGCCGCTTGTTCTGGGACTGTTTACAGCTCTTTGTAATCAACGCTATTTATGATTACAAACGGAATTGATGTTGTTCATACTGGCTCATACTTTAAACAACCCTTTTATTCATAAGCTGCCAAAATGTATCCAGCAAACACTGACTGACCTGAAATTGACAGAATTTTTTTATATATAGAATAAGCCCACACTGTTGAGTTGACAACTACAATGTTACAAAAAACAGGTGCTTTGTAAGTCTCACACAACTCTTCCCTGTTTGGGATGTTCTGTTCCTGGTTTTATCCTCTCTCTAAAGAACTTTGGCACTACATTCAATCAGTAAACATTTGCTCCACTTTTTGCGCACAAACAGTTTTATTCACTAACCACTCTTGGCTTAACCAGGCGCCACTGTGTGTATTTAAATTAAATCGTTGTCATTCTTCTCAGTACAAACACGTCTCCTTTCTATGTAAATTAGGCTTATTATAGATTACACCTTATTCACAAGACTCAGCGCTATTTGCCTGTGCAATTAATGGTGCGCTAGAAAGCAGACTCTAAGCTATTTTATTCAGAAGAGACAATGTGTTTTCTTGCATTCATGACAACAGTAATTCCTCAAATGATGGAGAAGAACGTGCAGAAAATGACATCTTTCACTTATTCTCCATTTCTATCATTCCATAAATGTGGTCAAGTGTGCCGGCTAGCTGCCAAATACACTAGCTAGTGCTAAACAAACAATAACTCACATGACCCTTAAAGGCTCAGCAAAAGGATTTTTGGCCCCATTTTTGGGCTTACTTTTTTTGCTAGTTTTTTATATTGACTAAAAATATAATTTATCATTTTAATTAAATGTTTAAATTATCTTTCTTTCATTGAAAATGGTCCTTAAGATCACTTTCCACTCACCACACTACATCTTCTTTTTTCTTTTCCTCTTTCTCTCTCTTGTTCTTGTCTTTTTCTCCAGAACCCAGACATTGTGCTGGTCCACTACCTGAATGTGCCAGCTATCGAGGATTGTGGGAAGCCGTGTGGCCCCATCCTGTGCTCCATCAACACAGACAAGAAAGAATGGGCCAAATGGACGAAGGAGGAACTCATTGGCCAACTGAAACCCATGTGTGAGTGTCCAATCACATTCTGTATACTGAATGCATAGCCTGTCTCTTCTCATGCATGTTTTAAGTGAAAATACTCTGCAAATAATGTCTGTAGGATTTGTTAATGTTTTTGAAAAGAGTCTCTTCATGATGCTCACCAAGGCCGCATGTATATTGTATACTTACACTACTTATATATTTATTTACTAAAATATTAAGTAATATGTAAGAAATAAATTAATACATTTAGTGAGGTTCACATTTAAATTAAGTTTGGGTGGTTGCTGCACTCCATATTAATATGTTGACAATTGAATGACACATTTTTAATGTGTTACATATCTTGATTACATATTACAAGATACAGTGGTTCACACTGCCACAACAAACACCAAAAGGATTACAATACTGATCCAGCAAAACCCAACAGTTGTTGGTGCTGGCTAGGGCTGTGTGAACTAGCCTTTAGATGCTTAGACAATGATACATGACGTTGTCTTCTATAATTTCTGTATGATTAATTCAAGACCTGTGCTGTTTTAGGTGTGTGATATTTCATGAGAAGTTAGTCTCTCCCAGCTCAGCCTGATCTAGCTTATCTAGCCTGCCATACCTTCCCTTGGTCCATAGCAGGACAAGTCTCCATGTGGAACCCTTGACATGATTATTACCCGGGTGTCCCAGGGTCAGTTGACCAAAGGAAACCTGTCTAATGAGGATGTAGTATAAAAAATAATTTTAAAAAAGGCGATGATGACATGTACTTTATATAATCATGTTTACCCAGAGTCTTGTGC
Organism: Siphateles boraxobius; assembly: GCF_051911475.1. NCBI lineage: Eukaryota > Metazoa > Chordata > Actinopteri > Cypriniformes > Leuciscidae > Siphateles > Siphateles boraxobius. The sequence goes on along the minus strand of NW_027509205.1, from coordinate 12,671,561 downwards.
GGACACGTCTCTGTATGTGATGCCTGGCATTGATCATTTGAACTAGGACAGGGCTGTCAAGGTAATGAATATATGAAGTCGTATCTCTCGCGTCAGCACTTTTAAACACAAGATGTCGGCGAGAGGAATACAGACGAGCTCAGCTGACATTGTAATCGCTGCGCGTGTTACGATCCCCTTAAGAGCTCTCACGGCAATCACTTAAGAGCTCCGTTTCACATTGACTTTAAGACATGTGCTGTAAACTAATGTGTTCATTACACTCCATCCCTGATCTACATTCAAACCATTTGCTGTAATGCATGCAAGTCATTAACATTGCAAATGGTGTGGACAATGGCAAAGGTGCGAGATGTCTTCCACCAGTCGGGCAAGTGCACTGAGACTAGGCTAATAGGGCCACAAGATTCACTCTCATGATCTTCAAACAGCCATCTGTGATATGGGCTCATCTGAAGAGCAACAGTACCACCTAGTGGTGGAGATGCAGACATGCAGCCTGTTAACAGTCAAAGATTCATTGTGAACTATATCAGCCATCCATAATTTATGGATGCATTATACATCAGCTCTACAAGCCCAATTTGTTCCCTTGAGTGACCCATATCATACACAAACAGCTTGCATTCATTAACGGGACGAGGTGTGTTTTGAGTTGGGAGTGAGGAGCGATGCATTCTTCGACTGACAGTCCTCGGAGAAAGACTGCTGTAACTTTTGACGGGTTGTGGAGGAGTTTCAGTACCTCTGCTTCAAACATAGTAATGCATTTGCATCAGATACCATGGAAATGCATCAATGTTGAGGTTGCATCATCACTTGCTTTGCACGATATGAGCGTGTTTCATCATTGTAGTGTGAAATATAGATTTGTTATTTTTGCCCTCAAGCTCTATTATACAGGGTGATTTTTATGGTTTTTACAAAGCCACTGAGATATATTTTAATTCGTCATCAAAGCTTTGAGCTTTCTTTCATTCATTTCATTCAGAAATACATAATCTTAGACCAATAGGTGGTAAATGTGTTTTTATGTTCAAGTAGGTGTGTGCAGCAGAGGTCAGATTGCAGGTCATTGAAAGGTATCAGTGAGTTGCTTAGTCACAATACAGCTGGAGAGGAGAACAGGGCGGCCTGATTCATTTCTCTCCACTGATATCATTCAAGAGACGGTGGACCAGCCATGCCTGAAGCCCCCTTACTGCTGCATGAGCAGATGATCAGAGACACACACACAGTAGGAGATGAGAGATCTGATGTTATTTATGTTTCCTGAAGATAGGCTGCGATTAAAAATACAAGTTGATGGGTGTGGTTATGAGGTACTTTAAACTTTTGGATATGGATGTGGCTGGCAGAGAGAAGTTTCTTTTTATTTGATTTGTCAGCAGCATTTTAAGTACAAAATCTAACCTGAATAATGTAATAACAATAATTAAAAACCTCTTGAGATTGTGTTCAAAACGTTTTTTAATAAATATGAATAATACATTTTATATCATAATATATACATAATATATTATAATAATATTATTAATTAAATTTACAAAAGAATCTTACAAAAATCTCTTTTTATACATTTATTTAATTTAATATGCCATTTATTACTTTTTCCACCATTTTAATTATATATACTGTATATTATATTTGTAATTGTAATGATATTTTACTATTCTTCAATTCTTAATTTTAAATGGCCCTGTGCTGTGACAATTTTATTATTATTATATAGTTTATTACTATAAATATTTATAGATTGTTACAGTTGAAATTTAATTAAATTTGTAATATTAATTATTTTATTTGTATATATATATATATATATTATATATGCTTATTATATAATATCGTATTAATTGTTAATATTTTATATTAACATTTTATATCAATATTAATGAATTACAAGATTTTTTTTTAAATACTTAAAGATGTATTAAAGGACAAGCTGAAATGACTTTTAATCTCAAGTACCCAAATCATTTCTTGTGCACCCCAGTTTGGGCACCACTGCACTATTGAAATATTTGAACTTCATTCGCCTGACAAAATTTGAGCCAATAGAAGGCGATTAGTAACCGCCACTGTGGACTGAAATGTGGGAGATTCCCTGCGAATGTCTAAATCAGTGGATTCTTCTTCAGATCCTCACAGCCGATGTCACGGCGTATCCACCAAACCAGCTTGCCCTTTCATTACATGACCTGCCTTGTGCTGCGACTCTGGTTCAGGCTCACGCTGCGAGATTGATTTGTCTGTTGGAGCATGGTCATGCTGGTGTAATGGCTTATGGAACGCCGCTGCGATTCTCTGGCCAAGCGCGGAATGGCAGAGCTCAGCAGAGCAGAGAAACCTGCTGTGTATGTGACAACTGTTGTGCCGGCTCCGGCTGGTGACGCAGCACTGTTTGCGAGTTCAAGCCAAACGCTTTTGTCTCTTTTATCTATTTTTTAATCTGTCTCTTTCTCTGTTAGCCTCCCTTTTCCTCCCCTCGCTTTCACATGCAATCTCACCTAGGCTTGTTACGCACACTGAAGTAGCAAAGCGTGCACAAGCCATATGAAGGTAGCACAATGCCCTTTGATATTCTAAATACCGTTCCTCTCCAGAGATTGCCTCATTTCCTTTGTTGCATTTATTTTTCCGTTTGCCATTTTTCTGTTCCAGTTGTTATTATTGTTCTTTTTCTCAGAGGAGAGAGGCTGAGCTTGGAAATGGTGATGGCAGCAGAGTGCATAAACAGCGAAAAGCACCTTGTCAAAGGGCTGGGGCTTTTACTTCAGCTGAAGTGAGACAAGGAAGACTTTTGCTCTTTTTTTACCTCCCTCCTCAGCTGAAAATTCACCTTTAACAGGGCCCAAATCTTTTCTTGAACTTTCCATGTTCCTGTCTGAGGTTAGAAAGTAAACGACTCTTTTTCTCGTAGTACTGGACAAAGTGTTTTTGATATGGAGGTAAGGTCAGGGATGTAGTGCACAGGCGGGCTGGGGGAGGGCTGGAAGGCTCGGCTGGTTGGCTGACAACTGTGTCTCCTCTTTCCCTCGGCAGTTCATGGCATCAAGTGGACTTGCAGCAATGGGAACAGCAGCTCTGGCTTCTCTGTGGAGCAGCTGGTGCAGCAGATACTGGACAGCCACCAGACCAAGCCTCCTCCCCGGACTCACAACTGCCTCTGCACTGGCACTCTGGGTAAGGGACAGGCAGGAGGGCTGGGGTGTGGGACAGAGGCAGTCAGAAAGAGACTGAGGAAGCAGGTAGTGCTTTAAATATGTCTTCAAGAAGTTTAAAAGATGAAGTGAGTGTAGAGCAGAGGTGCCTAATTAGAGTACAGCAGCTTCTAGGTCCAGAATGAACATTTCATAGTTATTGAGCTGTCTGTTGTAATGACACCACTGGGGGGCGTAATGTTCCTCTGTATCTGTGCAGTCAGGGCAGTCTATTTTTACTCAAGTATACAAGAAATGAATTTTCACCTTGTACTTCATCACAAATATCCAACACAGCACTTTACAATCCCATGGTGTTGCTCCTGTAGGGTGCCGTTACTCTGAAGCAAATTGAATTGAGTGTTTAAAACAAATGATTGTGGGGTAGATTGATTGCCATTTGTTTTATGTTCATATAAAATTCATTTGCCAAGTATGCAGTATAATGACTAATGAGACATATCAGCCATTTATTAACAAAACGGTAAAGCTGTGTGTTGACTTCTCATGAAACGATTAATACTGATGATTGATGGTCTCTATAAAGACTTGAATTAATCTCAGGGTTCATTCAAAATAACAGCATCAAAGTATTTTCAATTTTAAAGACATTAGGTGGATCATTCTTTGAATTAGTATTTTCAGTGTATAAGCCTCTTATAGTGCTGTCATATCTAAAATAGTAGTGTAGTTATTATGATGTGTTTTTTGTATTATTCTAATGTAGTTTCAATGGACTAAATAACAGTGGAAAGGGGGGGAATTTATGATAATGTTCATTTAAATACTGTTATTGTTAATAATAATAATGTAAATATTGACAATAATACTACTAATAATGTTAATTTTAAATGGGCTAATTCCATTAAGTTGTCAGAAATATTAATAATTCTGAATAAATTACTTTGGATAATAATAATTGAATTATTGTTGTCATTATTTTATAAGCTATATGTATATTTTGTATATAATTATTATTATTATTATTATCATTATTATTATTATTATTATGTACGTTTTTATAATACTAGGGATTCTGTTGATTATGGGAATAATGTCATTATGGAGTCAGATTCTTCTGAATGAAATAGTTAATAAATAATAATAATACATTGTTTTTTATTATTATAATTATTAATTGTTAAAGAGAATGACTAGCTATTTTGTTATGTCTCTGCAGGTGCTGGAAGCAGTGTGCATCATAAATGTAACAGCGCCAAACACCGCATAATCTCTCCCAAAGTGGACCCTCGCTCAGGAGGCTATAGCAGCACCCACTCTGAGCTCCAGAATAATGATGTGTCAGAGGGTAAGACAGAGCACAGCCACAGCAGCAAGAACAGCGGAGGAACAGGAGGAGGTAGCGTGCGTGAGAAACGCAACGGCAAGGTCCACAAACCCGTGCTGCTGCACCAGAACAGCACTGAGGTGTCCTCCACCAATCAGGTGGAAGTGCCAGACACAACCCAGAATTCCCCTGTGTCCATCAGCAGCGGGCTGAACTCGGACCCCGACATGGCTGACAGCCCAGCGGTCACAGGCATGGGCCACGTTGCCTCTGTCATGAGCAGCCTATCCCAGAGTGTTTTCATGTCTGAGGTGACTGGGGATCCCGTCTACAGCATGTCCCCCACTGGAGGACCCAATACCCATATTATGGGCCCCGATGCCACCTCTCACAGTCTGGTCTTGGCAGTCCCCTCTGACAGCCACAAATTTGCCTTTCCAGGAAGTGGGAGCGCAGATGCAGGCGGTCCTGGAGCAGACGGGCTATCCATGCTGTCTGCCTCTGGCATCTCTGATGAACTTGTCCTCTCCAGCAGCCTAGACTCTGGCAGCATTAAAATCCCAGAAACCACTATGAACTTCGACCCTGACTGCTTCCTGAATAACCCTAAGCAGGGCCAGACATATGGGGGAAGTGGATTAAAGCAGGAGAATGGCATATGCAATGCCTCGTCCTCCTCGACAGCTAACACCAACGGTTTGCAACGCTCGCCAACTATATCTGATTCAAACTACGTCTTCAGTTCTGCCCTGGTGAAGAACATCAAGACTGAGGACACTTCCTTTGAACAACAGCTGGCAAAAGAAGGGAGCTACCAGGTGGGGGCAGTCGTAAGCTGTAGCGTTTCCAGTGGCTCTGGCGCTGAGAACTCACTCACCTTGACCCCTGCTTCCTCTCTGCTGCCATCTGGAGGGGGCCTGAGTCCGAGCACCACCCTGGAGCAGATGGATTTCAGCGCCATCGATGCAAAGCAGGACTACTCCGCCGGTGCCACTGCCGTAGGTTATAGCCAGGCAATGAACAACTTAGCTCACCAGAACCAATCTCCAAGCTTCTTCCTTCAAGAACCACCACAGCCAGCCCAGAACCAGCAAGGCCGGCAGAGCTCCAGCCAGAAGGGCCACTTGCTGGAGCATAACTCCCCTGATGGAGGCTACATGGGTCTGCAGGTTGTAAAGACGGAATCGCCCGGCAGTAATGGCCACCTCCACCACCATCACACCCACCAAGGCCAGCACAGACCCAACTGCAATGGAGGCTCCCCCACTGAGGCCCAGGGACAGGCTGGCTCACTGCAGCTCCTCCAGTACCAGGGAGGTTTTCCAGGCCTTGGTCCAGAGCATGAGGATGTGGTCGGTATCGATCAGAGTCGCAGTGTTGGGTCCGGTCAGGCTGGGGCCACTGAGAATGGGACAGATGGTTTACTAAAGTCTGGGGATCATCTACAATCCTGCAGAGGAGGAAACGGAGAGAGTGGAGGAGCGGATCACTTCATGCAGCAGAGCTCTGAGAATGGAGCCGAAGCCGTGGCTTTGAGGAATGGAAACACCACAAGCGGGCCCAACAACGGCTCGCAACAGCAACTACAGCCACTGATTCAGGGAGCTAATTTGGTTCAGGGGCTCTACAACACTAACCACGGGCTTAGTGGACCCGGAGTCAATGGCGGAGGAGGCACAGGCATGGAAATCAGCTTGGATCATTTTGACATTTCTTTTGGAAACCAGTTTTCGGACCTCATCAATGACTTCATCTCTGTAGACAGTGGAGCCACGGCTGTAGGGGCTGCGGGAACGTTATACACCCACCAGTTGGTGGCCCCACCTGGGTCAGATGGAACAGCCACCTCAGGTGGGAACCAACAGCAAGGTCAAGAGAATACAACCAACAGAGTGTCAGGATACAGCCCCTCAGAGCTCTGCCTCCAGTCATGCTGCAGCCCTCAGGCTTTAGGTGGAGGTGCTGGTGCTGGCGGAGCCTCAGGAGAGACAGGATCACTGGCCTACATGCATGTCGCTGAAGTAGTGTCAGCTGCGGTGGCCCAGAGCACTCTGGGAATGTTGCAGGCCACCGGGCGACTTTTCATGGTCACAGACTACTCTCCAGAGTGGTCCTATCCAGAGGTATGTCTGTTTGAATTAAATGCTTTACATTCAGTGTTTCCTGCATTTCAGTTATTATTTCTTAATATTATTATTAGATGCTTATAATAACAACAAATATCATTATAATTATTATTTATACATTTTTAAACACATTTTTAGATTATTTAAAATTGTGTCTTTAGTAACCCATTTGTGAAATTACCTTTGAATTATTATTATTATTATTACTTTTTTTTATGATTTTAAAATAGCTTAATATATGATCCCGGTATTTGATTTCATGCTGGTGCATTATTGCACCACGAGATGGCAGAATACCCTTCAAAACAATTTAAAACGTATTGATGTAGTCTTATTTTGTTCCACAAGATGGCATTGTAGCATGTGTATTTCATTGTCCTTTCAAATGCTTCCTTTCTTCAAATCTTTATTTAAACCTTTATTTATTTTAATAATTATGATATGATATGATACACGTAGGTCATGTGAGTTTTTTTTTTTCCTCCATATTTCAGGGTGGTGTGAAGGTCTTAATCACAGGATCATGGCAGGAAGACAACAGCAGCTACTCCTGCCTGTTTGATCAAATCTCGGTCCCTGCCTCCCTCATCCAGCCTGGAGTTTTACGTTGCTACTGTCCTGGTAATTTGACTTTCATACAAAGAGAACTTACTGACTTCTTAATATACTATATTTAAGAAGTAAATATTAATTAATATTAAGAAGTAAATTTGAAATATTGTGTTTCTAAAAAGAAAAAGAAAATTATTATTTCAAATAACATAAAATAGTAAATGTTTTCCTGGATTGCAGTGAATCTCAGTAAGCCCTGAGATCCCACCCCTGATAAAGAGCAGAACTGCATGAACTCCTCATGATTTCCTCTGATCTCTCTTAATTATGGGGTTGTGTGTGTCTGCAGCCCATGACACAGGCCTGGTGACTCTGCAGGTGGCTGTCAGTAATCAAATCATCTCTAACTCAGTTGTGTTTGAGTATAAAGCCCGTGCACTGCCCTCCCTACCTTCATCCCAGCATGACTGGCTGTCACTTGACGGTAGGTCTTCCTCTCTGTCTTTTTCTGCATTTGTGGGAGAGAAAAAATGGCACTTTACTAAATTTGGAACCCTTCATGTGCCCCCTTATTATTGAGCTACTTGAAGTATGTGATTATACAGGTCCTTCTCAAAAAATTAGCATATTGTGATAAAGTTCATTATTTTCCATAATGTAATGATAAAAATTTAACTTTCATATATTTTAGATTCATTGCACACCAACTGAAATATTTCAGGTCTTTTGTTGTTTTAATACTGATGATTTTAGCATACAGCTCATGAAAACCCAAAATTCCTATCTCAAAAAATTAGCATATCATGAAAAGGGTCTCTAAACGAGCTATTAACCTAATCATCTGAATCAACTAATTAACTCTAAACACCTGCAAAAGATTCCTGAGGCTTTTAAAAACTCCCAGCCTGTTTCATTACTCAAAACCGCAATCATGGGTAAGACTGCCGACCTGACTGCTGTCCAGAAGGCCATCATTGACACCCTCAAGCAAGAGGGTAAGACACAGAAAGAAATTTCTGAACAAATAGGCTGTTCCCAGAGTGCTGTATCAAGGCACCTCAGTGGGAAGTCTGTGGGAAGGAAAAAGTGTGGCAAAAAACGCTGCACAACGAGAAGAGGTGACCGGACCCTGAGGAAGATTGTGGAGAAGGACCGATTCCAGACCTTGGGGGACCTGCGGAAGCAGTGGACTGACTCTGGAGTAGAAACATCCAGAGCCACCGTGCACAGGCGTGTGCAGGAAATGGGCCACAGGTGCCGCATTCCCCAGGTCAAGCCACTTTTGAACCAGAAACAGCGGCAGAAGCGCCTGACCTGGGCTACAGAGAAGTAGCACTGGACTGTTGCTCAGTGGTCCAAAGTACTTTTTTCGGATGAAAGCAAATTTTGCATGTCATTCGGAAATCAAGGTGCCAGAGTCTGGAGGAAGACTGGGGAGAAGGAAATGCCAAAATGCCTGAAGTCCAGTGTCAAGTACCCACAGTCCGTGATGGTCTGGGGTGCCATGTCAGCTGCTGGTGTTGGTCCACTGTGTTTTATCAAGGGCAGGGTCAATGCAGCTAGCTATCAGGAGATTTTGGAGCACTTCATGCTTCCATCTGCTGAAAAGCTTTATGGAGATGAAGATTTCATTTTTCAGCACGACCTGGCACCTGCTCACAGTGCCAAAACCACTGGTAAATGGTTTACTGACCATGGTATTACTGTGCTCAATTGGCCTGCCATAGAGGATCTGTGGGATATTGTGAAGAGAAAGTCGAGAGACGCAAGACCCAACACTCTGGATGAGCTTAAGGCCGCTATCGAAGCATCCTGGGCCTCCATAACACCTCAGCAGTGCCACAGGCTGATTGCCTCCATGCCACGCCGCATTGAAGCAGTCATTTCTGCAAAAGGATTCCCGACCAAGTATTGAGTGCATAACTGAACATAATTATTTGAAGTTTGACTTTTTTTGTATTAAAAACACTTATTTTATTGGTCGGATGAAATATGCAAATTTTTTGAGATAGGAATTTTGGGTTTTCATGAGCTGTATGCCAAAATCATCAGAATTAAAACAATAAAAGACCTGAAATATTTCAGTTGGTGTGCAATGAATCTAAAATATATGAAAGTTAAATTTTTATCATTACATTATGGAAAATAATGAACTTTATCACAATATGCTAATTTTTTTAGAAGGACCTATATAATGGTGTCTTGGCCCTAGGCTTTTCTAATTATCCCTCATTTTATTAACAAATTAAAGGCACTTCTGATCAAGATAAAGAATATCTCGTGAAAGCAGAGAAAGAGTGTGTGTTAATAAAAAAAATGGATTGAGGAAGGGTAAGATGCCGTTTAAAATGTCCATGTGTGAGGTTTGCTTTGCAATTGACCTCTAGGTGGGGATAGAGGGTAAGTTTAGCAAAGAAAGCAGAATTCTGTTGAAGTCTAAGCAATCACCACATATGCCGAATATGTATTTGAAGTCAGCAAGCAAAGTGTGTTCTTCAAAGCTAAAGGGAGGGTAGACCACCCTGTAATTAGGTAGAATCTGTGTTTAAGGACTATAAGAAGGACAAGCTTTTGATGCTTGTTTTGCCCTTTGTGCTTTAATCTGAGGTATGGGAAGCACAAAGGAGAGAGGCAGTAATTTATATAAGTGGTTAATACTTTAGGGTCAAGGGGAAAATCAGTCTGGAAATAGTACACTGATGACTTTGATGAGCTTTCCATGACTTAAGACAAAGTGAAGGTTGATTGCTCCTTCACATCTGGCTTGTCATAAAGTTACCATGAAATCAAATTGGTGATTGGCTTATTTTTTATGAAATATTGCATTTTTTTTTTTTTTAAACGTAATCTATGTATATCGTTATTTTTTTTAATCAATCGTAATCTTTAATCAAAATAACTTCCCCTCCCACTTGCAACGACATCTCGTCATGTGTTTACATGTTTACAATACTAAAATTACACTGATTGATGTTCATTCCTAATACGTTAATGTTAACTTGAAGTGTTTAAATTTAATATATAAAAAATTAGCTTTAACCTAGATTTATAAATGCATTAAAAAAATATTGTTCATTATTAGTTAATGATACCTGATGCATTAGCAAATGGTAACAAATTCAACCTAAAGTTTTACCATGTAAACCATTAATAAGTACTATATGTAAAGTTTGTCTGTGAGAAGATGGGACAAAAAGAAAGACATGTGACTCAGATCCACTATTAAACACTTACGCTGTACTGATTCTGCTACTTGCTTTGTGCACACATCGGAGAACTTTACACCGTCCTTTAGCTGTCCCGGTCTGTTAGTGATAACTTAAACACAAGGGTTTAAGTCTAATCATACCATCGCTGTGGGGGATTTGCCCTCTTTAAAGTCTGGCAAACCAAATACAATCCCACACACGCTTCAGCGCTACCCAGGCTGCCTCAAACTGGGGCTGTGGCGTCAAAGAGCTTATGAAAATATTGGAGCATATGGGCAAAGTGACACGCCTGCCAATTTGACGTCCGAAGCTCTAATCTGCTTGCTCCGATCAGGTGTTAGCCAAGACAAACAATCCCGAAGAATGATTTGGGCAACGACGAGTGGCAGCCAGCATTCAGATACAGCATGTGTTTGACAAGCATGATGTTTGGAGAGCAGACGACTAAACCAAACCAGTACAGATGATCACACATTACAGTAAGAGGGACCAGGCAGGTGCGCTCACAGTCACACCAACAGATGCACTTACTGTATATTACTGCACATATTTATTAAACGGCCGAATTCTGTGGATATGTAATCTGGGAGGTGTGTGTGTGTTACAAGGACAGGCTAAGTGCTCTGTCTCCTATGAGTCTAAGTAAAGAAGAGAGTGCCAGTGCCCGTGTGTGGTGCTGTTTGTCTGGTCTGTGGAGGTGGGGGCGGGGGGGTGAGTGTTGTTGCTGCAGTGTGCATTGACAGGGTAAAGTAGGGCATGGTGGAGGAGCCTGTGGAAAGGGACAGCTGCAATGCAGACAGCCCTTAAGGCAGAGAAAGAGAGCAACAGAGGACCGATGCCCCTCTAAGAAACATGTCTCCGTTCAAACAGCTCAACGCCAGTCCATTCACGTCTCAAAAAAAGCACACAGCCAACCATGCACTTGTGACTTTCATTTGTTTGTATGCACACTTAAACTATTTTAATGACTAAATTGTCTAGAGTATACTACATTCTCAACATTCACAGAGTTCTCAAGAACTTTTTCTTACTGTATTTTCATTTAGCTCAGTGTTTTGTAAACTTAAGTAGCAAAAGGTTGGTTTATTGGATTAGTGGATAAGAATAAGCTTAACTGAATTAGAGTCATCGGTTGGTTTGTCTTTAAGCACGTCATGAAACAGTGCTGCCTGGAAATGAGGGTGTATGCAAGGAAGTCACAAATAGTTATTCCCAGCTCCTGCCCTTGCACCGACTTAACAGGTGAAGTTAGATTATCAATGGACTTATTTGATAAGAATTTGCTCCTTTGGGGGGGGGGGGGGGGGGCAATAAAGAGGTTTGAGATAGGACAAGTCTGAAGTTTTCTTTGTAAGGCATGTTATTGATACACATTTTAATGAGCATACCTACAATATGGAAAAGATAGTGTTCACAGGCTATATAGAAAGTACATTTAGGATGTGGCCAACGTGACTGTCGTTTATCAGTAGAGAGCCATAGCTAATCATATTCAATCCAGTTACTGGATTTCGGGGTTTCTTCACTTGCTACTGCAATGACTCTCACTCCTGGTCATTAAACCACAGCCTGGTTTCTATATCGAGCACTATTGTCAAATAAAACGATTTCGAGACAAAATCTCAGCGTCTGCTGTTTGACACTACATTTATCGTTTTCTTTCAGCTGTGCTCTGATCCTCTAATGGCACACAGCTGCCTGCCTTGATTTGTCATAATGCAGAAAGGGGGCGGGGCTTTGCTTCTCTCTGCAGCATTGCAGGTACAAAGCCACAGGCTGGAGTCTTCGTGCACTGTAACCGTGACCAGTATATTGTCTTCATGCCAATTCATATTCTCCACCGATTAAACTGTGCTTTCAAATTACTGTCTAGTTATTCTGTGGTCAGTCGATGCCGGCTCCTCACACATTACTGCGATAAACCAGCATTTTAGCGTATTTTTACAGCGGTTTATCACAATGCCTGTGGTTTGTAAATATAGGGAAAATAAACAGTCGTTCAAATAGATATACAATTATTTGTCTTGCCTCGTACATTTACCGATACCCAGGTAAATGTTTCCGTCACCGGACAAAAAGCGTTATGTTTATGGGAAAATGATCTAAGCCGGTTTGAAAAACTGAGGAAAAGTGCAGTAGTCATTATACATGTGAAAGACAGTGTCACATGCTGTCTTTCCCATTAATAATTTCTTCGTTTGCTTCAGTTTTTTTGCTTTGTCTTCGTGGCTCGTGGAAAAACTAGGGCGTCTGTTTACCTGCGGCACGTGCGCAGCGTCTCCTCTCGCTGAGATTCATGCACGCGCGCGCACGGGGGAGCAGTAGTCAATGTTGCCAAATCTTCCAAGAAAAGATAGCGATTGCTTTGAAAATAAATACAGTAAACGATTTATTTTTATTTTGCTCCTGCTGTTGGTTGTTCATATATCATCATGGAGGGAGGCATACTGCTTGAGTAAAACATAAACATATACTTTTTATTAAACATTATTTGCAAGACTTGTTTGCAATTACCTTCAAAATATATGCAATAGGCAAAATTTTGAAGCTAATTGCAAACAAGTCTTTTTATTTTGTACTTTCTTTTTATTTCTTTTCATTTTGTACTTACTTTTTATAAAGATATATAGGCCTATATATATATATATATATATATATATATATATATATATATATATATATATATATATATATATATATATATATTCCAAAGAAAAGCGTGTTTTCTAGAGAGAGAGAAAAGCCCGAAACCCCGCAACCCAAAATGCTGATATTTGCAAGGACTTTTATTAAACAAAGTGGCTTATAATAAATGGACTTGGCAACACTGGCAGTAGCGCTGGAGTAAAGAAGGAGGGTGGGGGGGTGTACGAGAGTAAGTGAGCGGGCTTTACATTTCTCCCTGCTCTTGCACGTCGCTTCTACACTTTCTTCTATTGTTGATTAGACATTTTAGGACATTCCCCTAGTATAAAAAGGGATATTTATTTTGCCCAGTATTAGTAAATACAGGAACAAACTGCGTGTGTGAGACACGGCCATTTGGGACATTGTGGTCAGGATGCCGTTGAATGACATCTGCTTTTCCTAAAGACAAGGGGAACGTTTGCTTTGCAGAGCGACTCTCCATGGACAGTGAAATAGAAGGTTAGACATGTTCAAATGAACCTAGTGTCTGTGTGTTTACAGTCTTGTCTCTAAAGTTACTACATGTGCTTAGCCCACTTTAAACACTTGTCATTTCCGTCTGTGGAAGTGAACCTAGTGCTTTACTTCATATAGAGAAATGTGAAGTTCTGTAGGTTTTACATTTACACTCCTGCCTTTGCTTTTTCAGAAAATGAAAGAATGTGTTATTTAAGATAAGCTCGAGCTGATCTGGAACTGCTTTTGCAGTTTCCTGAACTGAATGTGTCAACTTCCAAAATAGACACAAGAACGCTGTTCTTGAACATACATGTGTACGAGGCTCGTGGAGCAGACCACCTTATTCTGGTTTTGAGGCAAATAGATAGTTAACGTTTTGCTATTTCATATATTATTCTTAGTAATGTCATTCTCATAGTGTGAACATATTCACTAGTTCTCTAGCTTCATGCACTCTCATTTCTATGATCTTAAATAGGGCATGACATAGATCCGCTTGTTTGACACTTCATTGCACCAAAACATCACACGTCAAAAGTAGGAAAAACAGCTAATTTGTGAGGCGGTCTTGTCATTTAGTGGTTCAGTTAGATGTAGTCGTGACCGGAGTGTGTGTGTATGTGTGTGTGTGTATGTGTGTGTGTGTGTGTGTGTGTATGTGTGTAACACACACAGCAGTCCTGTGATCTGCGCTCTTGATTTCAGCACCGAGGACAGCGTCGCACGAGGCACGCGCTTAAGTGAGCTCGCGAAACATTCAAAAACACGACACAAGTTTAACAAACGAGCTTTATATTGATAATGGTTATGGTTTGTGCCGGAAAAATAGAGATTAACAATCATTACACTTCTGTGTATTGTTTTCCACCAATGTTCTGCTCAACAACCTGTTGATAGTGATGATTGGAATGTTTAAAAAGTTTCACCCATTTTTCTTGCATAACATACAACGCGTAAGTAAAATCAAAAACAATTTACTAAATATTAGTGTTATAGACTTTACATTGACTGCTACATGAATTTAATTGAATTGCCTCCTATCTAATCTTAACTTAAGCAAATCCTATAAATGGTATCTACTTTAATAATTACTACTAATAAAAATAGAAACGTATAACAACTGCTGTATTTTCTATATTGCTTTGTGTGATGTGAATGCACAGGTCATATAACCTTGCTTCTACATTTATTGCTTAAAAAACATTTAAGCAATCAATGTTTGAACGTGAAGTTTACTGAAGAACAAAATTTGAATAACATTTTTAATGGGTGAAAAATCCATCTGGGTGCTTTCACAGTGTTGAAAATTGCTTTTTTATCCTGAGGCAACATGATGCAAGAGGGTTAATGAACTCAACAACCCTAGAGCTACCATGGTTTTGTTACCTCTAAATTAATATTCCATACCATATTCCATCCAGGAGATCATAAATTAGGCACTAGGCAGCTGTATTTTTTGTAATATAGGGATTTTAGTCGTGTCATGTGTTTTGTTGCCGAACATTGCGAATACAAAATTTTAAATATTTGTGAACATTGATTGACTCAGGGGTTAATATTCATTCCATTTCTACAACACTGTCAGTTCTTTACAAGTGATGTGCTTTTTAAAAAATGTTAATGGATTCTATTTCATAGGTACTCAATTTCCATTCAGGTTGTCTTTTATTAAATTCTACCTCATTTAGAGTAGTGCAGGAAATGTCAGAACAGTTAACCTGAGTTTCAGAGAACCTCTGGTCAGGTTATTTCATATATGTTTGAGGTCATGACAGTCATCTTGTTAAGGAAATGAGTCAGTTACGTCCTGTTATCAGTGTTTCTGCAGCTATCACCATGCTCTGAATACCCATTAAGATTAGCCAGCATCTTGTACAGTGCCAGCCTTTCTCGACTGATTGCACTCTCCCAGATCCTGCTCAGTTTACTTCATTAGATCTGAGAAGCATGTTGAATCATATACAGTAGCTAGTGATAGACATTGCCTAAGAAACTTGATGTTTGACTTAATGTACATTTGGATATTTTCTGTAGTCTGTCTGGATATTGGTTCAAATCGGTTGCTTCTAATATGGATTTGAAGCTTTTTTTAAAGTGAAAAATTCCTTGGAGATGCATGAATTGATTCTGTCCGTTTCTAGCAGTAATTTGGCCAAAATCCAGATAATATTTTGCTCCCCAGCAGAATACATTCTGCTAGTTGCTTCTATCTAACACAGTGTGCCTCAAGGGCACAATCGTTAATTAGTGTTAAATCAGACAGCAGTTAGGGAGAATGCCACAGCGGCCCTCAGACTGTTTGAGGAACATTGAAATTGACTGAAAATTAGATTTGTTAAAGCTTGAGTTAAGGATTCTTTGTCTTTTTTAAAGCCAGCTTAGTCACTGAAAGTAAAAGATATAAGGAAATTACAGAAGATATGCTGATACCAAATAATGCTGCTGATGAAAGCATTTTCACTGTTAATTTTATCACTGAAATATATTTGACATTGTACACTGTAGTCAGCATTGCTGCCCGGTTGTTTTGTATGCTTTGTCTGAATGATGACAGGGAAAGCTGAGCAAAATAGCTGACTCACATGAACAGTAAAGTCATTAATAATAGTATGAATGAGTCTTTTGTGAGATTTTTGTGGACTGGTTTATATAAAAGTTTGGAAAGACTACTCACAGTACAGCTAGTCTGTATAATGATGTATTAGTCTGGCAGTACTGCCAAGCACGATAAAGGATTTTGTTAGTGCCTGGATAAACCGTGTCACACAATGGCACATGAAGTTGGAGATCTAAACAGGGCATGTCTTGGAGGATGGGTAAAGCAGTTACTGTAGCTCATGGAGATGCCTGCCTCTGATTTAATTTGATTTGCTGCTGGTTTGTATGGAGATAAATTGGAGGGCTCCATTCGACCAGAAGGAGACCGCAGTAAAGTTTTTTTTTCAAAATCCATTTTGTGATTTGGGCAGCTGGTGAAAGGGCAACAGACATGCAACAGAACTTTTGTCCCATGTGCATACAGAATGTTATGCATTAGTCTATAAAAAATAAATGAATACTTTACAAGAAGGTTCTACATGTATTTTCTTACATGTATCTACTGTACCTAATATATAACCAAATTAATCGATATTGAATCAAGATCGGAATCAAATCACAAGAATTGAATTGAAATCGTGAAATTTGGGTCAAGCAATAATAAAAACGGTAACCTACCAGTCACTGTACCATGTAAACATTGTAACATGTTGTCACTAAACCTATTAAAATTATGTTTAGTTACTAAATGTTTTGACAATCACAATACAATTATCGTGATGTAAAAATAATTGCCTCATGCTGTAGGAAATAGTGCTGCTGCCTGTAGTAATATTCCACTAACAGACATGGATGGAAATACAGAAATGAGCACATGTTTCCAACTGTGTACTTTTGATTAAATAGAACTTTATAGGTATAGTTATTTTAGATACGAATATTATATTTCCTTACTTCTTACTACAACATGTCAAAATATGAATGTGTCCTTGTGGTAGGAAAGTCTAGTCACATATTACTGTGTTTTTGGTTTAACTTACCACAATCAGTGTTGACATCTTCAACTACAGCACAATGTCCACCAAGGCTGATATGGTTAAAGGGGTCCTATTAAGCTTTTCCACTTTTTCAACTTTAGTTAGTGTGTAATGTTGCTGTTTGAGCATAAAAAAGATCTGCAAGGTTACAAAGCTCCAAGTCCACTCCAAAGGGAGATATTTTATTTAACAGAATCCCCTTTTCAAGAACTACAACAAACAGCTTTTTTGGACTACAATGCGATTTTTCCGGATCTTTTGAAGTCACAATGATACTCATTTAAATAATCCCCGCCCATGGAATATGCAGGAGGAGGCTTAGCTGAGCTGCATTAGAGAAGGCAGTGTTGTCGCTGTCAAAGAGACACAGTTTTTTCCAAAACTCATTTGTTTTACCTGACGAAAGCTGACTAACTTAGAGTGGTTAAAATTGACTTTAAATTCTGTTCCTGAACATTATAAACTCAACGTTTATCTGTGCTCTGCACATTTTATAGAGAACAGCTTGTTTTCTGTTGCTTTTGTAAGCTCACGATTAAATGGTGGATAACATACCATTCTGAAACGCATGTAATCAGTTCTACACAGTCCTCTTTATCGTTAACATTGTCAGGGTCTGAATCGGGCTCGAATTGGTTTGAAATTGACGTCATCCTCAATATTTATACTAGAGAAGAACTCACAATTATGGAGGGGCGGGACATTTCCCGAACACGTGCTAAGCGCTACCAATCACAACAAATTGGGCCAGCTAACCAATCACAGCACATTTCGTATTTCGGAAGGAGGGGCTTTATCAAAATCGGCGTGTTCGAACCAGACTGGGAAGAGAGGTGCTGTAATAAGGTAAAATTTGTGAAAAATAATGTGTTTTTTTTAACAACCAATAATGAGAACATATTCTAGTATATCCCAAAAACAAAATCAAGACTTTGTAAAAGGCCATAATAGGACCCCTAATATACTGCATCTCTTTGATTAGACTCTTCTCATTCTTGAAGGTGGAGTTCTGTTGCTCCAGAGCAAGTACGGGACTAGCTGCTGCTGTACAATATCATACATGCATTACCCGTAGCGGATCTTTACAGGTGGAGCTGGGGAAGCAAGCTGCACTGCTACAGCAAATGCCATCCTTATTAAATTAAGTATTTGGAGATTGACCATGCAAGCTCATGGGCTACTGATACAGCAGGAACCAATCAGCTGTGCCCCATAGAGAATGATATGATTGCCAGCAGTTAAGGACCTATCAGCTTGCACCACTTAGAGTTTCATGACAGAAGTTTGTATTTATTTCAATATTTGAAAGCTGTGAATATTTGTGCTTTCTAATAAGTTGATGAATGCAGTTTCTCAAACTGACCGAGTAAAGAAATGTAATCACTCCACTCCACTCCATTTCAGGTTTTCCCTGCTCACATGTGAAAGAAATCCCACTTTGAGATCTCTCCATAGCAAAATTATCAACCAGTTTCTGCCACATAAGAAAAAAAACATGCTTTGGTAATCATAATTATGACATAAAAAGTTTAAATTATTGCATAAAATTTAGAAATTATTAGATAAAAAGTCATTATGAAAGACTTTTGTGTTGTAACTTTTGAATGTAAGTAGAAATTTTGTGTTAGAATTGTAACTTGTATCTCTAATTTGACTTTTTATGGCAATTCCTTCATATCTCGTAATTGTAACTGGCATAATTTCAACTTTTTATGTCATAATTGTGATTTTATTTTTTATCTTAATTGTATAAACATCTGGGTACAAGATTTAAAAAAAATCATGTGTCTGTAATTTTTGTAATATTGTTAGTGACATTAGTATGATTGTTAATAATTTACTAAAATACACATCTGAGAGGAAAGAAATGACCCACCTTTAGGCTTTATTGAATAGCAAACGATTTATTTAATTAATTAAACGTTTATTAGAATTTTTCTAATAATATTTGTATGTCTTTCTAATAATATTTCACTAATTCAGTCTTTTATTCTGACTACAAATATTATATTCACACTGTATTTAACATTGTGAATACTTGCATTACTGGCTGGTTACGTGTTATGTTTGAGATGGAGCAGTATTAGAGATAATGATGCATTACCCTATAGTTCATAGTTCATTCTCACATGAATTGAGTGATAGATACAATGCAGGTCCTCTTATCTACTGCTGTTTCAGGCTCTCATTCTGCTGTATGTGAGATGAGAGGGTGAATGCAGATGGTGGTTTCAGCTTGGAGAGCCTCTGCCAACAGCACTCCCCCTTCCCTCCACTAAATACCAGCCTACGTCATCCAGCGGAGCTTAACTCAGGAAGGGGGTTCTCCAGAATACCATTATTCTAGAGAGCTGGGGTATTATTAACCACCTGATGGCCAAGCATGGGGTTTTGTGATTGATGAATAGTTCCGAATAACAGCATACTGCCATACTGTTCTATAAACCTGCAATATACAGTTTGGATATACAGTTTTCTGTATGCAGTACACAACAGAACACACTGCCTAATGCCTAGAATACTATATCCCGCAATGGAATGTACTCAACTTGACTTTCAATTTCCAATGTGGCCCAAAAGTAACATCAGCTGTTCTTTTAACACATTTTTCATCATTTGATCAGATTGTTAAGATGTTTTACCACAACATTGGATGTACAATGCTAATAACTAATTTATTTCTAAAACAATAACTGGATGCAACTCAATGAACTGAATATGGATGTAATTTAGTCATTTGACAAAATTGTTCCAAACTACTTTTTTTATATTAAAGGGATAGTTCACCCAAAAATGAAAATTCTGTCAGTATTTACTCACCCTCATGTTGTTCCAACCCCGTAAGACCTAAAACTGTTCATCTTCGGAACACGAATTAAGATATTTTTGATGAAATCTGAGAGCTGGATCACTCCTCCATACTCCTCCATAGGCTTCTTGAGGGATTGAACTTGCCGGCCCCGAAAAGTTATTACAGACATCGTTAAAATAGTCCATGTGACTACAGTGGCTCAATCTTAAGTTTATCAAGCGACGAGAATACTTTTTGTGCGCAAAAACAAACAAAAATAACGACTTTATTTCAACTATTCATTTCCTTCTCTATGGGCCTCTAGTCAGTTAACTTAGTGTAATGGCATAGAGCTACGTCACACGTAGGCTCACTATTGGCCGACGCTGGTCATGTGTGTGATGCGTGTGACGTACAACACAGAAGCTTTAGCTATTACACTAGTGAACTGACTCGAGGCCCTCAGAGAGGGAAATGAACGGTTGAAATAAAGTCGTTATTTTTGTTTTTTTGCGCACAAAAAG
Organism: Siphateles boraxobius; assembly: GCF_051911475.1. Lineage (NCBI taxonomy): Eukaryota > Metazoa > Chordata > Actinopteri > Cypriniformes > Leuciscidae > Siphateles > Siphateles boraxobius. The sequence continues at coordinate 12,651,146 of NW_027509205.1, read as the reverse complement.
TATTCTCGTCGTTTGTTAAACTTAAGATTGAGCCACTGTAGTCACTTTGACTATTTTAACAATGTCTGTAATAACTTTTCGGGGCCTGCAAGTTCAATCCCTCAAGAAGCCTATGGAGGAGTGATCCAGCTCTCAGATTTCATCAAAAATATCTTAATTTGTGTTCTGAAGATGAACGAAGGTCTTACGGGGTTGGAACAACATGAGGGTGAGTAAATACTGACAGAATTTTAATTTTGGGTGAACTAACCCTTTAATAAGGTGTAGCATTTAAAGGTGCAGTGTGTGACTTTTAGCGACATCTAGCGGTTCGGTTGCGAGTTTACACTAAGGGCTCAGCCCACCGCTCACCCCTCCCTTTCGAAGAAGCTACCGTGGCGAAAACGGGACAAACATCGTCGTCTGAGACGGCAGAGAATAGCCAGAGTAAACCAAGTTTCTGTACCACAGTCCATTATAAGCCACATCATGGATAAAGTTTACAAAGCCATAGTCAGGTGAGGATCAAGGGTCTTAATACGTAATATAATAATAGTAATTAGTTGATTGTCTCACGAACGTAACCAGAACATTTCTCCCCACATAGAAAACCCATAATACAGCGAGGGAGAAGAACCACATGAAACTATGCAACTATATATTTTTTCTAACAGGGTAGTAAAAGTTTAGCTGGCTAATATGAGCTGTTACTGTGGCTGAGCTGGTTAAAGCGTTAAGCCGTGTTTACACTGGACGCGTCCGCATGAGCCCAAAGCTGCCTGCGGCAAAAATAACGTGATTGTAACAGCGCGCGCGCCTCCGCATCCCCTAGACACCATTTACTACACACAATAGGCTTTTTTTCTCTGATTTTGGAAACTCGATCGACTTAAAATGCTTCCAAGATCGACGGGTTGGTGATTCCTGTAACTGTTTTACGGTCAATGACAAGAATACTAATCAGCTGTCTCACGAACGTAACCAGTACATTTATCCCCACATAGCAAAGCCATAACACAGCGAGGGAGAAGAATTAAGTTACATGAAACAATCCAACTACATATTTTACACCACTGACAAGGGAAAAGTCATTACTCACGGTGTTTATGGCTAGCTTCTAGCTTTCTGCGGCTTCTCTTTCAAGGTAGTGACGAAACGTGCTCTGTAACGCTGTTTGTTCGCTGTCGGCTACGGTAGAAACATGACGTCACAATATGTCGACCTTCATAGAAGGGGATTCCCGCGCCTATGTAGATATAAATGCCTCATTCTAAGGTAATAAAAACATTATGGTTTATTAAGTAAGTTCTTTATACACCACTGAACACATAGTTATGGATGTCATATTGCATTTCTGTTAATAGATACTCAAATTTTTTACACATTGCACCTTTAAGAAAATAACAGGCAGTATTCAGTGTACATGTAGATTGTGAAGTATACAGTTTGTTTATATTTATATACAAATCAAGTATTATGTATAATCTTTAAGTGGGCACTGTAAAAATTAACAACACAGAAACATGGTAACAGGTACGCCCACATAGCACTTATATCTCCTTCCATGGAATTATATATTAATGCAGTACATTATTGCTGTGGTTAATTGCAACAAGTGAGTGCAGTCCTGGTGTTTGCTCCCATTACTTCACTCTCAGCATTATAATACAAGGAAGAGCGAGGTAGATCGAGTGAGAATCCACTAGGCTATTTTAGCGAAAGACAGAGCATTATTATCTCTGTTTAATCCAGGTGTGTTTGTTTGTGTATATGTGACTGTATCAACAGAATCCTCACGGATACAGAAGCAGTTCCTAAGCTGAAAACAAACACACACTCAGAGTCCTCAGCTCCTGACTCATCAAGTCTCCCACAGGAATAAATAGTGAATAGACCCTTAATGAAGTTCTCCTCTCATTGAGCTGTCTATCAGCATTACTCCCCAGGATCTCTCAGCTCACATACACAACGTATGTCTGACGTCCATGAATGTGACTCAGTGCCTTATTCTAAGAGAAGGGATGAAAAGAGGATGAGAGAAAGTTGTGGTTCAAGGTTGTGTTAAAGGGAAAGGCATATTTTGAAACGCTTAAACAACAGCTGGAGGCAGTTTAGGTCAGCTCACACAAGAAGGCAGTCTCCAGAGAGAAAGATATGGTGACATTGTCTTAGTCCTGTTTACACGTACTGTGAGTGGCACATATTCATTTTGTATTCACACTTAGAAGAATCCCAGACATGATGCAAAAATAATGTTTTGGAGTTATTTTGGCCATGTTGCACATGCTGAACCCAGCAGAAAAAAACTTGAAAATGCACAATAAACCTATGAACTGTTTTAAAATATAGGCTTTTTTTAAAAGTTACTTGCATATCATTTGAAAAAGTCTTTCTGTTCAGTAAATCTGGCTGAATACACATGATTTATAGCCGTTCTTTTGGGTTTGAGTGCAGTTCTTCAGTTTAATTTACTGATTGGCTTCATCACGGTCTCCTCTCCACCAGTAAGCTGGTGTGTGATGGGCGTTCTGGCACAATATGGCACAATCATCCAGGTGGATGCTGCACATTGGTGGTGGTTGAGGAGATTCCCCCTTCCATGTAAAGCGCTTTAAGGACCCAGAAAAGCCCTACATAAATGTAACAAAATATTATTATTATTATTAATTACTTAATAATTTTTGGTCCCGTTCCTCACGTAAAGTTTTCATAATGTAGAGTGAGTTTATATATGATAAATTAAATCAGGAATCTAGACAAGCTTAAAAAAATAAACATCTGTTAACGTCGTTCTCTTGACTGTTGTTCACATGAAAGGGCAATAATTCTGATGAAATGTAAAAAGTAAAAACAATCATGATAAATAATCACAATTATAACTTTATAGCAAAATAATCGTAATTATCAGTTTAACATTATCATGCAGCCTTAATACTTCCGATAACCAATTTATACTTTATGGCCATTATTAAAGAAAGTATTGTGTGTCGACAGCTCAGCAACAGAATACGGAAATGATAACGTATTCTTTAACATGAAAAAGAAAGCAAGAAATAAGGCTTTGTGAGTTTTAGTTCACTTTTCTTCATTAAATATCTGCTCTCGTGCCTATAGGCTGTCACATTTGTAGTTTATGGAGAAATAGGAAGGTGTTGCACATGTCACCGTGATGCTTCAGCTCTGATTGGTGGCCCCCTGCATGTGGCCCCTCCCCCTTACCCCGTCTCCCTCTGCAGTGTACGTGTGTGGCATTTTGAGCTCACACGCGGCAGCAGGTGGAGATGACATCATCTGCACTGCAGCAGACTGCAGCACTGTGTCTGAACAAAGACATGTCAATGCTGCTGCTAACTGGTGCTCACACGGCCTCTCTGTCTGTCTCTCTTGCCATCTTTGTAGCTTCCATCTCTCTCTTTCCTGGCATAGTGTCTGAATGAAGACTTAACATTGACTACAAACAGACTGAGGCCAACTGATTCAATACGTCATAGTTGAAATGAAAAATAATCATGCAAGTCCTCACCCAGCAGGGTTTAGTAATGGTGGTTGTAAAGGCTTTGAGGTTGGGTTAAGAGATTTGAACAAATCCCTTAACTTTGGAAATTATACTGCAGAATTTATGTTGCGAAAATGTATTAAACCTTTTCTAAGTAGCTTTAAGACTTTTTGCCTGACTGACAAGGTAGCCACCGAGCAATGCCCTTGTAACCATTCAGAACAAGTTAGTAACTGCATAGCAACATGTTAAGTTACACTCTAAATACTTAAGCAATGGCATAGCAACGCACTGCTAACCACCCAGAACACATAACATTTATTTTTATAGTTTTGCACAGGCTCTTTAGCAACTACACAGAACATAGAAACTACAAAGCAACATGCTAAAAATCACTCAAGGCTAGAATACACTAGGGCTGCACAATATATTGAAATTATCGAAATATCGCAAATGTATATATCGCGATATGCATATCGCAACAGCTTGCAATAACTGGGGTCATGCACAAAAGACAAAGAGAAAATCATTCACTGCTCTTGGCTGAATAACTTTTGTAGCTTTAATAAGAATCAGTATATGTTTAATTCATACAGTGAAAACTAAGCAGTGTTTTATTTTTACATTTGATTATTTAATTTCTGTTGTTAAATATAATGTAGGCTTTCCTGAAACCCTAAACCCCGTTGTTTACACTGATGTTAAAATAACACTTCTTATGCTACAGTAAAACACTGCTGTTCATTTTCAGAAGTTGTAGGGATGTTTTCTTGTCATAAAAAGAATTTGAAACGCATGTAGGTTATATAATTTTAAATCTATTTTAAAGATAATTTAAGTTTATTTTACACACTTAAGCATTATCGTATCGAATATCGCATTATTTAATGAGTTATCGCATATCGCACTTTTCTTCAATATCGTGCAGCCCTACTTACACAAATTATGCTTAGATTTTTGCCCCGATTTGCAATCTAGATGAGTCAAAAATAGTTGACGAACTATAGATAGTAGACGGAAAGTAAAACATAATTTTAAATATTTATACTTTTGCTGATTTCAATTTTCCAATTACTGAAAATAATTTTTAATAGTTTTGGTTAATAATAACAACACTGGTAGGAACAGAGCCAGTCAAGTTTTCTGACTCTGGTCCTTATGTTGCTTCATTACAATACTCCATGACCTTTACATTGACCCTAATAATACGAATGTAATTGAACTAGTAGCACAGTCGGAATAAAAAAGTCATATGTAACCACGTCTGTTACGTACTGGCAGGAATGAAGCAGAGAGTGAATCCAATCGCAAGCACTTTATTTAACAAACTAGTAATCTCGAGGGAACTCAGAACAGGAACACGAAGACGAAGACAGGAATAGCAAACATAACAACATCAAGAACTCACAAGGACTGAACTAAAACAGGGTTTAAATACAAGGGAACACAAGCTAAACAAGATAACGAGGGGGCGTGGTTAAACTGAAACACCTGGGAAGACTAATCAACATAACGGGGAACAGCTGAACATGGGACAAGACACATGGCAGGATCACATGACAAACAGGGAATCACATGACAGACAAGAACAAGGAACAAGACACAAAACCCACACCGTGACATAGCCCCTCCCCTATGGGCGGCTCCCGACGCCCATAAAAAACAAAAAACAATAGTTCAGGAGGGTGGTGAAGCGGAGGCGGTCTTGGGGGAGGGACGGAGGGCCAGGTCCGTGCAGGGTAATAGGACCAGGGCATTGCAATGGCCGACCTGGGTCGAGAAGCGTGGGCAACCAGGGCGGAGCAGGAACTGCAGACGACCAGGGCGGGGCAGGCAGCGCAGGCGACCAGGGCGGAGCAGGCAGCGCAGGCGACCAGGGCGGTGAAGACCCTTCGGGCGGCCAGGGCGGTGAAGACCCTTCGGGCGGCCAGGGCGGTGAAGACCCCTCGGGCGGCCAGGGCGGTGAAGACCCCTCGGGCGGCCAGGGCGGTGAAGACCCCTCGGGCGGCCAGGGCGGTGAAGACCCCTCGGGCGGCCACGGCGGTGAAGACCCCTCGGGCGGCCACGGCGGTGAAGACCCCTCGGGCCGCCACGGCGGTGAAGACCCCTCGGGCGGCCACGGCGGTGAAGACCCCTCGGGCGGCCACGGCGGTGACTCAGGCGCAGGAACAGCAGACACCGGCTCAGGAACAGCAGACACACACCCTGGCTCGGGCTCAGGAACAACAGACACACACACTGGCTCGGGCTCAGGAACAGACAACACACACACTGGCTCGGGAAACAGACAACACACACACTGGCTCGGGCTCAGGAACAGACAACACACACACTGGCTCGGGTTCAGGAACAGACAACACACACACTGGCTCAGGTTCAGGAACAGACAACACACACACTGGCTCGGGCTCAGAAACAGACAACACACACACTGGCTCGGGAACAGACAACACACACACTGGCTCGGGTTCAGGAACAGACAACACACACACTGGCTCGGGTTCAGGAACAGACAACACACACACTGGCTCGGGAACAGACAACACACACACTGGCTCGGGTTCAGGAACAGACAACACACACAATGGCTCGGGAACAGGAACAGACTCTGGCTCGGAGGCGGCCATCTTGTCCGTAGACACTGGTTCAGAAGCGGCCATCTTGTCCGTAGACACTGGCTCGGAGGTATTGAGGTGAACTGTCTCTGGATCGGCAGACGTGACTTGAACAGTCTCTGGATCGGCAGACGTGACTTGAACAGTCTCTGGATCGGCAGACGTGACTTGAACAGTCTCTGGATCGGCAGACGTGACTTGAACAGTCTCTGGATCGGCAGACGTGACTTGAACAGTCTCTGGATCGGCAGACGTGACTTGAACAGTCTCTGGACTGGACGGGACCAGCGGCGAGGACTCTGGGATGACAGGAAGTACAGGAAGGACTTCCAGGCATTGCGGGACGCGGGAAGTCCTCTTCCTCCTCCGTCTCCGAGAGCGAGAGGGCGCTGGGCTGGACGGGACCAGCGGTGAGGGTTCTGGGCTGGACGGGACCAGCGGCGAAGAGGACTGAGCGCTGGGCAGGACCAGCGGCGAAGAGGGCCTCGGCTCTGGCTGGACGTGGCTGACGTGAAGCTCTGGCTGGACGTGGCTGACGTGAAGCTCTGGCTGGACGTGGCTGACGTGAAGCTCTGGCTGGACGTGGCTGACGTGAAGCTCTGGCTGGACGTGGCTGACGTGAAGCTCTGGCTGGACGTGGCTGACGTGAAGCTCTGGCTGGACGTGGCTGACGTGAAGCTCTGGCTGGACGTGGCTGACGTGAAGCTCTGGCTGGACGTGGCTGACGTGAAGCTCTGGCTGGACGTGGCTGACGTGAAGCTCTGGCTGGACGTGGCTGACGTGAAGCTCTGGCTGGACGTGGCTGACGTGAAGCTCTGGCTGGACGTGGCTGACGTGAAGCTCTGGCTGGACGTGGCTGACGTGAAGCTCTGGCTGGACGTGGCTGACGTGAAGCTCTGGCTGGACGTGGCTGACGTGAAGCTCTGGCTGGACGTGGCTGACGTGAAGCTCTGGCTGGACGTGGCTGACGTGAAGCTCTGGCTGGACGTGGCTGACGTGAAGCTCTGGCTGGACGTGGCTGACGTGAAGCTCTGGCTGGAGGTGGCTGACGTGAAGCGAAGACTCGGTAGGCGGGACGGTCTGGACGAACCGAGTCCCAAGCAGGATAGCCTTCTTGGCAACCCGTGCTGACTTCAGCGCGGGATCGACCACGCTGGACACCAAACCCGGACGGCTATAGATCGATCTGGTGGGTGGCTTGATAATGGGAGTGACGTAAAGACCAGACTGAAGGGATACTGCAGGTTGATGGAGTTTCTTCTCCTTCATGTCCACAGCAAACAAAGAAATGCTCAAGGAAAGGGCCAGGTCGATATACCGTTCTAGCGTCCAATCGGTATAGTCATCTGGCATCATAAGAGCGATGTCCTCGTCTAGTCCACTCCGGAACAGCTCTATCAGCTGGGCGTCGTCTAGGGATGCTAAATGGCAGCAAACCCAGAAATCCTTCACATACCTTACTATGGGCTGGCCATCTTGTGACATAGACGACAGGTATCTCCTTAGGGCCTGGTTGCTTTTGGCTGCTGGACTCATTTTGGGTGAGTTCTTCTGTTACGTACTGGCAGGAATGAAGCAGAGAGTGAATCCAATCGCAAGCACTTTATTTAACAAACTAGTAATCTCGAGGGAACTCAGAACAGGAACACGAAGACGAAGACAGGAATAGCAAACATAACAACATCAAGAACTCACAAGGACTGAACTAAAACAGGGTTTAAATATAAGGGAACACAAGCTAAACAAGATAACGAGGGGGCGTGGTTAAACTGAAACACCTGGGAAGACTAATCAACATAACGGGGAACAGCTGAACATGGGACAAGACACATGGCAGGATCACATGACAAACAGGGAATCACATGACAGACAAGAACAAGGAACAAGACACAAAACCCACACCGTGACAACGTCAGTCGGAATGAATTGGCCAAATCCGATTAAAATTTAATTCATTATATAAGACATATAAACACTTGATCAGATTGAAAACCGAAACTTTCGAAAATAAACCGAAAATAAATATGCATGCACGGCACAAAGCTTCATGTGCTCGTCGTCTTCTAATAGAGTGATGCAGGTATGACGTCTCTTTGCAGGTCTACCGGCAGTTAGCATCACACTGGTTCCCTCGACAAAAACCCAATAAGATTTTTGCATAGGCAAAAAATAAGCTCTGTGATCAACAAAAGTTTATGATACTTACACGTTTTGTCCATTAAGTTAATTTTGACAGATGTACACAATGTTTATGAATTTTGAAGCCTAAATGCAGTCGCCAGAATTAAAAAGCTAAAGGTTATAAACAAACTACAACACTGTCCCATGACTTCAACGTCACCATCACTAAGTTTCCGATAACTCTTTCAGTTTTTATCTAAAAACATTTTCCCCGCACATTTGAGTTAGAATAGTTTATAAGATCTCAATTATAAGCACGAGGCTGTAAAAGCGTACAGAGTTTACCTATTATGCGTGATGACGTTTAATCTTCCTGACTGCCTCTGTAGTCCCATTTAGCCACTTGTTAGCAACCGCCTTTTTCAAGATACGTAACAGAAAAAAATCATAATTTAAAAAATCACAAGTGGGGTAATATTGATGTATTTTATGTCGTAGAATAAAAACGTGAAAGTGTATTGAGCTTGTGTTCACCATAGACCTTATTTCAGCCATTTAACCAAAACCCGTTAAAAAACCCATTGACTTAGGCTAAAATGCTAACTCGCTTCAGCGTTTTGGCCTACAAAGCGATGTCATACCTGCACCACTCTATTAGGACCCAAAATAGATAAATATTCCAGTTTAAAACAAAGAAAATAAGCAATTTAGGAGAATAGTGTAGCAAGGTTAGATGTGGGAAGAAGGGGGTGGGAACCGGCGAACATTCAACAACTTTAATAATGTAAAATAACCAAACAACAAAACGAAAGTAAAGACAGCAGCCCCTCACGGACGACTGCTGTCACATAAAACAAAACACAACACAAGTCCAGGCCTGTTCCTCTCTCCATCTTTACTGTCGCTTTTATGCTTCCGCTCCTCCGTGAGAGATAGGAGACCAGTGCGTCACGCAGGTGTCGCTCATCAGTAATCACACCACCGGCCTCATGCCGCTCGCTCATGGCCCTCGGCCTCGTCCTGCTCGTCACAAGTAGTATGTGCAAACAGCAGGAAACTGTATATTCGGTCAGTGTGCGCATGTCAAAAAATGTATTTCAATTTGATGCTTGTGATATAAACATATAACGCGCACATCAACCCGACCACGTTATTTAGCGTTCATGTAAACACTCGGATTCATCTGCTTAATAAATGATGATTTCATTCCGATTGAAACAAAAAGTGTCGATGTAAATGCAGCTACTGTAAATGACTGCTGTCTTTTCTGCAGCCAGAGTCTTACTGAGTTGTCAAACAGTGTGAATTTATGTACATGATCACATTTTCAACAGGCAACCAAACACTATCTGTTTGCTTTGTGGTGTTCATGGCCCTCTAGATTGATACTTTTGTTTAGTCAAAAGACATAAAACATTGCTTACTAGCTGCATTAGCATGGGCGATACAGATTTTTTTTTTTACTTTCTACCTCATGTCTCAATGTGCCCCTTCGTTCATCAATAAACTGACACTGGAGCAAACCAGAGCCCAGCATGCCCCTGTCGCCTGGTTACCGTGCAGCTGCAGGTTGCCACAGAAACAGACTTATCAGTGAGAGACACATACAGTTCTCAGTACTGGTGCTGTAATTCACCTGTGCTGGTCCCAGTTGTCATCCTTTACATCTGCACAGTGAGCATTTCTGATTGATAGAATACATGGTCATGTTTTTATGTCAAATCCAGTAAGAAAACCAGCTTGATGTGTCTGGATCTGGGTTACAAAGTAACTTTGTAAGCATTTGACTCATCCTACATCCTAGCAACAATTCAGACCACCTTAGCAACCCTATAGTGATGCCCTGGGCACCCTTGCATAATGGTAGTGAGGTTTGTGCGTGCAGAAATTGTAAAAATCTAGTTAAGGAAGTACAAATTCCAAACAAATCTGTGTATGCTGTGTTTTTGAAGCTAAATGTGTTGATGTGCCTCATTAATGATTCCATTAATTTACAATAAATGACTGCAATTACAGAAATGGTGATTGATAACATCAGACTCTGTGTCTTGATTGGAAAGCATAAGCGTAATGACTGAGTTTTAATTAAACATCCAATATAGAATTTGGGGCTTGGGGATGTGAGCAAAACCAGAGAATCATTTATTTCAGACCTCAGTGCCTGCAGTTTCCAGTTTACAGCAACCATTTGAATTGCAGAAGTGTGAATTGTACAATCGTTAACAAATTTCGTTCATTTAGATCTCTTATTTTATTGTTGAACTGAAGTTGGAACCCAAGTGGTTAAACTGATAGGAATTTTCCTCTGCAGATAACCAGTTCAGAATGTCCATCCTGGAGCGGCTGGAACAGATGGAGCGCAGGATGGCTGAGATGGCTGGTCAGCAGCAGCAGGGCAGTGGAGGAACAGCAGGGTCTGGAGGAGGAGGAGGAGGAGGAGGAGGAGGGGGGAACGGAGGTGCTAATAGCCAGTCTCAGGTACAGCAGCACATCAGTAATTGTTATGTGTGAGATTAGAATGTATTTTAAAACGGCAACAAGTATGTCCAGCCATATTGTAAAGTCTTTCCATTGTCCTTGTGTACGTAATATACCGGTATATATGTGTATATATATATATACAGTATATATTTATGTATATATACACTTTTGTTTATTATGCGTTTATTGATGGGTGGCTGTTATTTAATGTTTCCCAGTTCTGTTTACAGCTGCCATGATTCAGCTCATAAAAAAACATAGTCATTTAGAAACTAAATGTAATTTGCATTTACAATAAACAATATTAAAATTCAGTTACATCACTTAGATGAAAAGTTTTGCATATTGCAATAACATGGTGTTTATTAAAACCGATTTTGTGGGCCAGTTGAGCCATTTTATTATAATGATTGTTCACAAAATGTTCATCGCTGCAGCTTTTCCTCTCATAGATTACACAGTAACCTTTTTTTTTTTTAGCCATAACAAATGATGCAGAAAGCAATGACATTTTGTGAAAGATTGTGACAGTTCATTGAGCTTGTGAAGACGTGAAGCACTTAATTTTTTCCTGCAGTGTATCTCGGGACAGGCAGGAAGCTCTTTTGAGAGTCGTGTGGTGGTTGTTTGTGAGAAGATGATGAACAGGGCCTGCTGGGCCAAATCCAAACACCTGATTCACTCAAAGACCTTCAGGGGCATGACCTTGCTACACCTTGCTGCAGGCCAAGGCTACGCCACCCTCATCCAGACTCTCATCAAATGGCGGTGAGTTAAAGCGATAAGAGCAATCAGATCTGTCTACTGTACATCTGTATGTAAATATGTTTTTGTGTTATTTCCTCTGTCATTGCTAACCATGAGAAATGGTATTATCTTTTCTAGCACGAAGCATGCAGACAGCATTGATCTGGAACTTGAGGTCGACCCTCTCAACGTGGATCACTTCTCTTGCACTCCACTGGTATGTCCCTCAAGCAATTTGAATTGAACTTTGGTGCATTTGACAACTCCATTGCACCGTCTTTGCTTTTCTTACTCCTCTTTTTACTCTGTTCCCTTGTTGTAGATGTGGGCTTGTGCTTTGGGTCATCTGGAGGCAGCAGTGGTCTTGTACAAGTGGGACCGGAGAGCATTAGCAATCCCAGACTCTCTAGGCCGCCTGCCCCTCTCCATCGCCCGCTCCCGTGGCCACACCAAGCTGGCGGAGTGTCTGGAGCAGCTCCAGAGGGAGGAACAGCAGCAGCAGACCCCGTCCTCCTTACCCCCTACCTCCAGCATGTCTTTCTCTCCCAACCCTGACATCCCCACCTCCAACAGCTGGATGGTCAGCTGGGGCAGCGACAGTATGGTGACCCCCAGTGGGCAGAGCACCGGTACTACCACCACTACTACAACACCTTGCACCAACCAGAACCCTGGTGAGAACCTCTAAAGTTAGTTAGTTATATTGCAAGATAGTAACAAAAAGTTGCTAATTGCTTTAAAGCTATTTAAGGGGGCATTTTCTTATGGTCACAATTTAGATTAGGGTCCAATTCTCACTATTAACCAATGATTAACTACAACTTTTGCCTGAATAAACTCCTAATTACTGCTTATTAATACTTAGTAAGGTAGTTGTTAAGTTTAGGTATTGAGTATGAATTGGGTAGGATTAAGGGATTTAGAATATGGTCATGAAGAGTAAGGCATTAATATGTGCTTTATAATTACTGTCTTCAGTATTTCTTGATCCTTCAGAAATCATTCTAATATGCTGATTTGGTGCTCAAGAAATATTTCTTATTATAATCAATGTTGAAATCAGTTGTTCTGCTTCATTTTTGTCAAAACAGCGATGCATTTTTTCAGGATTCTTTGATAAATAGAAAGTCTTCTGTAACATTTTAAATGCCTTTACTGTCACTTTTGATCATTTTTATGTATCTGCGTGTATATATATATATAAGCAGTATGAACCAATTCACTAAAATGAATCAGATTTTCCAAAACTAAATATGAGACTGATAGATGTTCTAGGAGAGCTCACTAGGCTACTAGTTGAAAAGCGCTACTTGTAGCTCATTAATGTTTTGAAATCAGACTAATGTTTCTTTACTGAAAATATTATAGCAGATTTGCTTGCCTAATGTAATACTTTATAGCATTCACTTCAATGAGCAGTACTTGCTGCACAATCTAATTCTATCTTATTTATTTTTTTGATTATAACTAACAGAACCTCATAGACAGAGCAAATATATTGGAAATATCATCTCCGTCCTCTCCTCTGTGTGCAGCTCACTCTCTCTTTCTCTTTTGTGCATAGATTTGAGAAGACCGAGATCAGAGCCCTCCAGCTACTACAGCAACGAGTGCCAGCGGGAAATCCCCCTCGCCAAGAAACACAAGCCCAACCCAGAGCTTGTGCAAGCACAGCTGGAAAAGCCCATGTCGGTTCCTTTGAACATGGATCAGCAGACACATAAACTGTCAACCAGCCCTAAGACCCTCGCCTCCACCCCATCCAGCCCAGATAAGAGCGTCTCTGAGGAGGGTTTAGGGACAGGGGGCATCCCACAAGCCAAGATGGCCTCTTTCCGTGGAGGGCATAAATGGGGCACTAGAGAGGTGCTCAGGAAGGGAGGCATCAGCGGCATAGGGAAGGAGAAGTTGGCCAGCCGATTACGACAGCGTGGCGAACCCCTCAGCATGCTGGGAATGGTAGAGAGGGAGATTGTAGACACAGAGATGCTTTCTTACAAGGAGGATCTAGAGAACCAGGACTGCCTCTCTCACATGGAGGACCTGCAGGTGAGAGAAGTGCACATACACAAACTCACACAGTGCCCTAAGCGGCACTCACTCACAGTCAGCCAGCCTCATTCCCACCTGTATTGATGCATTTGTCAGTAAATAGGCTCAGCAAACAAACACGGCTACAAGCATTGAGAGGCCAAGGGGTAGATAGAGCACCATCCGTCCTGCTGACATTTGAAATAAGCGCTAGAGAGCCGCGGTCACAGCACAGACCTTCGTCACCACATAATACACTTCTGCCATTGATTTGCTCCTATTGCCAGGAGTTAGTCCAGCCCCATTCATCTCTGTCACTCTATGGGGATAGAGGGGCTGTTGCAGCGTGTTCCTCCAAAGTAAACACCCCGGTGCTTGATTGATCGGCTGGGTTAGCAAGTGTGTGTGCTTTTTGTCACACTAGAAAGTCAGTGCTTGTGTAGCATTGAATGCATGTGTTTGTTTTTGCTTGTTTGTGCGCCTCACAGGCGAATATGATGAGCCTGGCGGAGCACATTATTGAGGCCACTCCGGAGCGCATCAAGCGGGAACATTTTCCAACCGTGGAGTCTGTTCCTCTGGACAACAGTGGCCTCACCAACACCATGAGCTGGCTGGCCAGTTACCTGGGAGACGTTGAACACCTGCCCAGCATCATCCACTTGAGGTTAGCCAACGGCTTTCAAAACGCATATTTTAATATACATATGTACTGAAATGCACGACCAGGGTGGGAAATTTACTTTTTTGCCCAAACACAGTGGCTGGTGAATGCAGAATTTTACCAGCTATTCCAAATTTTTACAAAACTTTTTTTTTTCAGTTAAGACATATTTCAGATATATAGCAATACAGCATTAACATCCTTTTTTCAGAGAGTCCACTTTAAAATAACTAAGTTAACTGAGTGAAAACGGATGTAGTTATACCTCTTTTTGAAAACACAAAAAAATAAAGTTTCTGTTGCACTGTTTATGTTTTCAACATTAATAACATGTTTTTAACACTGATAATAATAAGACATTTTCCTTGAACATTAAATCAGTATATTAAAATGATTTCTGAAGGATCATGTGACTATGAAGAATGGATTAATGGTTGCTGAAAATTCGGCTTTGCCATGACAGGAATGAATTAAATTTAAAAATATATTAAAATATAAAAAATAAACTTTTGTATCATAAAATAATATCACAATTTATACTATTTTTATTGTATTTTTGATCCAATATATGCAGCCTTGGTGAGTATCTTCCCCAAAAAAAGTGTTTTTTGGTTGATTTGGCTGTATAGCAGCGAAAAATATTATTGCGCAAATGTGAGCTTATAGTGCATTCACATTCTTAATATATATTTTAAGTGCAGAGCATGATGAAGATGAGATGTTCTGATGTTACCTGCGTTTGCCTAGTGGCGGGTGTTAATTTCCCACCCTGAAAGAATCGTTTAAAGGAAAAACAAAATCTATGCCTTAGCACTGCTAACTTCATACATGTATATGCCTGTTTTGTTTCTGTGCAGTCCCATATACAGTGAACCCCTGACCCCTCCCTCCAACCCTAGCCTGAGCCCGGGTAACTCGCCCATGCGTGAGGGCCCGTTTGAGAAGCCGACCTTGCCTGCTCCAGCTGAGTGGAGTGAGTTTCTTAGAGCCTCCAACAGCAAAGTGGAAAGAGAGCTAGCCCAGCTCACATTGACGGACCCCGAGCAGAGGGAGCTCTACGAAGCCGCACGGCTGGTGCAGACCGCTTTCCGCAAGTACAAGGTACAGGCCAGTGGCTCGGGTGCCACGCGCTTGTGTTTATGTGTGAATAGAGACAGGATGTAAACATCTGTGCACAGGTATTGGTAGGAACAAACGTGGGACACCCTCTGTCTCCTTCCTGCTTTATCCTTCCTTTTGATTCCATTAACACACAGACACAGAGTAGTCAGTCCCCACAGCTACAGCATGGGTAAGGTGGCTTAACCAGTGCATGGCCTGGCTTATAAAGAGCAATTGCTGCCTCCTGTGGCTGCCTGTAATGAGTTTCCACAAAGATTCACCAGCTGGCCAAACTGACGGCTTGTGCTCAGAGGCATCTGGTCTCTCATCACCAGCTGCACCTAAGCAAGAAGGGCGTCTTTTCTCTATGACTTTCATTCTCCTGCAAGTGAACAGCCTAGTGGCCGTTCTCCATGTGTTTCCCACTCCTCAAACCAACCCTTTTCCTTCTCTCCCTGCAGGGACGCCCACTGCGCGAGCAACAGGAAGTAGCCACCGCTGTCATTCAGCGCTGTTACAGGAAGTACAAGCAGGTAATCCTTTAAGGTGCTCTGACATTGACTTTGTCAACCTTTGCTGGATGTCTGGTTAATGCGTCAAGTTCCAGCAAATGCAATTGAGTCAATTATAAGCTTTCAGAGCAACATCAACAGCAAGGTCACATTCATGACAAATCTTTCTTTTTTTTCTTTTACAAGCTAACATGGATAGCCTTGAAGGTAACTTTTTTTCATTGTTCATGCATTATTTAAAGCAGATTTTTTTTGGACTGGAGAAAATTAAAATTGATTCAATAGCAATGGCCACTTATACACTGTCCTTCACACATTTGACACAAGTACTGTATGCTTCTCTGCACATTACTTGCAAGGGACACCACACTGTGCTGACCAAAGAGACAGATCTCGCTAGACCAGGGGTTTTTAAATTGAGTCTGGAGACCCTCAGTAGTCTGCAAGTGGGATTTAGTGAAAATTTCACTGGAAAAAAATGTTGCATTTTAAAAAATGTATTTTAGAGATGCCACTGTTTACTGTAAATCTGCTCTAGGACAATATTCGTTGTCAAAGGCACAATAAAAATACATTTGAATTGAATTAAAAATGTTTTTCTTTAGTTTATGCATCTAACATTACAAAACAATGGGTAGAACTTAATACAAAGTCAATAGTTTCTAGATCATATTTTAGTCATTTACATTGGCTTCAGTACGGTAACAATATAAAAGCCCATTTAATTTAGCAAACTTTATGTCACGCTTTTTATCTCACACTGGATAAAGGGCTGAAAATATATAGCTGCCTTTATATTTTACTAAGGGGGTTGTTTTTGGTGGTCCTGGGCTTTAAAATGTTTGGAAACATGCAACTTGTCGAGCAGAAAAAAAAAGAAATACATACAGGTTTGAAACAACATGAAGGTGAGTAAAGGATGACAGAATTTTCACTGTTGGGTGAACTATCCCTTTAAATACGGTTTTCTCTTCCTAAACTTTTGCAGTGTGTGTGTGGCCAATGTGAGTCAAATAGGGTGCAATTACTTTTTTGTCATTAATGTCTTGAAAATGTGTGTTTGTGTATCAGTATGCACTTTATAAGAAGATGACGCAGGCCGCCATCCTTATCCAGAGTAAGTTCCGAAGCTACCACGAGCAGAAAAAGTTCCAGCAGAGCCGGCGGGCAGCCGTGCTGATCCAGCAGTGTTACCGCAGCTACAAGGAGTTTGGCCGGCTGAGACCCCACCGCAGAGCAGCCACCGCGGCACTGGTCCAGCAAAAGCTCAGGTAGCACCCATACACCACCCCGAGATAAAACGCTTCCTCGTAAAGACTGTCCAAATCTGATTCCAACTGTTGTTTGATATTATGTAGTCAGCCAATAGCACTTATGAATCTGTTCCAAGTGGCATACTGTTCTGAGCTTCGCCCTGCGAGATATTTTATTCATGGACAAGATGTAATATGCCAAATTAAATGTGTTTAAAAGCGACTTTTGTGTTTCAGAAGCAGTCTTCTCACTAAGAGGCAAGATCAGGCCGCCCGCAAGATCATGAAGTTCCTCCGCCGCTGCCGCCACAGGTATTCTCTCACCAGCACCATTCATCCGCTACCTGAAACACTCCTGATTCAAATACAAATGTGACGCCCCTTTTTTTTGGTGAACTTATTACAGATACTAACAGAACTAACAGAAATCTTTGAAAGTGTGATTCATTAATCATGACTGGTTTAGTGAGAGGTGCTCCTCCTTCCCCCCCCCCCCCTCCACCTCAATCATCATCATATCTGCTGTGTGCTAATAGCTGTCTGGTGTTGTTTTGCTGTTAATGCAAAGCCCCTTGATGGACCATAGACTATTCAAGCGGGTGAGTGCAGCCTCAGCGATTCAGTATGTCTCCCTTTTTTTTACTGTATCTCTCTCCCTCTCGTTCGTCACACACACACATGCACAAAGACCCTCCCCCCATCCTCTCTTGCTCCTCCTTGCCCTCCTCATCACCGTTGCTTGATGCCTGCTTGCATGACAGCTACCAACTGGACGCACAGATGACCGAGATCAAGGGCCTCAGCATATGATCGGCTTCAGGATATCAGTTGTCTTGCTTTACACTAACCACTGAGATGCTGCATTAAACAAGCACCTTTTTCTCCTGTCTAGATTATTTAAGTTTCCTTTACTTCATGCATTTGTAAAGATGAAAAGATAAGATAGACGGAAGAATTGAAGGTTGTTTGGTGTAAACAACGTTGCATGGAGATGATGATGGTGTTGATGATGAGTCTTGCTCTTTGACCATGAGGCATGCTGGGAAATATGTGACCCAGAGAAAACTGTCTGCCTCTCTGGCTTGTGTTTTGGTTCTGACTAAAGCCTGTTTTATTGCACATGCTGCAGTGGGAACTGTCTATCTCTGTTTAATTGTTTGATTGTAGATAACATATCTTTGTACAAAAAAAGCAAAACAGTACAAAAACAAAGTTGCTCGTATTTTATTATACGTTTGATGTGTTTCAAAACGAAGTAGACAGAATAATCATCAGACAGCAGAAAACTTTTTTTGTCAGACTGGTTTAGTATTAAATGAAATGCAGACTATTTTAAGCTTTTTGTCCTAAATATCTACTTAAAGCAGAAACTTACAAGGTGAGGCAATGAAGAAAATGGGGCAAATTGTCAGTGAAGATCTGAGAGAACTTTTGCACAGAGCACAAGAACAGTGTTCTTTCATACAAGTGATATAGAAATTCACTAAATAGAAGTATTAATTACTTTAAAAATCATACAGACCCCAAACCTTTGAACAGTAAATACATTTATGATGTTACTAGCAGCATAATTGTTTTCAACATTGATGATAATAATAATAATAAGAAGAAGAAATGTTTCTTGAGCAGCAGATCAGCATATTAGAATGATTTCTGACGGATCATGTGACAGTGAAGACTGGAGTAATGATGCTGAATATTCAGCTTTGCCAACACAGGAATAAATTACATTTTGCATTTCACAATATTATTATTTTTGCTGTATTTTTGATCCAATAAATGCAGCCATGTTGAACATAGGAACTCAAAAACATGAAGAAAAAAATCGTACTGTTCCCAAACCTTTGAACTGTAGTGTAGTGTCTTATGTAGATGCATCTTTAAGCTGGTTAAGTGTTCCACATAAACCACGCAATCTCGTAACAATCGGTGTTCAACAATATCTTTTACACTGTGCTGGTTGCATACTTAAAGATTTAAAAAGGTTTTCTTAAAGTTTTCTTTTCAGTTTAAAGGAATAGTTTGCCCAACAAAACTGTCCTGTACTCACCCTCAATTTGTTCCAAGGCTGTATGACTTTCTTTTTTCTTTTTTTTCTTTTTTTTTTTGGGTGGAACACAAAAGTAGTTGTTTGGAAGAATGTCCATCTGTGTTATTTCCATACAATATATGATGAGCAGGGACAGCCATTCATTTTCATTGTATAGAAAGGAGCAGCTTGGACATTCTGATAAAGATCTGCTTTTGTGTTTCATGAAAGAAAGAAACTATACCTCTTTGACCACAGTTTGATTTGATATTCTCTGCTCCCTGAGATAAATGCTAAAATGAGATGTGAGATTTTGAACCTGTGTACCTTAATGTCTGTCTGTTTGTTTGTTTGTTTGTTATTTCAGAGTGAGAGAATTGAGAAAGGCCAGGGAACATGAGGGCGTCCAGAAGAGCCCCCTCACAATGTGACATTACTCTCCAGACTCTTCCTTTCAGTTTTTCTGTTTCAACCAGAGACGTTTTACAAGAGGGGAAAAATCGCAAGAACACTGCAACTCTTACTACTACTTTATGACTGATACTTCGGCTACTAAACAACTGCGTTTTTTCATATCTCTTTATTCCTTCTATGTTTCTTTTATGAAGAAAAGAGGCAACTGCTTTTGATCAAAACAAACTCAAAGGACGTTGTTTTATGAGGAAGTACATTTGCTTCGTGGCATTTTTTGCACTTTTTAATGGATTGATTTGTCATTTTGGATGAGCATTGAAATGTTTCGTTTGAAAAGGGAAAAAAAGAGAATGGATGGAAGATTGGAAGTCATGCTCTGCAGTGGCTCGTAAAGAAAAAAGAAACGAAAAGAGAAAGATGGTGACAAAATATGGCGTCGACACAGAAACATGGCCGGACCTGTTCCGAGTGTATTTCGTAGTTTTCAAAAAGATGACAAGATGTGTTTGGAGGGTAAAATTGTTACCAAAAATTATGTAAAATTCATGAATTAGTTTTTGTACAGCCAGACGTATTCATCAGAAACTTCTTCCAGTCTGTCCCTTACAGTTGCCCGTCTTCTCTTTGCTACAAGGGGAACGGGTTGCTAACGAATGTAAGAGGTAAACGAGCAGGCTTGGGTGATGTCATGCTGATTTTATTTTGCCAACAAGAAGTACATACAATTTTAGTCAACAACTATTTTCAGATTGATGATATTCAGCCACACACGTCAGCGAGACAACGGCTCGCTCCAGGCAGATCTTGTCTTACACATGCTTGAAACTAGGCCACAGTCTTTTCGTTTGTATTGTTTTCAACTCCATTCATGTACTGGAGACACCAAATGTCATCACCTCTGCCCATCATTTACTATTGGCAAGTTTGTAATACGTTTTCTTTTGTTAATCCAATGTTAAATAGACATTGGCAAAGCTTTTGTTCGGTTGAAAATCAACTTCCGGGGTTTTCTAAAGCTGTTTAAGAGAAACTTACATACATTGCCTTGATATCTTTGACATACTTTGAGGGTCTCCAGACCCGGGGTTAGACAAATCCATATTTTTGACAACTGAGCGGTTCCTGTACATAAAGAAGGCTGCCGGTACGCAAAGTTAAACATTTATCTAAGCAGGATTGTATTTTAGAAATATATTATTTTACTCATTGAAAGGGATCAAAACAGATTAGCATTAAAATCTAAATATTTGTATAGTTTTGTTTGAATGCCTAAGAAGTATGGTTGTATCGATTGTACATAGTGTAAATACCTGGGATAAAGTCAAGCTACTGTATGTGCATGACAAAAACGAACAAAGATACAAAAAAAAGAGTTCAAAAGCATTAGTGGCTATGCTCTGTAAAACTATTTCACTATAAGAGTATTTTATTTTACTTTGAATGTTCTTGAGAAGAACATTTTGCTAAAGCATGACTTTCCTGCAATTATGAAAAATTCTATTTATGAGGTAGGAGAAAAGGCAAAATGATCATTCGGTTATGTTTACATCAGTTTGTTTTTTCGGGGCTACCAAGAATCTTTTTGCCAACGGTGCCAAGTAATGTGAATGCTACTGCTTAAAGGAAGAAAATCATTGCTGAACAGATAATCACATGGTAAAACGTGATCAGATTCACTTGCATTCAATATGCATAACCCATGAACACAGTCAGTCAAGAATTATGGTGTATTTCAGGAAGGATCTTTAAGTGTATCACATATCCAATTTGGTTTATTTGTAGATTTGTTTGTTTTGTTTTTCATAAGCCCAAACACTTTTGTACTATGTCAGTGAAACGATGTAAAATATGCTTTTCTGTTATGAATGCAGAGGTAGTTGACCTTATGGCAGCATTATGCAGTTTGAAGTGTAACATTCTGACAGTCTAGTTCAAGAAGATGTGCAAGAATCCCTGTGAGTTGACAGTAAAGACACACTGTAGAAGCTTAAATTATGACACAACCTGTTTAGAAATCCACACTGCTACACTGACTGAAAGATTAGGTTCTCTGTTATGCATGTAGACGGGATTCTTTTGGTGCTAAAACGTTGGCGTCAAGGGCCTGATAGACCTCCAAAGATCAACCAATTTCACCAGTGTTGCAGGGACGTAACTTTCAACAGCAGGTGTCGCCATGGAAGAAGTATGTGAAAACACTCCTGAAAACGATTTCTAATGCACTAAAATGTGTATATTTCAGTTCCCCCCTCATGTCAAAATGATTTTTGTCATATTTTGTATATGCGTCTCTGTTCAAGAGATTGATATGTAAATGTTTTCTTCAGAGTGCTTATGTTGGAAGTGCCTGATCATATTCTAAATCCAGCGAGCCGTGTCAGTCAGTCTGCATGTGAGGTTTGCAAGGGACTGGCATTAGCGAGAAGTGAATTATAGTCTGTTCGTTTTTATTTTTCTTTGCGTTACTTGTTCCTTTGTCTGTACTTTCTTCATGTATTTCATTTTTAACGCACCAGGAATTTATGGCTTCGTCATAACTCACGTCCTCTATTGGAACTGCCAGATGAACCCCCGAGGACTGCAGATTTCAGTCCGGCTGGTTCTTTCATTCATCATTCCGGTAGCAGTTTAGGTTGTCAGCTGATGCACTGCGGTGGCAACTCGAGTCTTATTATGCTTGCATGGGTAACATAGATAACCGGGTTGCTGAAACAGCACCCAAAGCATGCTTATTTTTGTAGATTTGGTAGTCAGGTAGACTTGTTGAAGAAATACTGTTCTGTAAAGCAGCTGGTTTCATGGGTTGCAGAACTTCTAACAGACCGATATGGCTACGAAACGTAACTTTACTGTACACAGTCAAAACAACTGGCAAACTGTCAGTACTCATATTTACAGGGGCAGCATGAATTTTTTTTATCAAGTAGAATTTGGCTTCAAGTTTCGTTTTAAATGGCATCGAATTCAGTTTCACTCAACTTTCCATTTATATTCCCATTTCTTAAACGACTCCGCAACAGAAACAGGTAAAAGAGAGAGAAAAAAAACGTGTGTACCTCATATAGAAACACGCGCCACAGAACTGTGTCCATATCCACGTTAAAGTGTCCATGGCACTAGTGCAGTTGAAACCTCGGCTGTGAATCTGACGGGTTCACTTTTGTATCTTAACTCAGGTGCCAAACTGGAGAAAAGGGGAAGTAGAGCAGGTCACTTGAGAATTAGTTGCTGCTTATTGGGAAACGAGCCACACTGTCCTGATCAAATTACTGTGATTCTGAACATGTCATGCTGTTCACCTTTTTTTAAAACAACCATGTGAGCTGAGTTGGCGTACCTTGGGTCCCTAAAAACCGATTTGTCAAAAGAGCCGCTCTGACTGGTGTTGTATAAGAATAAGAGTGATCAAGCCCGTTCGAATGGAGCAGGTCTGCACGAATGCGTCTGATGCTTGTGTAAATACGCATGGATGTTTCAGTTCAATGCAGCTTCTCCGGATCCTGTAGTATAAACACACTGCCGTGGATATAGCTACTGTATCACAATAATGAAAAAGTGCTGCTCAGATCGATTCATCATCATCATCACGTTATTATAGCCATAGCTGTAATTTATAAACGCCAGACTATAACCTCATCTGGTCGCATACGGGTTCATTTTGACAACTCTGCTTCAGCTTTAACGGTATCACAGCTCAGCCCACAGAAGATACCTCATCATCACTTTTGTTTGTCGCGTCACCCACTTTCCTGCGCATGCATTCTTTAGAAAAGGGAAACAAACATCCCACCATTCATGGACACAGAGCAATAAGCAATTCCTGAAGTGAAGACCTGTAGACCTAATGGGGACAGCGATCTGTTGGACACGCGTAGCTGACTAACTCTTATGCAAATGCCAGTATTGTGAGATTAGAATGCAGTAGTTTAAGGACAGTGCTTATGCGACACCCTTCATGGAGCTGCACGTTTTCATCCCTTTCAAACCCAGAAAATAACGGCCCTGCCTTTATTACAAGCTACACTTGGGGCTCTCTACACTTTGCATGTTAAACTAGTGTTAGATCTACTTTTCCTCTCCTCTCTAGATGTCTTTCTCTGTCTTTCCCGATTATGTAGCCCTCTCCCTTCCTACCCCTATTTTTTTTTCTTCGTTTTTAAATGTCTTTGTTTTTCTTCCTTCTCCCTGGTTTGAGCAATTTATTTTTGTAATTGTGCATGTTAAAGAGTCACTGAATCGATGGATATGTTAAAAAAGAGAATTCAGCTGCTGAAGCCATGCAAAATGTTTTGAATTGCCCTTAAATAATGAAAGATGTTTTCTGAATGCTTTATATTCTCTCTGCTGTAAAATAATAAAAGGGGAAAAACTTAAAAAGTTTTTTAGTGTCTTTTCAATAAAAAGCACTCGGGGGCATTACTGGTGTGCATCTTGAGACAAAATAATAGCACTGACATATTTTCAGATATATGCCAGTGCAAGTTGCTTTCAGTTCAAATGGCACTAGGCTTAAACCTTGTCTTCAGGTTGAATTGATTTGTTGGCTCAGTTGGGCCATCTGTAGGTCACTGCAACACACTGCATGCTGTCATTAAGTGAGGATGATATGACAGTTTTAGGTACAAATGATTGCGTTCATGTTCATTGAATCAATTTTCATGAATTGGTGAAAGGTCATACAGTAAATTTTAGAGTTATTGGTTGTCCTTGGACTTATATTCAGAGTCAGTGATTAAACTAATGGTTAGTTAAGGTCAGTTGTTTTGTGTGATCAGGAATTGTGGTCACTTTATGGGAATAATAGTTTATGATAACAGGAAATGGCTACTGTGTGTGCATTTGTGCTTGTGCTGAAGAGGCATTTTTAGCTTTTAATATTGGCGATAGAACAGGGGACAGTGATTGGGTCAGTTACTGGCAGGGTTTATGGGCCAGGTAACTGCCCTCTGGAATCCAAACACGTGGTTATTGGTCAGGATATAAATTGTGAAGATTTCTTCACCTCACTATAGCGCTGTTTTCTGCACAACAAGAACAATCTGGGAATCACGGAAGGCTACTCAGGTAAGGAAAAAAGGCTTTTATTTTTGACCCTTATATCATTTAATTCTGTTCTGATGTGCTTGCTTTTGCAAGCATTAAGTTTTTGCATTATCTGTTTAGTATACAGCATACATATACAATGTAGGCTATATGTAATGTATTAAGAGCCTCTCGCCAATTATGATAGAAATTTTAAAGACCCTTATATTTTTTAAATATAAAAGAAACTTTAAATATTTTGTAGAACCTTTTAGGGGTTTCTACCATGGGATCATAGATTTAGTTTTAATTAAGTGATTTTGTTTTAATACATTTTTATTTAATAAAATTGTATAAACATACCTTCTTACTAAAAAACATTTTAAACATGAAAGCATAATGTGATCATTTAACACATTTCTCCTTATATATAACCTTTTGGGCATAAAGTGTTTAAAATTTATTCAAAAACCCTATAGCGTTCTATATATAACCCCATTAAACCTTTTTTGTAGAAATTAATAGCTAATAAGATTGTATTAAGGTTCTATAAAGTACGTGTTTTATATTTAATATTGTATTATTGTTTATAATAAGCAATATGTATTGCATTATTAATATGTATAGCAACTAATTCTATATTAATACAACTATTAATGACTAATTTTTATTCATATTTAATATTATATAATGATTATTATTTATAATAAGCAATATGTCATATCAGTATTTATAAATAATATTATATTTTCATAATACCGTTTAATAATATCATTATTTGTTTGTTTATTGAGGGATAGTTCACCCCAAAATTTTAATTCTGTCATCATTTACCCACCCTCAAGTTGTTCCAAACCTGTATGAATTTCTTTGTTCTGCTGCACTCAAAAGAAGATATTTTGAAGAATGTCAGTAACCAGATTGTTATGGGTCACCATTGACTTCCATGGTATGGAAAAAAAAATACTATGGAAGTCAATGGTGCCCCAAACTGTTTGTAAGGTTGAGGAAATGATGACAGAATTTTCATTTTTGGGCGAACTATCCCTTTAAGGCTAATTCCTTGACTCGTGATGATGAGGTTTTTGAGACCCCTCTGTTTTACAGATATAATGAAGAGGACGTTCTGCATGTCTCTCGGTCTGTTGCTGCTGTGTGTCTGGTGGAGTGACACTCAGCCTGTTCACACTGACACACTCAGAGAGGTGAAGGAACTTCTGTACTGATTTCTGAGAAATGTCTCATTCATGAGTTTTGTTTGAACTGCTGCTTGTGTGGGTGCTGTTAGATGATAGAGCTCCTCAGAGCGATGACTCCAGTGAATGAGCAGGAAGGACAGGACACAGAGCTGATGGGCTCTTCTGAGGTTCTCTGGCCTAATACTGAAGATTTGGAGAAGAGAGACCTTCCACGTCTAGGAGTATCAATACATAGACCCTTACCATCAAGAGTCCACAGCAGGTAATCAAACAACCACGAATCTGCTGTTCTCATAAACATAATACAAGTGTGTGTTTTTTATACATTTTATGTGAATATACTAAAAGTGACAAGTGATGTTTAACACATATCATACAGTAGCTCAGTCTTTGGTTTGTCTTTTTCTTTTTTGTGTGTGTTCAGTAAGTCCGTAGATGCATCTCGATACCGTTTGTCCTCCCCAGCTAAGTGGATGTCCAGCCTCCGAGGTTGAAGAATAGTTGGAGGAATTCATCTGTCATGAAAATACTTGAAAAGCTATCAGGTTTACACTCAAATCTCATCTGCAATTCTGCATACATGCTCTCTGTATAAAGAACTCATTGTAAGATGAGAAATAAAAGGAGCTGCAAAATGTACTAATGTGAACTCTATATTTAATTTTTTTTTAAATGGGAAGAACATTATGGACTGTGGACAAAGAATGGAGGCTTTTTATTTTTTTATTTTTGCATTTATTTAGAGTTATATGTTTTAAAATATAGAGCTGTGGTCTCTTCTATGGTATTGGCCCTGATTCCAAATATTCCAGCATTAAAAGCTGAAGATATGTAGAAAAAAATTCCCAGATATTTTACATGTTAGTGGTTTACAACTGTTTTACGCATTTGTTTGTAATTGTGTCGTGTATGATTTTTTCACTGTATTATATATGTGTGTGCGAGTCCATAAAAGCCCCGTCCCTCTGTTCAGTATGTGATGAAAGGCTCAAACACAGTATTTCCAGAAGCAGTCTGCATTGCCACCTCTCTTCCTGAACTGTCCCCTGCTTCCCCACAGTCCGCTGGGAGGGATGAGGCGAAACGGTTTATCTGACAGAAACTTAGGAGAAAGATGTTGGTCACATATTTGCATGTAAATGTAATATAACCAGGATAATGCACATGAACACAGCATTATTTACAAGTGAAGAGACTGTTATTTCCTTTACCTCTCTTAGAGCCTCTTTAGGAATCTGTCCAGACATTTTGGTACCTGTGAAAGGAACAGCATGAGCATTTGTTTTTCATCTTCTGTAACATTGAAAGATAGCTTTTGTGATGTAAGGTCTGTGTGAGATGAGTGAGCCTCACTCTCTCTGCTGAGCAGCGGGGGATATCCTACGACTGCTGCCCTCTGCAGGAGATCATTGAGAGCAGAGACAGTCAAATCATCTGGGCTGATGACTCCGGCCAACTCCCCTGAATCTATAGCAGCAATCAGACAGCAGATTTCATCAGCTAGAGCCATTTTGCATGTATTGCTATTTAGCACCAGCATTACAAAATTAATGTTTCCTTTTTGGGTCACACTTTATATAAGGTGCCTTAAAGTACTACTTGCATCAAAAAAATAGTTGGGTACTATGTACTTATTGTGTTAATGATGTGTTGCGTCATTGTTAATGAACACTTTTGCTGCTCTTGAGGTGGGATAGGGGTACGGTTAGGGACAGGTTTGGTGGTATATCTAGGTTGGTATATGTAGGTATATGTAGTGTGGGTTAAGAGGTAGTGAAAGGATCAACAGTGTAATTATAGATCAGTTTACAGAAATTAATTACAGCTGCAATTGGATGCAGTTTTTTTTTTTTAAATTAGCACAATGTAAAACAGGTATCTACACAATACCTGCGATTTTCCAAGTCTATGGGGAAAATGCATAGGCTAGCTTTTTGATCGAGGGAACCCATGCGCCGCTAACTTCCTATTGTGAAGAGAAAAAACGCTATATATATATATATATATATATATATATATATATATAGGCTATATAATATCTGTAACATAATGTACAGTACGACCCTAATCTGAGTTGCTGTGCTTTATATCAGTGCATTGTTTCCAACAAAAACAAATTTGACTATTCTGAGAATGCCACATACAGCGGACAAAAACAATGTTAACTGCATTAAATAAAATTCACCTAAACATAATAAAAGCATGCATAGATTATTAAATAGGTAATTAAAAAAGCCTGTCTATATATAGAGAGAGAAAGTGCCGAAGTTATGACGTCACTTTGTAGGACAACTCGGAAGTTAGCAGCGCATGGGTTCCCTCGATCAAAAAGCTAGCCTATGCATTTTCCCCATAGACTTGGAAAATCGCAAAAAATAAGATCTGTGTTCAACAAAGAGTTGTGACCCTTACACGTTTTGTCTATCAAGATAATCTTCAAAGTTAATCCAAAATGTATACATTTTGAAGCCTATATAGGCTAAAGTTTAAAAAACCACAAGCAGACACAATAAAGTTTAAAAAACCCACAAGCAGGTTATAACTGGTGTGTTTTATGTCATAGATCAAAACGTGAAAATATTTAGAGGCTTTGTTAACCACAGACATTATTTCAGGCGATTTAGCAAAAACCCATTAAAAAAACCCATAAACTTTTGGGCGAGGGAACCGGAAGTGCTAAAATGCTAACTCAGTACCGCGTTTTGGCCTACAAAGTGACGACATAACTTCGTCTCTCTCTCTCTCTCTCTCTCTCTCTCTCTCTCTATATATATATATATATATATATATATATATATATACAGGTCCTTCTCAAAAAATTAGCATATTGTGATAAAGTTCATTATTTTCCATAATGTAATCATAAAAAATTAACTTTCATATATTTTAGATTCATTGCACACCAACTGAAATATTTCAGGTCTTTTATTGTTTTAATACTGATGATTTTGGCATACAGCTCATGAAAACCCAAAATTCCTATCTCAAAAAATTAGCATATCATGAAAAGGGTCTCTAAACGAGCTATTAACCTAATCATCTGAATCAACTAATTAACTCTAAACACCTGCAAAAGATTCCTGAGGCTTTTAAAAACTCCCAGCCGGTTTCATTACTCAAAACCGCAATCATGGGTAAGACTGCCGACCTGACTGCTGTCCAGAAGGCCATCATTGACACCCTCAAGCAAGAGGGTAAGACACAGAAAGAAATTTCTGAACAAATAGGCTGTTCCCAGAGTGCTGTATCAAGGCACCTCAGTGGGAAGTCTGTGGGAAGGAAAAAGTGTGGCAAAAAACGCTGCACAACGAGAAGAGGTGACCGGACCCTGAGGAAGATTGTGGAGAAGGACCGATTCCAGACCTTGGGGGACCTGCGGAAGCAGTGGACTGAGTCTGGAGTA
This sequence comes from Siphateles boraxobius, assembly GCF_051911475.1. Lineage (NCBI taxonomy): Eukaryota > Metazoa > Chordata > Actinopteri > Cypriniformes > Leuciscidae > Siphateles > Siphateles boraxobius. Next base: position 12,622,079 of record NW_027509205.1, on the reverse strand, counting down.
GAAACATCCAGAGCCACCGTGCACAGGCGTGTGCAGGAAATGGGCTACAGGTGCCGCATTCCCCAGGTCAAGCCACTTTTGAACCAGAAACAGCGGCAGAAGCGCCTGACCTGGGCTACAGAGAAGCAGCACTGGACTGTTGCTCAGTGGTCCAAAGTACTTTTTCCGGATGAAAGCAAATTCTGCATGTCATTCGCAAATCAAGGTGCCAGAGTCTGGAGGAAGACTGGGGAGAAGGAAATGCCAAAATGCCTGAAGTCCAGTGTCAAGTACCCACAGTCAGTGATGGTCTGGGGTGCCATGTCAGCTGCTGGTGTTGGTCCACTGTGTTTTATCAGGCAGGGTCAATGCAGCTAGCTATCAGGAGATTTTGGAGCACTTCATGCTTCCATCTGCTGAAAAGCTTTATGGAGATGAAGATTTCATTTTTCAGCACGACCTGGCACCTGCTCACAGTGCCAAAACCACTGGTAAATGGTTTACTGACCATGGTATTACTGTGCTCAATTGGCCTGCCAACTCTCCTGACCTGAACCCCATAGAGAATCTGTGGGATATTGTGAAGAGAAAGTTGAGAGACGCAAGACCCAACACTCTGGATGAGCTTAAGGCCGCTATCGAAGCATCCTGGGCCTCCATAACACCTCAGCAGTGCCACAGGCTGATTGCCTCCATGCCACGCCGCATTGAAGCAGTCATTTCTGCAAAAGGATTCCCGACCAAGTATTGAGTGCATAACTGAACATAATTATTTGAAGGTTGACTTTTTTTGTATTAAAAACACTTCTTTTATTGGTCGGAAGAAATATGCTAATTTTTTTAGATAGGATTTTGGGTTTTCATGAGCTGTATGCCAAAATCATCAGTAATAAAACAATAAAAGACCTGAAATATTTCAGTTGGTGTGCAATGAATCTAAAATATATGAAAGTTTAATTTTTATCATTACATTATGGAAAATAATGAACTTTATCACAATATGCTAATATTTTGAGAAGGACCTATACTGTTATTGATGTCAAATTCCACACATCCAATCCCTTCATTATTTTGATGTATTTTGCCATAAATGCCATCTTATATAAGCTTACAGTGCCAAATACATAAACTCTCACACACACACACATATATATATAGAGAGAGAGAGAGTCTTTAACATCCATAAATATGTAGGGGGAAAAATATGCCCATCTGAAACGTTGTGTGTGAATGCACTCACCAGGGCCGCTGTACGTCCTGTCAGCTGTGTCTGTAACGGGATGCGCTAGCAGACGACTGCAGGACAGCAGGAGGACAGAGCAGGACAGAAGCAGGTTACAGATCATCTCTGCTGCAGGATGAAGGTCCTCCAAGGTCAGCCTTAGGTGAAATGAGTGGATGGATGGTCTCTTATCTTATATACTCCACTCTCATCATAATGAATGCAATGTTTTTATTGAAAGTCTTATTTTAAAATTTGGATCCTGTTGAGTTAATATGTTAATATGCAGCAGATCCACAGTGACTTTATCACCTTTAAATCACATTGGCCTGTTTTACTGAATTTGTAAATTGGGGAACACAGGTGCGCAAATGTCCATCTATGACCGGGATGATTTTATGAATATGTCAGCTGTCTTATTTAGCCCATGACTCTAGTCCTTTCACTGTGAAAAGGATGAAAATATATCTCTTTAAATTAAATTCACGATGAAGGTTGGTGAACTGATGCATAGGAAAATACGATTTTATTGGGATTCAGGCAGCCACACTGATGCTAATGACATTGTCAATGTCAATGAAGGTAATAAAAAATGACGCTCAAGAGCAGAAGGGATATAAACTCCAGACTACCCATCTGCTGAGGAGAGAATGACATTTGTTTATCACCCACTGGCAACATCTTATTAGTGACACACATTTGACATTTACAAAGCGTGGAGTATAATCAGACAGAGCAGACTGTTGAAATAAAGGGCCGTTTTAAAAGGATGTATGTCACTCACAGTCTGGCTACACTTGTTGATCTTCATTGGTTTTGATTGTGAGATTGATCTTATGAGGAATTTGTTTGAATGAATTGCTCTCAACATTAAACACAATGCAATAACTTTTCATCTGAACAATACATATGATATACTGAAAAAAAGTTCTTGCTTAGTATATTTGTCGTTTTCTATTAAAAGATATCGAAACATTCCTAAATCAATATACACTTACTAGAGAAGCAAAATGACTTACGGATTTTTTGACGTTTATTGTCCTGACGTTTATTCTTGTTTTAAGCATAAAACTCACTTAATTTGTATCATTTTCTTCAGTAAACAAGACGTTTGCTGAACAGCAGATGTGTCAAAAGAAAGAGACGAGGAAAGGTTTTCTTTCAAGAATCCATGAATTTTAAGACTTAAACGTCAGTAGAGGGCACAATATCCTCCCGCGTCTCTTAGGAACACCTTTTTTATTTTATTTTTATTGAACAATATTAGTTTACAAACCAAATAGGGAACAATACAATGCCTAATAGAAAATATACACATTTCCATTCATATGTCCATCCTAAATGTCCACGTGTGCATATATATCTCATACAATAACATCAAAGAAAACAACATTCAATAATCATTGTAGAGGGGGTGCAAGGAAAAATTAATAAATAAATAAGGTTTAAATCTTACCAAACTTAAAAGGAAAGAGACTCATGCATTGATTTATACAGTTCTCCAAGGGTTTGATTTTCTTTGGATAAGTGTTTTAAAGATTCTAAGTATTTTTTTGCATTCATTTTTAAAGTAATTTAAAGAGGGTTTACTGTTATTCCACTTACTTTTGCGTATATGGTATTTACCCATTGTAATAATAATATTCAAAAGTGTATGACAACTCTTTTGAAAGACCATCAGCATAAATCAAAACTTGAAACAATTTTAGCAATGGAATATCATCGTTGATATCAATATTTAACCAACTGAAAAGATCCTGCCAGTATTTCAATATTACTGGGCAAGAATAAAATAAATGATCAATGGTTTCAGGCTCTACTAAACAAAAAACACAAGGATCTACTTCAAAATGGAATCTTTTGCGCAAAACCTCAGCAGCGGGATACACATTATTAATAATCCTAAACTGCATATCCTTCATTTTAGGTATAATTGGCCGTTTAAGGTAATTACAGAATTTGTTTTTAAAAGTTTCATTTTCAAATTGTTTTAATTTTTAAGTGTTATCATAATCTGAAAATAACTTACATTTTAATACATTCCCTATCACTTTATTATTACACTTTTTGTCTCCAATATATACTTCTCCAATCTTTAACTCGGGCCGATATCTTTGAATATGTAAGAGTGCTTTGAATTAGTTGTTTTAAAGCAAGAGGAATGGCTTTGCACAATGTATTATATTCTCTAAATTAACATTTTATCTCAAATTTCTCCATGAATGCATTGTGTTGAATAATTAGACCTGTTTCATCTAAAAGATCAAAAACATGTAAAACATTTTTCCCATACCACTCTTTTTTGAATAATGTCTTTCTATTTATCGTAATGTTTCTGTTATTCCATAATGTAGAGCAAAACATTTTGAGGGAATATCAATTTCCAGTAGTACCGAATCTGTTTGTGGAATTTTGAAAGCTTATTTGGCAAATTGGACACCTCAAAATCACATTTCTCTTAGGAACACTTTGTAATAGAGTAAAATACTAAGCATTTATTATAAGCTAGCTTTAACTTTGTTAGCTTTAAGTTTGTAAAATCAATACATATTTCAGATCTAAGTGTATTTTAAAAGGTGAATAGGGCATCAAAGTTTGTTTGTTTTTTCATTTATATTTGTATTTTTTTGTATTATTTGATGTGATTGGATGAACCAGTGTGACGTAATGGAGGGAGGGAGCGTGCAGAAGTTTGTCCGCGCTGGCTTCCCATCCCTGTGGAAGCTTCATGCCATTGTCTCGTTGTCATAAATAGTTTGGTCGGAAACTTAGCTGGGTTATTATAGTTCAGGCTTATTTCAGACACTGACAAATCTAGTATCAGTATTAGTAATTTATTATATGAGAAATTAGACTTTTTCGAGTAGCCCAAATATGCAACAAGTAGTTGCACATAACAAAAGAGCGTTTGTAGAGAAGTGAAGAGCGCAGAGCAGGTAAGAGAAGAGACTGTGTTTGGTGTCTGTTGTGAATCATGTTTTCGGTGTTTGATGTTTGTGTGATGAATCATTGAGGTGAAAAACGTGAGGAATGTGAAGTTCGGTCTTTCCCAATCTGTCCTCATTCATTTCACTTCTGCCGGACCGGTTTGTTGTCTTTTTCTCTCTCTCTCTCTCTCTCTATTTTTAGTTTCGCTTTGTTTTGTTTTGTTTCAGGGCGCTTTTGCATTAGTAGCCTAACGTTACTGCTGTCGCCTGCTGCTTTGTCATATATTTTGTGTTTCATTCCTATTTTATGTTTTCTGTCAATACACAGTCGATACTCTTATCTTTTGGCCCTAAATTTAAACCACCTATTAATCAGTCATCGTGTTATAAACTATTGACTCTTTAACGATTTACATTTATTGTGTACGGTCATTTTTGTGTTTGCATTTATTTACTTTACAGGCTATTTCTTAAGAAAATACCTTTTATATTATTTTACAGGTGATTTAATGGAATGGCTTATTTAACTTTCATTCTTATTTTATTTTATTGATGATTTCTTAATGCAATAAATTTAGTATTTAAAAAATAAATCACAAATATTTTTCTTAAGCACATATTCTGGTTATTTATAGGTGCTTACATGTGATTTCTTAAGAAAAAGTCTTGTTCATTAATATTAATATTTGTATTTCAAGTATACTATTATAAAAAATAATACATTCATCTATTTTTCTTTTCATGGGAATGTTGATAAAAAATATTTTTCTGTAACGTGAACTTTTGATCAGCTTTTTTCAAAAAGCTCTTGCCAAAGCTCAGTCTTTGCAGTGAATCATGACTCTAGATGCTTGTCTCATAAGTAATAGTATTTAATGAGCCAGTGGTGAACTGTCTATCTGTTGGGACACTCACAATGACCAAATAAACTAGTTTGGCCCTGTCAGTTGAGCACTAACCAAAGTCTGTCTTTCATAAGAATAGGTGTTGCTGAATGGCATGAGTTGTTGAGCAGTGCCAGCAGTCATGGCCGAGCTGGAGGTGGATCAGTCCAACCTGCCCAGAATCCAGGAGGGTAAGACCTGCCTGACATGCACATGTTGCTTGTGGTTATGACTCTGTGTGTGCACACTGCCGACCGTTTCATTTAGGAAGAGTTGTGCTTTTATGCTGTTTGATACACATAATGTGTACATGATGTGTGCGTCACATCACTCTGTGGTCTTGATTGTTGATTCCCGCTCTGATTTTCAGATGTCTCATTCCGCTGTCATATTCAAAGTACTGCATGCTCTACACTGATAAGTCTGAGATCTGATTAACATTCCAGACATCTGCTGTGTATCTCGGAAGCAAAATGGCTGTCTGTCTTCCACTGGCGAAAGAACGTTTCCACATGTCCCTGTTTGCTCAAGTATTTTCTCTTGGGTAAAAATCCTGTATTTGAGATTGACCCACTGCTTCTTTTGAAGGGGGAAATGATTATGATGAATTTCTTTTCCGTTCCCATTCTGTACACAATGCTTTTATTGTTTTGCTTTGTGTTTTTACGCTTAAACAAGCACTGTCAGTAGAACAAAGACCCTATTAGACCACCATACAGCCTGTATCACCCAATTAACTAATGTCTAGGCTTTTGTAGAGATGTACAGTACTTTGCCATGTTTCTTTCCCATTGGGTTTATATCCTTTTTTTACATGGCCTCTGAGCAACTATGTTTTCATTTCCTCAGTTTGTTTTTAGTAGTTCCCCAAAACATTGTGTACATATATCGTAGTGAGTTCTCTTTGACTTCGCTCTTCTGTTATCAGTTCCTGTGGATGTATTTTTGCTCCGGTTGTTCTCTTGACCTAGTCTTGGGAATGCTGTCTCTATACCCCAGTTCCCTTGAGAAAAAGCAGCCTCTTTCCTCTCTGCACTTTAACCCCTTTGCATCCCTCACTCCCTGCTTTCAATGACCTTTTCCCTATGTATGCTGTGAAACCTTTGTCCAGTGGTACACTTTATACTACCGTTCAAATGTTTGGGATCAGTAAGAATTTATTTTCTGAAATAAATTAATACTTTTATTTAGCAAGGACACATTAAACTGAAAATAGCTTTGCCGTCACAGGAACAAATTGCATTTTATTTCACAATAGTGCTGTTTTTACTGTGTTTTTGATCAAATAAACACAGCCTTGATCCATCTCAGACTTCCTGTCTCAGCTCACTAGTCTGTCAAACTCTTCTTTGTTTTGTTTCGTCCCAGTGTTAGTCTGTCTGTAACTGATGACGGCTCTATCTTATCTTTTAAGGTGGTGTAGGAATTTACACTCTTACTTCAAAAATCTTGTTTTCAGGTTTCCTAGTATAAAGTGTACCACTGGACAGAGGATTCACAGCATAAATAGGGAAAAGGTCATTGAAAGCAGGGAGTGAGGGATGCAAAGGGGTTAAAGTGCAGAGAGGAAAGAGGCTGCTTTTTCTATGTAATATGAGCATGTTTTTTTTTTTTTGGCTCTGCTTCTGCAAAACTAGTTAGACAACTTTATATCCACACCCTCTTGCCTGCCAATCCACCCAGCGCCCCAATCTGACACCTGAACGCTGAGGTCAGAACCGGGCCTGCAGGCTCAAATCCGTCCTCCTGAAGTGAGAGGAGTGTATTCAGAGCAGGTTAGCAGGTGCTTACACCGTCGAGAAGAAGACTTTCTAAGTGAGGATTAACACAGGTGTAAAGCTTCTCCTTCCTCTACTGGATAAAAATGTATGATCCTTTCGGCGTGTGAATCTGTAAGTGTTTTTTAATTTTTTTATTTAGTTGACTGCATGTTCAGAGACGCGAGCCTAAGAACTCTTGCTGTTGTTAGTGGTTCTGTAGATTAAGGCGAGCAGAAATCGCATTGCCTAAAATTGGTTGATCAATCTTATCAGCTTAGGTGTAGTTTGAAGGACAGATCAGTGTTTATAGAGTAGCCCAATACGTTTTCCTGGCCAAACCTTATCAACGTACTAAATCCTACTGTCAGTAGTTCATTCTGTTGTTCTTGTGTTATCAGGATTGTTTTGACTGAAGGAATCAGACCAGATGTTTTTAATGATTGGCTGCAGGTTTATGTACTTGGCTAGCATGCTAGCATAAGCTTCACATATCTTTTGCTGTCTTATGCTTCCTGAGAACATAATTTCCCAATATATTTCATGTAAACACCTCAGTCTGAAAACTAGATGGAGATTGATCTAAATGGAATCGATTGACGTAGGATCTTACATAATTTGTGAAATGTGAGGATAATTACTGTATACACTACCGTTCAAAAGTTTGGGTAACATTTTTTTACTGTTTTTGAAAGAAGTGTCTTGTGTTCACCAAGGCTGAATTTAATTGATAAAAAATACGGTAAAACAGTAATATTGTGAAATATTTAATAGAACTGTTTTCTATTCGAATATAATTTAAAATGTAATCTATTTCTGTGATGCAAAGCTGAGTTTTCAGCATCTTTACTCCAGTCTTCAGTATCACATGATCCTTCAGAAATAATTTTAATATGCTGATGTACTGCTCAAGAAACATCAGTGTTGAAAACTGTTGTTCTGCTTGATAGATTTGTGGAAATTGTGGTACACTTTTTTTCAGGACTATTTTTTGAATGGAATTTTTTTTTTTTACTGACGTGTGAACAGTAGTGTACAGCTTAAAATATAGTTATCATCCAATATAATAAATATGCTTGCTTTTCATTAGTAAAAGCAACATGAAATTGCTTTTTTGCATAATTTTATATATATTGGAAAGAAAAAACTCCAGTTATGTACTTGGGGGGTCATGCTAATATCTAGGTCAATCTGACTTGACTGCTTACTTTTAAGTTTCTCACTGTAACACTGACATACATGCCATATCACACATTTTGTTCTCAATAAATGAAATGCAGATAGATGTTTTCATTGGATTTCAGTGAATTCAAAATCTGCAATCAGATTAAAAGGATTCAGATGCAGACATCGATTCAGATTCTGATGCCTTATTGCACTACCTTTACACACAAACGCATACAGTGTGTATATATATGGATCCACAAATATTTTTGCAGTGTAATTCTCTTGATGTTCGAGTTCTATTGATACCCTGTCCCCAGGCGGAAAGTATATTGGCTGCTGGACAAAACAAACCATCTACTGAGTCTACAGAGCCGCTGGATGTCTCAAAAGAGGACAACGAAACTGACCATTGTGTTCTTGTCCTTATCGGTACACCTTCTTTCTGCTGCCTCTCCAACGTTAATGCCACCAATCTCACTATCCTTCTGCTCAGTTTAATGTCTTTTTTCCGCTGCTGGCACATCTGGAAACCATTCCTTCTGTGTGCAGGCGTATGTGTGTGTACGCTCTGGGTGGATGGATGTTTGAGGGCATTGTTGGGAAATGCTTGTGTGACCTGATATGGGTTATCGCAAGATGCAGCAGGTGGGCTCAATCAGGAAATACATTTGTCTTTTTGGATGCCCAAACGGTTGCATTTAAACTTAGGATACCCCACAGTAAGATTATTTTTCTTTGCTCACATTTTTAGGCAGTCGGTAGTTTTGGTGGGTTTGGCAGCAGACAGGATGGCTGGGCCTCACAGCTATACATAGATTTCCACCAGCTGCTCAGGTCAGAGGTTGTGCTGAAGTCAGGATGTCTCCATTAGGATATTATGTTCATGCTACTCTAATTCAGCATAACTGCTTAAGGTACCCTGAAGAAACATCAGATGTAGTGTCATTTATGTGTTTCAGGTTTTTGAGTGTGAATCTAGCTGTTGCGTTGATGGGGCGACTCTTGATTTAGTAAAACGCTCTTCTTGTTTTTTCTTTCTTTTTACTGCTCTAAGGGTCTGTAATGTTCTCCGCTCTGACCGCAGGTCCAGCTCTAGCGCTATAGCCTTAGACTCCAGCTTTTGTGTCAATTACAGACTGTATGTTCCCCTCAGAAACTCTCTGCGGCTCTGTTGCCTTGTATATCCCTGAATTTGAGGTTGCTTTTGACTAAATTTGTATTTTGCTTACATGCTCTGTGGATATCCTGAGGGGCAACAAACTCAGCGGGTTTGCTGAAGTTTTGTTGCCATGAGCGCATTTATGAGAGCCGTATATTTATGTGTTTGTTTGGTAACAACAATGACACTGTGTTAATCTACTCTACTCAACATTCACCACAACATGTAGCACAAGCTATGTAGAGTTTTCTGTAACTCCTTGAGGGATTCTGCGGTGGCAGTAAATGCAGATCACTGTTCTGAGCATTTTTTAGTTTCACTGTATAGAGTGGGCTTCCCAAGGGATGAGAAAATGGAAATGCACAAAATAAATCAATGTTATTAATCAAGAAAATCTCAAAAATGATTAAAAATTAAAGGGATTTGTGGAGTCAACCTAGTGTTTATTTAACTTTTTCCAAAAGATCTCTTATGCTCTGCTTTTACATAGATTTTATGTAATTGTATATCAGCTTGAAAGAGACTCAAGAGCTGTACAGTTCACATGAACATTTGTTAAATTTAGAGTTTACTGGCTGGCACTCAATGCTTTTGCTACTTGTGAATATTATTATAAATTTTTTTTCAGTTCACATGAACATATGTTAAATTTAGAGTTGACTGGCTGGCACTCAATGCTTTTGCTTCTTGAGAATTTTTTTTTTCTTTTTTTTTCTAAATGAATTTTCCAGGTTCTATCGACAGCATCAAAATCCTGCTGATTACCACTGATAATGCATGACCAGGGTCCTCATTTATTACCATTGCGTACGCACAAAACAGGCCCTGAAAGAGACGTACGCCATTTCCGACGCATAAGTTGTGATTTATAAAAACAAACTTGACGGGAAAATGTGCGCACCTGCACGCAAACTAAGAACTCCAACTAAGGAGTTGGAGCAGTTTGGCGACACCGATGGTGAGCTGGAGTTGCGTCTTTTTGGTCACTTTTAGACAGAAAATCTAAAAAAATATACATATACAGAAAGATAATACAAATATAATTTCACTTGCCAAGCCTATCACATGAAGCAACCTCCATCCCTTCTTAAATGTCCGGGCCAGCAAGCGCGTTGGGCCGTGTAGTGAAACTGACGCATAGCATAACGCATCTAAAACCGTAAATCTTCCTTATAAGTCCTAATCATAAATACAGTTCATGTTCACAATAACAGTTTAAATAAATAAAAGAATGATTTAAACTTTGTTTTACTTCTGTTGTAAAGATTTAGATAAAATTTGCCATTCTGATTAATCGAGTTAAACACTTAAATTACATGAAATCATTACTGAGAAGTTACAACATTTTTTATATTCAATAAATAGAAATATTTGTTGTGGATGCAATGCTTTCGAGCACTTTTCCTCTGGCATGCTGTGTTTTAATGTTTTAACTACAGAGATAATTGCTTATGAAAAATAGCAGATTGTCTGAGAAAATGGTTTCGTGCAAATAATGCACAACAAGGTCTATCTGTTTCCATTAAATACATAAATCAATTAAAATACTCTTTGGCCAGTGGAGTAAGATCCATATATGGTTATTTCGGGGAGGAGAAATAGCTAAAAGAGCTATTCAGACAAATTTCACACTCAAATAATGAAAAAACTGAGCTCAATCTTCATATTTCTGCTTTTAAATGCTCTGAAATGCTTTGCCCCATAGAAATTACTTTGGTTTTACAAACTGAGGGAAATTATTTTCAACACAGATTCCTCTTAAGTTTTTTTTCCTAAAGCAGCGAGAGCCTCCCTGTGATGTCAGTTATTTTAACACAGGGTTTAAAATGAAATGTGATGTTTACGGGACCAAAACCACAAGTTTTATTTTGTTTTTAACTTTCCAGGGTCCGTTTTTGTCATGAAGACTGTTATTATGGCTTTATGAAATATGAGTGTCTCATTTTTAAACTTGGTGTATAAAGAATTTAAGACTTTTTTTTAAGGTATAAAATATTTTTTTATTTGTTTTGAACTGAGGCTTCACAAAAATAGTGCTATGAACACTTTTAAATGAAGCATTGAATTCGTGTACTAAAAGTGACCAGTAAAGACATAAAATAACACTGCATAGTCTCTGAACATATTTCCAAGTCTGTCTTATTTTCTTTGACAAATTCTCCAGTTACAGCTTTGAATGTATATAATTTGTGGTTAAAATGAAAAAGATGCTATAGTTTTAAAATATAGGAAATAAAGTTCAGCACTCAGAGTCAGCAGCATCTCTCATAGCCTGATGTTACTTCATGTTTCTGCAGTTGTATTGAGTGTTGTTTCTCGTCTGCAGTGTGCCAGTGTTTTGCTGTACTGGAGGATGGAGCTCTAGCTCATAACCTGCAGGAACAGGAAAGTAAGACCCATTCTCTTATTTCATCTGCCACACCTAAAGGATTTTAAAGCAAGCTTATTTTCTCAGTCTTCACATTCATCCATCTTTTGTAAACTTCTAAAGAGGGCTGGTATTCACACACCTCGAAATGTAAGGGTGTAGCAGTAAATAAGATCTCTCATGTGAGTCAATCTACCAGTTTAATTAAAATATCCTGCTTGGTTAGACAAGACAGAGTTTAGTTTTAGATTGTTCTCTATATAGCCATTTACAGAGAATATAGAGTCTATTACCCATCACTAAATGGCATGTAAAAACAAAACAATCTGCTATTGGTTGCTTTACATGTAAATCGGAAAGTCTCTCTCTGTGCATATTTATTTAAACACTCGCATATGTCAGATGTTTAGAAATCATTTTAAAAGTTTAAATATCCTGATATACAATACTGTTCAAAAGTTTGGGTCTGTATGAGTTTTAAAAGTCTAATAGTCACCAAGGATGCATTTATTTGATAAAAAAATACAGGAAAAACTAAAAAATGTGAAAACTAATGTTGTAAATATGAAAAAATGTGGAGAAAAAAACTTATTTTGAAATGTATTAAAAATGGTATTTATTCCTATGATGGCAAAGCTGATTTTTCAGCATCATTACCCTTCAGTGTCACATGATCTTTAAGAAATAATTTTAATATGCTGATTTGGTGCTCATAAAAAATGTTTCTTATTGTTATCAATTTTGAAAACAGTTGTTCTGCTTAATATTTTGTGGAAACTTAAAGAACAGCAATTATTTGAAATGGAAATCTTTTGTAACATTATACATGTATTTACTCTCATGTTTGATTAATGTAATGCATCCTTGCTATATAAAAGAAATAAAAACTACTGATCCCAAACTTTTGAACTGTAGTGTATCTTCCGCATGCTTTTCTGTAACCTTATTTGCATGCTGTCTCCAACAGTTGAGCAGTTTTACAACTCAAATGTGCAGAGGAGTCAGCTGGTGCAGAGGGACATCAGAGTAGCCAAGAGACTCCAGGATGAGGAGGAACAGACAGCTCACATGCTTCAGCAACAGGCCACTCGCCAGCTGTAAGATAACACACACACACGCACACTGTCAGAGACCACTATCAGATAGGACACTGTGTGTATTCAAGGTTATATACTGTATATGAGCAGTTCGGTAGCTGATAGCATGTCCAAAGTCCACCACTGTCCCATAGTGTGACATTCTCTGTGCTTCCTTCTTACAGTAAGGAAACAGACATGTTTTTTCAGTTGTTTATTGTCATTTATTTCAAGTTTGTTTTGTTTTTTCTCTCAGGGAGGAACGGGACTCGGAATACGCACAAATGATTCAGGAGGAGATCCAGCGGCGTGCGGAGGAGGCTCTGAGAAGGGAGGTGGAGGACGAGGTGTGTAACACACTTCAGGCTCAGTAAACTTCACTCCTTCTGTTTTTCATTTACACCTCTGAACTGCTTTGTCTGAGGCATCAAATGGATCAATAGTTCATGAGTCACTGTGGGACGCCAGTAAGCTGATTTATTCAGCTAGTCTCATGTGGAGTGTAAGTGCTGGCAAAGACCACACAGGAATGAGCATCAAGCTGCTATAAAGCAAAAGTCACACTCAAAACTGTGCATTAATCAAATCCAGATGCATTGAACTTCAGCCCACCTTAAATACCCCCCACCCCGGGACACAAAAAGAGACCGAGGTCTTCTCATTCAGTGAGTCGTGGACAAAAAAGCTGAGTGTGGAAATGTTCTCCAGAAATAAAAGCAAACCTCTATGGATTTGCAGCTTTTCTTGGTGAGGTTCCATAAATGTTGTAGCAGTTTTTTGTGTTGGAGGTGGTGTGGCATTGTGGTTAAAACGCTTGCAGGTTCAGACCCTGCAGGTGTCCTTGTAATGTTGTACTAAAAGTTGTTTACCATCAGCTAAACCTAAAAACTCAAAGTTAATAGAAATATTAAATCCAAGTTCTCTCACAGAATGTTTATCTGATTTACAGTAAGGAACTTAAAATAGAATTTGGGCAACAGATTGTAAATTAAATTACATTGTTTATAAGGTGTAGCTAAAAGACTGAAACAGCATGTTAAAATGAGACTAGAGTGTCATATATCTAATCATATATCATATCTAATATTTCACCTCCTGTCTTAAGCATGTACAATCATGGTACTCAACCAGGGGTGACTTAATATTTAAATGAATAATTTTCAGTGTATTATTAATATGTTAAGTATTTATGTTTATTATTAATATATTAAAATAATCAAACTCTAAATTAAAATGCTAAAAAAATAAATCATGTAAACTAGAGTCATATAATAACTTTTCTTCTAGAAAAACAGTCCTTAATTTCTGGAATCACATAATGAGTCATGAGTAATAAATGTATTATACTGTATCCATTATCCCAGTTTCTGTAAATATATAGTCTGAAACAAGCAGCTTTGTCATAATTACAGCAGAAATATCAGGCATATTGTTATCCTATAAAGGAATATTGTGTTGGACAACGGGGGCCTTTGAGTCAAAAAGGTTGAGAACCATGACAATAAACTTATATAAAATGTCTATCTGAACCACACTCATTTAACTGGCTTGAACTATAATTGTGCTTAAAATAAGGATGGTTTTCACCTTTTCAGTTAAATGAATTAAATCAAATGTACTGTGTATTTAAACAAAGCTGTATTTAAATGAGAGCTGCTCATTTAAACCCTCCTAAATCCATTTCCCCCTAGACCTCCAGCATAAGTGCATAACTACTTTGTTTTGCACAAATTCATAGATGAGAGAAATTATTGTCATGCTTTAAACTAGTTAAATGTCTGTAAGAAATTTAAACATGTAGCAACAAGGCCTCTGAATCTTCCTGGAAAAAAAATAATTAGCTTGTTCAGCTTTTATTTTTTCTCTCGAATGATGGTGCAGTGAACCTTGATTAAGGAGTCTTTTGTTTAGAGTTGTTTGAAGACAGACAGCATGTGGGGTTTACTGTGGAAATCAAAGCATAAGTGTTTTTGGGAGTATCTTGGGAGTTGGAGAGTCCCGTGTGATTCAGGTGGCAAAGCTGGAAATTGTTGGCTCAGCAGGGAGAAAAACTGAGTCAGAGAACACTGGCATATCAAGCAATTAGATCCTGACCAACCTCTATCATTTACAGGTGATCTCAGAGATGAAAAATCTGAGTCAACGTGCCTGTGAGGCCTTTTAAAAAACAGTCCAATTATTTTACTAATGCTGAACAAGTAATTATTGACATTTAGGATATTTTATGACTAGTGAACGTGATCTCTGTTCCTGCAGGTATTTTCTGACTAATTAATCATGTCTTGGCCTGCCAGCTGCACATTTTAGTCTTGTTTTGCAGTAAATATATCTAAACATCCTTAAAACAAAATCAACTTAATTGAGAATAGATATTCAATTTAAGTTAAGTTTACCCCATTTGTATTTTTAGTGTAGTTTGGTTTTTTTTTTAGGAAAAACCTCTGTAAATGTTATACTTGAAGCAAGGAAAAACTTTCCAGATATATTATCTGAAAATACATTACACAGTTTTGCTTTTAATTAAAAGCTAGTAATTTTGAAGGTGTTCTCAAACCCGAGTAGCATCTTCTAGGACTCCCATATTGCAGTAAATGTCATTCCGCTGCATTAATTATCAATATTTACACCCCTGCAGCACTGTGTTAATTAAAGCCCGTGAGGCACCAGGTCACATCTAAACATCATCTCCACACACTGCTGTGGACCCTGCGGTCCTATCAAGCTCATACAGGAGCACAGAAGAGTAAACAAAACTCTCAAAACACATAAACAAACCACATCTGTTGGGATGATTTCTTAAGAGTTCAGGTGCCAGATAAGCTCTGAGTCAGACCGCTAGAGACAGGAGCTGGTCCCTGTGTGGGGCACAATCTCTCAGCCCAGGACAGTGGAGTTAATTCGGTTAGTGCTGTGAAGTAAGAAAGGTCAGCCTTAAAGGTTAAGGACATCAGGACCTGATGACAACAGACAGAGAGAGACTCCTCTAAGGAGGTTAACATGATTTAATGCCAAGGACCCCTAGAAGAGTTATTTCTAAGGACTACTTACTAAAATTATTAAAGGCAGATTTTTATTTTCATGTATACAGACCCATTTTTGATGTATGTGGAATAATATTAAACATGGTATTATACAGGCAGCATGCTGTTTCCTAAAAGCAAAGCACTTTCAAGTATTTTCTTTATAATATTTAAATTGAAGTTACTGGCAAAATTGACCTCATATCTTTCTTTTTCTTCATTATATTAGCTTTTAGTTCTTCCTATTGGAAAAATCGAGAAACATTAAAATCTCACAGTTGACATCATCAATCCGAAGCGTATTATTAAAACGCATTGTAAAATCTTTTTATTTTCTCTCAAAAAAATTCCACAGGCGCCTTAGCACAACCTTGTGGTCCGTTTCAGTAAAAAACCCTGACCTAAGCCACTTCACTCTTAACATACTGTTCTCCCGTTTTCTCAGACAAACCTTGAAGAACTGTTTTAAATAATCAGTCTAGCTCTTGAAGTCTTTCGTTCATGTTTATGTATGTAAACAGCATTTGAATCCAAGTTCAGATTTTTAGTTCATTGTAAGTTTTATGATTGTTGAAATGAACCTGTAGTTTTGTCAATGAGGCAGAACTCAGAGATTTACAGGACTTGACCAGAAAATGGCAGTCACACACAGGGTATTGTCACATTTATAGCTGTTTTTGCAAGACTTTAAAGGACGTGCATTTTATAGCATTGTTAGAGTATTTTAGGTAGAAATACCCTACCAAATTTTTCAAAAAGCAACCAAGTGAGACGCTAGTAGTGACTGCTCATTTCTTACAAGCATATAAAAATGTGAGTTTTGCTTTTGTAGAAATCATAGTTTGTAAATTATAAAATGTTTATTAATTTGGTCTTTATTTACATGATGGTAGTCATGGAATAAGATAAAAGATCAGATCAATGTGATAATCATACTGTAATTGGTTGAATTTAGAGAACTTTCGATGGTACGTTGTCAGTGGAAACTTCTGAGTCATTGTGGTCAGTGGTGTGATAAATTGTGGCCTCTGTTTGACAGTTTTGTTGCAAGCTGAGCATATTGCTGTTTGAAGATTCTGCATGGTGGGCTTTATGATTTAAGAACAGGCAGGTCTTTAGGCCTTTTATACGTAAGCATGGAAATTCCCCTCTGTTGACGTACACCGTCTTCACCAGTGTACAGTATATGTTGAATACGTGGGTGGATATTGTTTCACCTCAATGTGTCATCACTGAACGTTTTGACGAGCATGGCTGTTCATTTTTTTGCACATAGCACTGGTGTTACAGAGGTTGAATGTTTTTTAGCACTGGCCACACAATTGTAGCACAAGAATAAAACAGCATCACAGGCATGTGACTGATAAAGGACATTAATGTTCCATACAGGGGGCACAAAAAATACAAACCTTAACCAGAAATGTTTTTAGACAAATATTTTATTTGCCTAAATGGCAGACTGCAGGAACATAGCTCCTCTTCCTTAACATTAAGTTAATTTTGTTTATATAGCCAAATATCACTAACCACAATCCAAACAACATCCATCCATTTTGGTTGAGCACTTGAAAATACAGCTTAATTTTCCTATAAATCATTAGTAAGGTCTTAAGATTTATTATAAAATGTTAAATGAATATAATGCATTCACTGAGAGAGAAAAAAAACTTCTCTACACCAGAGAAAAACTATTCTCATATGATAAAGATAGTGACGTTTTGACTGATAAAACATGACAATAAACACAACCATATATGATTTATCTGTTCTAGAAATCTTGGATATTTTCATAAGAATAAAGTATATGTATAGGCTAATGCAAAGCAACATGTTCATAGTAAGGAAATTTCTTTTGAAATCCGAATAACATTGTGACTATGTCTTAATAATGGTATATATAAAATAATATAATTTCTGCCTCATTCTATGATACGAAGACTCGTCAGATCACGTAATAAAGGGATTTCAAACACTCGATTGGCATTATGAAGTTTGGAGTAAAACATGTCATTGAATGTTCTTTAGTTGGACAACAGGTTTGTAAACCCTTGTTGCTTTTTCAAATGCATTAACTCCATCTCACAGCACTTGCAGAGAGGGAGCAGCATTTACTACAAACCGATCTAATCTCAGTGCTGCGCATATACTTAATGTTGATTTTGTTTTAAATAATCGTACTAAGCTAAATCGTGCTTCTGTTTAATTCCGGTTAATCATGCAGCCCTAGATTAACCTCAGATACAAACAAAAATACAACAAACACTCGCTCACTTCACACAAATAAGCGGCTCTTTCTCACACACTTGCAAAACGCATGCTACTGTGGTAAAAAATTTTAAATGCTACTGACCAGTATTTTGTTTTTGTTTTTCCAATGATAATCTGCAGCCATACTTAACATGCTTTTCTGTATTTGTTAAAAACTTGTAAAAACCACAACAGATCCCATTGAACATTATTATCTGTAATAATTAATTTAGGCTGTTGTTTACTTGTCTTTTTAGGAAATTGCAAAAAGGATACAGGAAGAGGAAGAACTTTGTGAGAGACACAGGAGCAGTTACCAAAATAAAGATGGTAGAGGTAAAATAACTAAATTCATGGTGTTATTGGAGTGTTTTTATGAAAAAGGTTTGTTAGGTATACTAAAGTTCTTATGTAGCACAAAATTTCTGTTTGTTTCCCTCATTTACTCTGAAAACAGTAGCTTTCATGTAAAGTAGAAAATCTGTCCATTGGAAATTTCTTTTGAAATCCAAAGAACATTGTGACTGTCTTAATGTCTTGTCACATGCATATTCTTTTCTTTTTTTGTCAAATGGTTGTTTCCCATATATGCATTTGTTTTGCAGTAATGTGACACGGGTGATGTTGAAACCTAGCATCTTTTAATTTCATCCCCAAAGAGTAGTCCATCATCTTTGTGCAAATTTGGAATATTAAATCTACTAAAATAATAGACGCATACACTTTGTTTCAACATGCAGTGTATTGTTAATGTATCCATCATGCTTTTTAAACCCCACAAGACATGACCTCATATGGGATGATGACTATCCCGAGGTATGTCCAGTTCACTCATGTTTGTTTCCTGTTTGAAAGGTTCTATGGTTATGCCATATGGTTACGCCATGTCTTGCAATAAATCCTGATTTTCTTTGATGGCCTAAACAGAGTTGGAGGAAAACATCAAGCTTTCATGTCTTCAAGATTGATGGTGTTTCCACTTCTTTATTTTGTGAAATAAGCCCAGTTAAACAGTTATACACCTGTTTTTTTGGACTCATTGACTTTGGTTATTTTTGTGTTTAACAGAAGATAGTCACACATTCTTCTGCAGAGAAGAAATGTAAATTAAATGATGACAGAATATTATTTTGAATTATTTTGTGAATCCAACTATTCCATTGAACTTTTATTGGCATACTAACAACACCCTGAATCACCCTGAATTCAGTGAAGCTTAATTTTCACGTCATGTTTTTGTTTATCATGCAATGCATGTTTTAATGGTTCATTTGTCTTTTTTACTTCTGAACAGAGCTTCATGAGTTAACTGTTTTATTCTGCATCCACCTGATTTCTAACAATTTTCCAAATCCCCTGCTTTGTGTTTGCATGATTGGTTTCACTAAAGAATCCAAAAGCATTCCTGCTCGTCCATACTCACCCCAGCCTGTTCACGCTCCTCACAACCGGTCTCCAACTAGAAGATGGCAGCTCTCCTCCTCGCCCACCTACTCAGACTCTGAGGAGGACCGGATTGAATACAGTAGGCCTACAGTCATACGGCAGGACAGCAAACCCACTGTAGGGCAGAGGAAGCTGGTCAGCAGACCTTCCAGAACACATTTAGAGCAGGACGACAGGAGCTTGATCAGCCAGAGCAGCAGCAGCAGATCTTCACACCTGTCGGGTGGATGGGGTGATGTCATCAAGCTCATAAAGAACGATATGAGCGAGCAAGGCTACCTCAGCCACAGCTCTGAGGATGATCTCTTTGAACCCGTCTATAAACTTGAGAAAATATTGCGACAGAAGCAGCAGGTCTCTGGAACGAGGCTGAGTCGCCACAGCAGTGTGAGGGAGGAACATAGCAGAACGTGGCAGGGAGATGGTTGCAGACGTAGGGAGAGTTTTAGGGAAAGACATGTACATTTCCCGGATGAACGGAGGAGCAACCATGGCAACAGTTGTAGGACCAGTGAAAATGGTTACAGTGACACTATGGAAAGAGTTCCGTGTTCAACAGGGATATTAAGGGATGATCACACAAACCTCAGCGAAACTCAAGGTATCCAGACTCAAGCTCAGGGGTTTCAACGGAACATTTCAATGAGACGTAGCTACCTTGGTAACGTCAGGCGGACATCGGTGCGTGAGGGAAGCAGAACATGCAGCGTAGATGATTCTAACTTGGCTAGTGCAAGACTCTCAAATAATGCCACTTCACTCCAGACTAGAGCACCACAGTTGATGGAGATGGAAGTGGAAGATCGTTTGAGGGAGATGGTGAGAGTCAGAAACACACGGCAGAGAGCTCGATCATTAGCCGAGGATGAAAGGAGGATAGACAGGGACCATAGACATGGAGAGCGTAGAGTGAGGCGAAGTCAAAGCGAGCGCTGGCAAACCTTTGAGGAAGAAAGACCGAGCACAGAGATGGAGAGGGAGAGACGGATGCAGAGACTCCAGTCTTCCGGAGCAGGTAACCTCTCTCTGAGCTTTGCAGTGCGGCTGAGCCTGTCCCTACATCTGCTCATTGCTTTCCAATCAGTAAACAAGAGCTCCTGTGCATCCCTGCGTCCTTCTGGTGTACAATTTAGGAGTGGAGACAATGTTTTTGTGTGATCTGCTTTTTCTCAAGCTTGACATCTCCTCCAGATCTCATCCTAATTTCTCAAAAACTTCAAAATGCTTCTATCTGTCCTACAGCAGCATCAGTTGTTTCCTCTTTTCAGTACCTCACCGTTACATATGCTTGGATTTTCTTGCATTTCTTTTTGATTTGGCTCTTACTTTGTCTCCTTTGAGGCATGTTTCCAGGGATATAATCTACCCAGTAAGATTCTTACTGTTTAATTAATAGAAATTCAACCTACTTTTAACGTTTGATGGTCTCGGCCAATCCTGTTTCAGGAGGGCCACCTTCCAGCTGAGTTTAGCTCCAGCCCTAATCAAACACACCTGAGGCTGCATCCAAAAACTAAAAAAAAATGCTGCATTCCAAGGTAAGGCATCAAGGCACGTCCGAATCCAATTTAGCTTAATTTCCTTTCTCCTGAGATACCTCCATCAGATCAATTTTTCTTTTAGAATTTTCATGTGCAAACGCTGCCTGCAAAGTCATTGCCTAATAAGGCAGCGAAGCAACAAGTCAGCTGCCTAAGTTTTTGGATGCAGCCAAGGTCTTCAGGATTACGAGAAACTTCCAAATGTAGGTTTGTTGGAGCTTAACTCTATAGGACAGTGGCACTCCAGGAGCAGGAATAGACACCCCTGGTCTAGGCCCAACTGGTTGAAGGTCTGAAAACCCTGTGTCTTGTCTTAACATTCCCTAACAGGATCTGCTTTTAGGAGTGGAATGGCTGCTCTTGACTTGGGAGAGCTGGAGCAAGTGCTGGAGGATGAGGAGCTGGCCCGCAGGCTTCAGGAAGAGGAGGAGAGATTGGTCCAAGAGGTGAACTCAACACAAGTGCAACTATACAGTACAGTAGTGGCCAAAAGTGGTGTCCGGAGGGGATATTTGGTTTTAATGACTGTGCAAGTTTGATTAAACCATCAAAATAGGAGGAAAATCTTTTTTAGATTTTTAAAAATTTATTTTTAGATTTTCTTTAAAGTGTTTTAAATAAAGGGAAGAACAGAACACCAAACTCGGTTTAGGTATTTGTCTTAAATTAAACTACAGCTACAGGTTTTATTCTACTATGCAAAAAAAAAATGCATAGAAAATTAAAAAATCTCTGGAAAACGCATACATTGACTACAACATAATCAGTTAATCCTTAATCAACATGGTCATTAATATTTTGTTTGTTCTCTCTTGTTTTTGCATTGTTCATAATTTGAATGACCACCTGGCCAAAAATGATCTCTGCACAATGTGGCATGTTTTGTTCCATCATCACAATTAAAACCATTGCCTCCAAGCACAACTACATAATATGCTTACAGCATTGTTAATAATATCTAAATAAAGGCGTCAATTTTCCTAAGCCGGACACCACTTTTGTCCACTCCTGTTTATACCAGTCAACCCTGCTCCTGGATCGACACTTTCCTGCCAAGTTTAGCTCCAACACGTATGCCTTTTAAAGCTTTTTGTTTAATTAGGACTGTAGCTAAACTCTGCTAGAAGGAGGCCCTCCAGGAGCAAGATTGGACACCCCTGGTATATACCATCGTACCCCTATTAGTCCTCCGGAATGAAGTCTTGTAATCCTATCAATGATAGTAGCAAAAATACTAAAATAATACAATGTAAGCTGAAGTTGTTTTTTCTCTTCTCACATAGACTCAGCCAGGTTCGTCTCCTCTCAGAAGGGACTGTCCTGTTGGAGACTTCAGAGCGGCACAGGTTGCTCAAGACGAGGTGCGAAGAGGTTGAATGAAAGGGCTGCTTTCCCTACGCATTAAAAGTGGGTAATTAATTTCTTGTTTTGTGATAGGAAATTGCACGTTTCATGCAGAAACAGGAGATAAAGGCTAAACGGAGATCTCGTGAGCTGGAATCTGTTGGATCTGGGCGGGAATACAGAGAGAATGACAGGAGAACAACATGTGACAGACAGGTAGCCACACCTCTAGAGTGATACTATCTTTTGTTCTTGCTTTACCATTTGTAAATTTGTACTCTGTATACAATGACTCCTTTGTGGAATTCCCTTGTTCATGCCTGTCTTTGAAATTGGTGCTGTTGAACTAGTTAAACATGCCTTTTGACTTGCTGACATGAATTCATCATGTGATTCATCATGTGATTCATCAGTATATTGGCACATGTTCTATGAACATGTTTATCTTTAAGGGTGATTCACATTAAATCCATATGGAGCCAAAAAAATAATTTAAATCCAGAACCGTTTTGTGTTTGTCGGGGCAAAGTGAACCAGCCTTTAGTAGACAAAAGAAGCCTGTTTTTACAAAAGAATTTTGAATGTGAATTTTGCTGTTGAACATACAGAGGCGGAGACTGGATTCCGAAGGTCTTCAATCCCCAGTTGATGACCTCAACCCTAGTCACAATTCCATGACAATGTATGTGCTATTTTCTCAATAAATTACAGCTTATATGTTCAGTCAAAAAAAAAAAACCTTAAGATCCTCTGGTGTTGCTACAGGCAAGCACAAGCCATCAGGAATATTGCAGAAGAGTTGGACCCCACCTTTCAAAGGAAGGATGCAGCTGAAACAGGACAAATGAATGGTGCTTTCATTCATTCAAATAACAAATGGTTTCTACAATAATTATAAATTGTAATAAAACAATAATTATAAATGGTTTCATTTACAGGTCCCTGTCTAAATCAAACTTCACAAGTAGGCTTGTACAATCCCTTGGAAGAACCTACTTTTGTGCCACCCACAAAACGACAGGATGACAAACCGGGACGAGCAAAGCCCAAGGAGAAAAAGGAAAATACGAAACAGAAAGACAACTGCAAGCAGCAGTGATGCTGGACAAATGAACTGCTATAATGATTTCATAACCATAAAAGATTAAAGATATGCATGCATGCCCTGACAGGTTCGGGCTTTCCAGTCTTCTGCTTTCTCCAAGACTTGTGGAATACTTTTGTAACCAACAAATCAACTTGAACTTGCAAAACAGGGACACTCCATCCAGATAATGCTGCTATTACTAGTGAACATCGCTCTAGTCATGTCATGCTTTTTTGGTTTATCTGTTTCATTTTTGTTTAGCAGCTGGTTATAGTCTGGTGTGTCACCACAGTGGGAAAGGTCCCTCTAATAGTATCTGGCATCAGACATGACTTCTGGGAAAACCAGAATGTTGTGATAAAGGATGTCGGCACATGGTTGAGTTAACTTCTGGAGTTTTCTGTATTAATGTTAATCTAAGAAGATATTAGCTTGTACCTTTTTTTTTTTTTTTTCAGGAACTACACCAGTCTAAATTTGCCCAAAGTGTTATTTTCATTTCCATTTGTCTCCCTTGTGTATGAATGTCTCGTATTGTAAGAAGTTACAATTTGCTAAAACAAATCATGCATTCAGATTGTAAAAATTAATATTTTTATTATTACTAATAATATTCAGTGGTTTACGAGACTTTTCTGGCTTGAGTTACATTCCCTCTTTGTAGTGTACATCAGCATATTCTATATATGCATAGTTCTACAAGGCTGGAAGAATTGTAACCAATTTTTTTTGTTGTATTTTTGTACTGAAGCTGAGTGTCACTATTATGTGTTTCCAATGTATTCAGTACTGTTATGACAATAATGTTAAATTTGTTGTGAATCTGTGTGCCGCCTTCAATGACTATAATGTTTAAAAAATGCTTTGTACAGAAGACAGATACAATTATAATATCAATATCTTTCTGGATGTCAGAAAGATATTAATTAACATATCAATAAACACTTTTTACACTTACAGAAGAAATTGTGTGGATTTAAATTTGGACTATAGATAGAGAGGTTTAGACTTTCCCTATTTACTAACAAAGTCATGCAAATCTCAAAGACCTTCTCTTCCCACAAAGCGAAACTTGTGCTGGGATTTTTTTTCTTGGTCTTTTATAAACATGATAACTCTATACAGGCCGGGCTTTACGTAGTAAAACCATTGTGACGCATAAACAGGGTGACCTTTTTTTGACCGTTTAAGACTAACATCATCGCATCACTGACCCACCAGCTCTTTAATTCCCTCCTCACTGCTGTTATGATTATGATGCCCTAAAAAATCATCTCCCTTGAGCCAAGAAAAAAGAAAAGAAAAAAAATATTTTTTTGAATGCAGTGATTTAAACATGTCAGAGCATGTAAATATTTGCCTGAGATTTGAGAATAAAATGAAACCAGATTGCAAAATGATTCATCGTAATTCTTAGGTTCACTCTAGGCTGAATATACTAGAGGTACAGTAAAGCTAGTCATCAGGGAACTCCTGCTGAGTCACCCAACAACGTAAGAATATACAGTTTATTGAACAATCTTTTTATAGATTAGATTGACCCATATCTGCTCCATGAACTAAAACTATTTACTTAATGGAAATTTCCCAACACATGGATTATATGGCCCCTGGGGAAACCTGGGACTTTTGTTTTACAGCGCACACACACACTAGAATGCATTTTTACTTCCCATATACGTCTTTAGGGCTTTTCACACTGATTAACACCAAGCTATTGTCTGTATAGAAATGTATACAATGTGAAACAATGCAAAGTTAGAATGTGAAGGCCAACCTTGTTGTGCAGCTATATCAACCTAGCTATAGCTAAGCTCTATCTTGTTTCAGTATGTGAAAGGGTCAGTGTCAAACAGTGACGGAAACACACCCACAAGAGCGGAGACATTTTTATTCTTATAGTTGAAAATCCGAATTAATAAGCCCAACTAATGTGTAAGAGTGAATGAATGGAAAACGATAACTCATAACTCCGGTTTAGATTGGCCCGGGGTTGACAATTTTATTTATTTACTTTTAAATCCTTCTATGTACAAAACAGTAAAATGCACTACAATCTTGATGAGGTCAAAAGTTAAGTTTCAGAAGGAAAGTCAACACTGCTATTTCTTGAGTCCACTTCCTACATGACTCGGTCAACCACATTTAACATACACTGCCCATAAACTGGGCAAAAAATGCTATTATTAAATAAAAACACTTAGAAAAGTGCAAACATACAGTGTAAAACAGTCTCATTGTTCTTGCTCCAGTATTAAAAAGAAAAGAAAAAAAAAAGTGCTGTTTTCAACAGAAAACTGGGGAAGCCCACCAGGGTATTTCAAGAGGGCTTTAACCTGAATGTGATGCAAGCACCAGTAGATGACGCCTACTCGTATAAAAGTGTTGACATACTGTCTGCTACTGCACACCTACGATAACAACCCTTTCATCTTGTGTTATCAAGAGCGACTTGCTCTATACTTCAGCATTTAAAAACGTAATAATGCACACAGTGACAACATCAAAATGCCCATTTTGTTCCCATTAATCATCACCGATACTCCAGCTGGAATGGCTGACAGACACCCAGTCAAGGATGTATTTCACAGTTTAGTGGATGTTATCCTCTTGCTGTTGTAGCAATTCTACAGTAAGGTAAGAAAATGAAAGCTGTCCAGAACTCACACTATGAGTTTAGAATCTGAGTCTTGTGTATTGACGGACTCTGAGCTGCCACCCTGTTCCTGCTCAGGATGACGGAAACTACAGTCTTCCTGCTCCACTACCATAATCCTGGACTCATCTGAGCGGTCTAAAAGAAGGAAATGACAATACAATAAATACAGACATTATGACCATGTGGGAAAGGAAAAAATGAACACAGGTTTAAATGGTACCTTGGTCAGTGGTATCAGTTTTTGGCTTCTTCTCTGTTTTGTTTCGTCCCTTTACATATGCAACCACTGATGCTATGATACAAAGGGCAGCCAACCCTGCCATTCCTCCAGCAATGAAAACTGGAAGCCATTTTGTCTGTTCTGGAGGTCATAGAAACATATTCTTGAGGTTAGAGTTCAATATTCATATTGAAAGATATGCAGTCCAATAAAATTGATAATGTATGCTGATCAAAGATATGTAACAAGATATTCTAGGATATTCTCATTTACCTTTTATATTTCTCACAACATGTAAGGTTGTTTGTATTACTTCTGTAACAGACACAAAAACATTACATTATGTGGCAGAATGTTACTTGACGACATCCAAGTTATATTGTCCTTCTGTATTCCTTGTTACCTTTGTCTGAATACATGCAAGTACAGTCACTGGTAGCATTTCCTTTGCCCAAAATCTGTCCATCGGGACAACTAGAGAACGAATGAGTTTGAATGAGTTTTATGGCAAATGCAGATCTAATTTCAGATCAATTATTTGTTTTAAAAACAGACAAACTGTAATTTTACGCTACCTTTTTTTCCATTCTCTGCAGTTACTGTGGATTTTGTCATTGAATTTTCCTTTTGGACATTTTCTACACAATCCTGCAAGCATTGAATGAAAGAATTTATATGAAAATAATATAGCAAAACAGCAAGCAATTTCCTATTGAACAGCTTCAGAACTTATTGATCTGAATGTACGTTTACACAACAGCTTTGCAGTTTTTGCGTACAAACGGGCCCTGAGAGGGTCCGGAATTCGTACTCTTTTCGGTGGGCTCCTCCCCCTCCTTGCATTCAGTAACACAGAATGAACATTTGTCGTTTCCGCACCGATATCCGGGCTTGCATCCACATACGGTATCGCTGCTGATAGTGCAAGGTCTAAGAGTAAACTGTTTACCTACAAACATGAAACAGAAAGATTAATGCTTACACAGTATGATGTTTTAAAGCTTATGATGAGCTTAAAGCTTATTCGCTCAACAAAAATTGCAGTGAGGATGTAAACAGAATCATACCTGTGCACTGGGTACATCTCAAACAGTAGAAGTCAAAACTGGTTGTGTATGTGTCAGGTTCACACGGGATACAGAGCTTTTCTGGGTCTCTTCCACAACTTTCCACCAAGCGGTTCCCTGTAACCACAAGCAACTATTTATAGTATGGCTTTGAAACTCATACAGATTTGAAGCATGACTTCTGCACTCTTATAACTAGGCCTATATACCAGTCCAAAAGCCTGAGGGAGATTTTTTCATCTCCTTAAAACCCAGCATTAAATTAAGTTTTAGTATTTTGAAACAAAAGTTATGACATTCACTAAAATAAACCAAAAGTGGTGACATGGCAATCATACAACAAAATAACATTTGCTTATCTGGAAAGACATCTCCAAAAAAGGAGGACAATTACTGTTATTAGAGACTGAGATCCACTGAGTTTCTCATTAATCTTGTGAATAGAAGGTTTGATACTTTACATTTCAACCAAGCAAGGAAGCTTTACAGAGCTCTTCATTCACAGTAAGATTATTGGCACTAGTATTGTGCAAAGTGCTGGGACAACCCTTGGTTTGAGGTTCAAGACGATCTATTCATCTTTATGCAATGACAGAACAATTCATGGATTTCCCTTTAAGTGTTAAACCACATCCTTTTTATGTGGTACTTTCAAAATGATCTGAAACTTCCTTCACTTGGTCACTAATGAATATTTTCAAGGATAAACTGCAATCTGATTTTTTGCATCTTCGATATACCAATAAGTCATTAAAAAAGGGAAATTATGAAATTGTAAACTTCCTAAAATTAAGATCAAGTTTTTACAAGAATATGTCAGTATTACAGATATCGTATTAGGTTACATAACACATTACATTGCAGTCATTTATTGTCTGAGTACCTGGCTTGCATGTCTTGCAGCAGACATCTGATCCTGATATTCTCCAATCCTCACACCCAGAATCAGAACCCAAAGTGTAGTTCAGCACTAGACTGAATATCAGAAAGACATACAGTCCTCGTAAAGCAGTCAGCATGTCTTCCTACACAAAAAAGAAAAAAAATTACCAACTAAAGGACATCATTGTTTATTAGTTAATTGTTATTAATGAACTGCATATGTGATATACGAAAAATATAAGCATTAGCTTTTTGATATTATTATTAATGATTAAAAAAAATAATTAATTCATCAGTTCATTCAACCTTGTCAACAGTGTAAAACTGACTAGCCTAATGAACATCTAAAATCCACTAATCTATGCTTAAATATGTTTTAAATGTAGCCATCACGTTAATATGTTAACGTAGGCTACTACATTACAATTATTAATATACATTTCTTATTAATGAATTAGTCATAAATAAATATTTTCTCTTACTGTTTTTAGTGTAGTGGTCCTGACTCAAAGAAAACATGAACTAAGATGAGAATTTCCACTCCGCTCATGATTTAAAAACACAAAATACCACGCAAGCGCTGACACTCAGTGGGCGTGGCATCTGGTGAACAAAACGACACGTGTTTGTTCTCTTTCTTTCGCTCTGTTCGATCTTTACTTCGTCGTTGTCTTCAGTGGCCGAGTGTTTGCTCCTTACACATTTTCATATCGAGCTTGGAGTGTTACCGTTAAACATAATTAGATACAGGAAAAAGCGAATATTTGATAGATAGATAGATCGATCGATCGATATGTTAGTGACTTGGTATTTTGCCACCCTGGCAACCACTGCTTAATGACACATCATGACTCAGTGTCGCACTAAAGGTCTCATGAGCATCACTCAATGCCATATCACTCACATTTAGAAACTCTGCGGAACAGTATATTTCGACTTCCTCATTAGCCTATATTTCAATTATTTCCTTCTTTCTTCGTGGCTTTGGGACGGAGCTTGAAAGAGGTCTGAAATACAGTGTCAGTAACATTGGGACAATGACTCAGTAATCACCTGATTCTTGAGAGTAGCCTAAGTAGGCTATGTGACTATTTTTATTTATTTATTTATTTATTTACAGCAACACAAGTAAATATTTCCACACTAAATTTAAGATTAGTAAATTGCATAAACAATTTCCACCTATCTGGATTACAGTTTAAACATTAAACTTAACGTGATGCATATTTTTCAGTCATACATAAATTAGGTAAACAAACCAGTTTGATCTCATACATTTTTAACTAATTGAATGTTGCTTGTTTCACATCTAACAATATTTTAACCATGTTCATTCAAAGTAAATTTTATTGTTTTCACATTGAAAATATTTATGCTGGATTTAAATAATTAAATTAAATGGATTTAATGGATTTTTTGAAAAACAACAAAAAAAGCATTAAAAATATATATATATTTTTTTTTTTAAACTTCAAAACCCAAGTTCCTGGGATCGTTATTGTATAGGCCCTATAGTGAGTAAATAATGTAGCGACTTTCAGACGGTTGGAGTTTTAAAGAAATTTCTGTTATACCCTATTTTACCCCACATGCATTTTATAAAAGCATTTAGCTGTCTATCAAGTAGTTTTAAACATCTTGAACATGTTTTATGATAATTTGTGTGCAAATGCATGGTCAATGTAGGCTACTTTGTAAAGTGCCTGTTCACACCAAGGCCAATAGCGATAAAATTCGAAATTTAAGAGAATAGCAGAGTCCACACCACAAGCTATAACAATAACTGCACTGAGGAATATATCGTTGGAATCGCCTTTTCCAGCTGATGAACAATAAAAAAAATTGAGAGCCAATCAATTCCGTGAATCTATCCTGCTTTGAAGAGCTCGAGCACTTAAAGAGGCAGTCAGTATGCTTGAAATAAACAATGTAATCGTGCGTTGGTGTGGACGCTAACATAGTCAATATAGTTATCGTTCTTGGTGTGAACAGGCCTTAACGATAAAGATTTAAAAAATCGTTCTTAAAAGAAGAGCACACCACAACTATAACGATAACGACACAGAGGAACGATATCATTTGAATCACTTTTTCCAGCTGATGAGTGAAAAAATGTTGTTTAAATTAGGGGGAAAGACATACGTTTAACAGTTGAGAAATGAGGAAATAGGATTGATTAAAACATGTAAAAGAAAAAGAAAAACCTTACCTGAAATGCTACTACGCAGGAAACAGTAACCTCCAGACATACATTAATCATCTCATCTTACACACAGTGAATTGAAATAATAAAGAAATGACAGTTTCTTTGAGAGACATACTGTTTATGTTACAAGTACTGGGAAATTCAATCAGAGCTGTGAGACCAGGTGCGCTCACCTGAGAGGAATGCCATTGTCTTTTAATTGGATGTGGCTAAACATCTCTATCACTTAGTTTTAGCAGCCTGGTAGTTGCACTAATGTCAAATGAATGATACCCAGAGGTGCAGCCTTCATAATTAATTTAAGCTGCATTTAATTTAAACTAATTCACTAATTTTCATATCCAATGTGATACTTCCAGACAGCATCACATTGAATCACTTTTTGTCTTTTAGATTTGACAGTCTATTCTCATCATTTACAGAAATTAGGGAAAAGTCAGTGCTATTCTAAAATACTATTATGCCATATTATTAACTAAAAAAGAAGGCTAGTAATCTTCTGACACATCCTCCTACATTACTACATCACACACTCCCACACTGACATTTCCATAAGGTTAAATGACGTCTACCCACTTCAATCGTGTCATACGCACTACGAATCATTTAAAAAAAATCTGTCTGTGTGTCATTTTAAGTGCCAAGAAAAACATGTCGAATCACACTCTGCACATATTGTACACGCGTTGCTAAAGATTCAAGAGATATACATCTGTGTGTGTCAAACCAAGGCAAAGTATCACCATCAGCATCTGTTCTTTCCACTTGTCGCACTTCCTCCTGTTGCAAGTGATAACTATTTTGTTTGTCGTCTTAGAAAAACACAATCAAGAGGATTAAAAGTTTAAAGCAACAGAAGACGCGTTACTTCCTCATACTGAGAAGCTGCAGTACTGAGTCAGAGATATAGAGCATGGTCCACAGCACACTCATGCAAATGCCTACATGAACAGTAGCAGGGAAAACACTTATGTACGTATGCCAGTAAGTGTCTCAGACTTATGAAAAATTCTCTTCAAAGAAACTTAACACCGTTTATGAGCAGTGATAGACAGTGATCTCAACAGAACATTTGGAAGTTACCCAGAAATGTGATTTACATGGATCATCACTATTAAGTGAGCAGATATTCAGAATAGAATTAGATTTAATTTCTGTCAGCTTTTAATTTGTGTGTCAAACGGTGATCATACCTCCACTGAGCTCCTCTTCAGTAGCGGAACAACATATTGTTTGTGCTGAACCAACGATTAGAACATTTTATCTCAAAACTAAACTTCATTAAAATAGTTTAGTTTTGAGATAAACTTTCCTAACCATTGGTTAAGCGTGAAAAATACGCTGTTACGTTACTCCCAAGCTCAGTGGAGGTATGATCACCATCAGAAACTATGCTTCAGAGATGTGAAAATTATAGCTTCTCACAAGTTTCATGATACCAGACACGTAGACAGGAGACATCTGTTCTTTGAAAATGATCTGGTGTTATGGCGGTACAAATCATGCTGCCAAAACATTAGATAGTGAAGATGATATCAGCACCTAAAGCATTTACCAGACACTCAAATGACATACTGGAGACTTGATGATGCCAGACAGTGGACCCCGATAAGGTTACTTTTGCAACACTCTTAAAAATAAAGGTTCCTTATAGGCATCTATGGTTCTATGAAGAACCTTTTACATTCATGGAACCTTTCCATTTCACAAAACGTTCTTTATGTGGAAAAAGTTCCTTCAGACTTTCAAAATGTTCTTCACACTAAGAAAAAGAAGGTTCATTTAAGAACTATTCACTGCAAGGTTCTTAGGAGAACCAAAAATTGTTAATCTATGGCATTACTGTGAAAAAAAACCTTTCAGAAACTTTACCTGCTTTTCCACCGTCATGTCAAACCACTCTCGTGTCAAACCACTCTCTTTGCTTAATCGCTCTATTGATTCCATGCCAATCCTGCCTATGAAGTCCGGATATGGCTTTAATTTCCACTGTGGGGCTCTTTGGAATTTAACACATATGTGTCAGTCTTTGCCTTGTTTACTTTGCCTTTGCAATTTTGCCTACGTAATAGTTTACAGATGGAATGAGTAGTGACCGCATTATGGAGATACATTTTATTATTTACGACATCACTACACGCATTCTAGGAAAGAACTGTTTGTAATCGTGCCGTGCCGTACCAGGCTCAAGTGGAAAAATAACTGGAACATTCCTTACCGTTTGGCCCGACGGTGGAAAAGCAGCTTTAACTTTCAAGAGGGAACAAGCTGTTTTTTTGAATCTCAGAACAAACCCCACTTCAAGACAATGGCTGGCCACTTCTTAATACATACAATTTATTTTCTCGGTTTTATATATATATATATATATATATATACATATATATTCATATAATATATATATATATATATTTCATCCTATTTACAATTTATTATTCCTCATTTGTGAAGAAACAATAAAGCATACAGCTTTCACTGCAATCAGCATTTCATTGGAAATGGCCCAGAAGTTATATTCCAAATGTGCTTGACAGAAACTGTGTCTCTTTTCTGTTTTGGCTCAGGAAGATAGGTCAGTTCATGGAATAGAACATTACAAACAAGGACATTCAGTATGCTCTTTCACAACACCTCACTTCTTTACCAGTAAACTTGACCATAACAAACGACAATATTTTTGAACAAAGAGAACAACTCACTAATTGCCAAGGGACTTTGGTTAACCTATCTGCCTCTCAAAATATCATCTATGTTTTAACTTTAAGGGCCAACTACCACGCTGATCATAGACTACTGCATTAACTGTACAGTGATGTTCATTATACAGTGGTAAATACTAAGACAACTGGTGACGTTTGAACAGTCGGTTCACAGACTCTATGAAAAAGCACCTTTTTGTTATTGTTTAAAATGTATCATGTACATTAAGAGTTCACGGTGGAAATCTTTACAACGTTTTGCAACCATGAGACTAACATTAGCACGTCCAAGCATTTATTTAATGATACTGTAGCTGAACATGCTATAATGCTAATGAGGGCAGAGTTGTAGTCTCACAAGACAATACATTCAGCAATGTTTAGGGACGTCAATTGTCATTGTGATTGTCAAAAGGATTATGACTCTGCGAATGCAACTGTGTAAGAAAAAAGTTAATCCAGCCCATGGATACATTTAAAAGTATAGACTGTGTTAAGAGCTGTCAGGCCAGTTGTCTGGCTTTTAACTTGTGCAAAGTGAAGAGCATCTTGGGATAAGAAGCAGACAGTCTGATGCGCTGACTTTCCTGTTAAAAAGCTTATTAGTTGTGTTATCTTGTGATGCTAATGCAGTATTGTAGTTTTTGTGTCAGAGTCTGAATGAACTCTGCGGTTGTGCTTTTTTTAGTGTCCTCCGTTGATCTAAATAACATTGAATGGACGTTAAAGGAAGAGTTTACCTAAAAATTTAAATTCTGTCATTTGCTCACTCTCGTGTTGTTTTAATTATTTTCTTCTTTTGAACACAAAATATCCTGGTTATATTCGATATAATAAAAGGGGACTCTCCTGTCAAGTTCCAAAATGACAAAAAAGCACCATAAAAGTAGTCTTC
The DNA here is from genome assembly GCF_051911475.1 of Siphateles boraxobius. Lineage (NCBI taxonomy): Eukaryota > Metazoa > Chordata > Actinopteri > Cypriniformes > Leuciscidae > Siphateles > Siphateles boraxobius. The sequence goes on along the minus strand of NW_027509205.1, from coordinate 12,588,227 downwards.
CAAAGCCATACAATGAATTTTGGTCTGTTCATCACAAAAAACCCTCATGATTCAATAATAATGTTCTCCTCATTCTTATGGATTACTTGATGCTTTATTTTTATTTTGTCATTTTAAAGCTTGACAGTCCCTATTCACTCATTATATGAAAAAAAGTCAGGATATTCTAGATAACATCTTAATTTGTACAGTGCATTTTAGTGTTATTTACAGACTATTATAGTTTTTAATTAATATTTTGAATTAGCTTGTATTTTTATATTCATCTGAATTTCTATTAGCTGCAGTTAGCCTAATTTTCATTTACAATTTTTCATCTACTATTTCAGATTTATTTCAATTACTGAAAACGACAGTTTTATAGTTTTTGTTAACAATAACACTGATTATTTTGTTAGACAGAAGAAAGAAACTCAACATGAGGATAAAAAAATGACAATTTTCATTAATGGCTAATTTAAAATCGGGCTGTCAGTTAGTACATTCTCAGTGCAGGGATCGTCAGTAGCAAAAATTCATGAAGCAAACTAGGCGCTCTGAAAGGGTTGAAGGCACTCTCCTGTCACATAATATCAACGAAAAATTCACAAGGATTGCCCATAGCGTGTTGAAAAGACTGCCGACTAGCCGTGAGTTCTGGAGGGACGTTTCCTAACTCCCGAATGGGTGGAGCCCCCGGTGCGCTGTTGCTTGCTGCCGCTTTGGGGGCGAGGTGAGCAAGGCAGTACGGAGGGGGCAAACCCGGTGGGCCGTAGGAAGAGCCGTGACTTCTCTCACTGTGGGCACAGGACAGATGATTGGGCTGAACGAAAGGGGCGTGGGTGTAGGTGAAGTTGTGGCTATGCTGCGAGACGCTGTGACAATGGCCATGACTGTACCCAGAGTGGGCTTGACTGACAGCAGAGCGGCTGTGGCTGTGGCTTTGATGACTCAGCTGACTGGATGCCTTCTCACCCCTCCTTACTACCCATGTACCCAGTTCTGATTCGCCGCCCCCACAGCACGGCGCCTTATGGTCCTTCTCTCGAGGGGAGGGTCTCCGTCCTTTCCCAGCGCTGGGGTTGGAGCCACTGCTTCTGCTACCTAAAAAGAAAAAATAATGTGTTAGTACAAAAGTACTATTATTTTCCTCATAAAACCATGCGATAACCAGACTTGACGGGCAATGACAGCCATTTCTTCAATGTTAACCGAATTTCTGTTCTATCAGCGGCAACTGGCAAATCTACATTTGGTTAGTTGCTTAATTCCTTTTCTCTGCATTTCTCTTGTACATTACCGTTCAAAAGTTTGGGGTCTAGAAATTCTATTTGAAATTTTTGAAAGAAATTAATACTTTTATTCAGCAAGGATGCATTGGATTTTTCAAAAGTGAATTTTCTATTAAAAAATATTTATCATGGTTCCAAAAAAACAAAACAAAAGAAAACAGCACAACTGTTGTCAACATTGATAAGAAATGTTTCTTTAACAACTGATTTCTGAAGGATCATGTGACACTGAAGACTAGATTAATAGCTACTGAAAATTCAGCTTTTCCATCATAGGAATAAATTCTATTTTAAAACATTTTTAAATAAAAACAGTTCATTTTAATTCTAATACTATTTCACAATATAATTGTTTTTACTGTATTTTTGAACAAACAAATGCAGCCTTGGTGAACATAAGTGACTTCTTTCAAAAACATTAAAAAAGAAAAAATCTTACCGACCTCTAACATTAGAACGGTAGTGTATAATAAATATAGAGACTGATTGTGGAAATTTATAAACACTGAACAAATTTCTCATGTTGTGCAGCAACGTTTTGGATGACCTGGTTTCTTCCCATATCTCCTGAAACTGTCCCATCAACACAAAAGGCAAAAATGGCCAAAATATTTGAAAGTATTCTATATGTAATACTAAAAACAATTTAAAAAAAATTTTTCCCTATGTCTGACAAGGTACAGCCTAAAAAAGGATGCTGTCTCGGGAGGCATCATGTTCTCAGCGTTACGCTCTCTGCTCTGATTGGCTGTGGTGTTGTTGTGTCGCACCTGGTTAGGGCAGGGTGTAAAGGACAGCAATACCATGAGTACATGAGGGTACTTTACAACATCAATATATGAGTAACATATAAACTATATAAACATATAAACAAAAATTGGCGGTTATGCTTTTCAAAAACGTCAGCATTTTACATGTTGACATGGTCTGAGGTAACACAGTTCTGGACAATCCAATACACCCAAATTTGAATTGCTTCAACTCACATCATACATCATCATTGAAATATTCATTTTTCCTTTCCCTGTTGATTCCGACTTTGGCAAATAGAGAAAAGCGTATTGCAAAATAACTTTTCAAAAGATGAGAATCGGTCTGATTCTTGTGCACAATGAAAGTAAAGAACTGTACATGCCCACACACAAGACACAAACAAGCAACACAGCTGGGGAGTCACAATGGCCATCTCAAGGGGTCAAATGCCATATGATGACAAACCATTGAAATAACAAGATGATAAGGAGAAAAAGTGGGGCGGAAAGGCATTTAGATGAAAGTGCTAATCTTACCGGATCCTCTGTGCCTAGGAGAAAATTTCCATCAGTCTACAGACGGCCAGCAAAACAGAGGGAATATCATAATTATGACACATCACCCAACCAGTCCTTCCAATACACTCCCACAAACTGAACCCTGCACCTCAGTCTCTGTGATACAACCCTACGTTATGCCTCCTGAAGCGAAGTATTTAGCTTGATGACCTTTGCATAAGTCCTGATAAACATTCCCAGCTCTGTACAGGGTGCAAAGGGTGGCAGAAGCAGCATAAATGATTTAAAAAGTCTGGTCATACCACATATATGGAAAATCCAACTGAATACAGCGACAATGATGATGCTCTAGAAATGGAATGATTAAAAAAAAAATAGTTGGCATCTGAGATCTTGATTTAGACTTACTGTTAAACAAGTATTTCATGGTATACTTTTAAGTAAGGAAAATTATAACACTTAATAAATGTAACATTGATAAAGACAAATCAATTCTCACCTTTGGCACAGATATTTGAAAATAATTTTTTTCGAGTGAGTTAAAATTAATATTATATATTTATTAATTGATATAATTGTGTGTGTGTTGTTTTTGTGTATGATTTGGAAGCATTAATACAAAAAAAAATGTTTCCTGTTTGTTTAGTGTCTTTAGGATTTAATATTTATTAAATGTGTTTTCCATATTAATATTGTCATGCATGTTGTGTGGTTACATATAGTCTGGCGTCAGTTTTAAAGTATGTCTTTAATAATATGTCTTGTTTGATTTGATTTTCTATCTTGCCTAGCATTACACATAAGCTATAATCATTCACATTATAGTTCATTTTCAGGAAATGTGTTATAAATGTAACACCAGGCTGTTTACTACTAGCTTAAATGTTTTTTGACTAATTAATCAGTTATGCATTTAATTTTCATTTACATAAGTAACGACTGTTATTATGTCAAAATTTTTAAATTTTTAAACCTTTGGGTTAACTATTTTCTGAATAAAGGTGCAAAACCAAAAAGTGTTACCATCATCCCTCTTTATGTGCACATGATTTACTAGTCTTGTCACTGATGTCATTCTTTCTGGATTCTTTCATTTAGGTACTGAAAGCAAAACTCAATATGCATAAACATATAGTAGTATTGTACCTAGTCATCCTACATGCACATTTACAATAAACCCACTGGTGGTTTCTTTTTTACTATGATAAATTCCATCTAATGCCCTAAAAAAAACTTTTGAGTAGTTGCTAACGTAAATGGGCAGTGCTGCTGTTGTTGCTTAACATCATCAAGCGCTCTTAAAACCGAAAGAAAAAGTCACACAGGAAGCTCACGGGACTGACCGTAGCAAGGGGTTTTCCCTTTTTCTATCCTTAAACTCTATTTCTCTCTCACACACACCTTCACTCTGCTGACTGCCTGCACTGCCACTGTGGAAACTGTGGCAGGGGTCCGAGTATCCAGGAGGAAAGCCTGGCGGAGGAGTGGGGTAACCTGGGTAAGGGTAGGGCTGGCCACCGAGGGGCCAGGGGTTGGTTCCTGGTGGAGGAAGAGGAGCGAGACCATCCTGGTCGGAGCCACCACCACTGGATCCCTCATTGAGATTGAGAGAAGCCATATCTGAAAACAAACACATTTTAATACCATTAAAATTATTTATGATATTTCACATCATTTTTAATTATAGTATTATTATTAGTGCTTTATGGCTCTGTCCTTTGGCCAGATCTTATCTTAACTTCTTAAAGCTATACTAGTGTTCAAAAGTTCAGGGTCGGCACAACATTTCCTAATACATTATTATAATCAAATTTATTTGTTAACATTAGTTTATGGACTGTGAAGTAAAATGAACAGCTGTATTTTTATTAACTAAGATTAACAAAGATGAACATATAGAGTAACAAATGTATTTCTCATGGTTATTTCATGTTAGCTAATACATTAATGTTAATAAATGAAACCTTATTGTAAAGTGTTACTGTTTTTTTTATATATAATTTAGCAAGAACGTGAAACGTGATCAAAAGTGCCAGTAAAGGCATATCATTCATTCATTAACCATTTCAGTCGAATGACTCAGTATCTGACTCTTGGTGATTCTATGGGCCAACTCTTGCCATACCAGAGAGACTGTCAATGAAATATTTTGGCAATGATCCAGGTTCCACGTTTCTTGTAACAAATCAGCATACTAAAATGATTTCAGAAAACTCATGTGACACTGAAGACTTGAGTTATGGCTGCTGAAAATTCAACATTGCCATCACAGGAATAAATTACATTTCAAAATATATTAAAATAGAAAACATTATTTTAAATTGTAATAATAGTTCACAATATTCGTTTTTACTCTATTTTTGATCACGTAGCCTGAGCAAGTGTAAGAGATTTCTTTCCAAAAGATTGAAAAATTCAACAGATCCCACACTTTAAACAGTAGTGCCCTGTATGATCATGACTGTATGACTGTATGTTGACTGTACTTTGGCACAGATCTCCAAAGGTGTAGTAGCACTGCTCCGAGAAGGTGATTTTATTGACTGTGTGTCTCAGGTAGCCGTGTTTCAACAAACTGCTGGCATATTTTCTGGCATCACGGCGGTCCTTGAAGCCCTCCACCCGAGAGAACAACCAGTCAACAACATCAGCCCCTGGAACAAAGAGAATGAGCAATGAGGGAAAATAACACAATTGCATACATTGATTATACAAAACATCAACCAAAAAACTTGATGATTGCAATATACAAGGAACAAAAAAGGTGCGCCAAATAACCGCAGCAAAGAATAACACAAACCGATGACAGCGTTGGCTATAGTGATCTTCAACCACATTCGGTCTCGGATCTCCAGACCTGAATCTGGTAGTTGCATGACTTTTACTATAGTTGCCATGTCTGTTTTTGGCACAGAAAGGGGAAGGTCATCAAACTCTGTGAAATAAATAATAAATAATAGTGTTGAGCATGATACATCTACGATTATACTAACAGATGGTCTCTTATCGGACGTGAATGTGACTTTGATCGTACCATAATGGGGGTACGGCCCAGAAAGTGCTGTAGTGTGTGAGATCCAGGCTGCAGGATCAATGGGTCTTAGTGGCTCAGCTGAGTACAGACAGGGATAAATGAACTAGGTGAATGCATGGTTCTTCTTGTCTCTAATTTAGCTTCTATAATGGCAGGCGGTAGGTACGTACCTCTAGGTATAGTGAAGTAGCTTCTAGGAGAAGGGTCCCAACATTTCGCCACTGTTAAGCTTATTGGCCTGTAGAGGACATATGAAACATGAAGCAATGTTGAAGAGAGCATTAAGACATGATTTACTGAATGTGTCACTAATTTCAGGTCTGGCACCCTCTCTCACCCAGGTTTGGAGACGATCTCCCGTAGAATCCTGACAGCATCATCATTGCTCATGTTCTCAAAGTTCACATCATTCACCTGGAATTACAATTCTATTAAACCTTGCATCATTTTGATGCACTACATCACATGAAGCTTTTTAACTTGAAGAATGATATTTTAGCATGGTATTGTATTATTTGTAGATACAATTACATTTATTTCCACAACCAGGTTTTATTTTTAAAAAAATATATGCATTTGAGGCTTTGTACACCGATTTTATTATTTATTCACCTTTTTTCCAAAATTCACATGATTATAATTACAAGTCATGATGACTGCTAGTTTCTTCTATGGAACACAAAAAGTGAATACCTGAAAAAAATCCTGGCCACTTTCATTTCAGTAAAAAGAAAGTGAATGTGAACTGGGGCTGTCAAGCTCCAAAATAGGAATCATAAAAGTAGATTAAATGACAATACACTATATTCTGAAATCTAATAGCTTTGTGCGACAAACAGACACAAATCGAAGTCAACAACAACTTGTTTATATAAAGCCATCATATAAAAATAGGGTGGATATGGATACATTTTATAGTAATGCACTTTTATAATGCCTTTTCCTACCCATTCATTGCAATTGCATGGAAAAACGTGTGACCAGGACATTATCAAAAATATCGTTTTTGCATTTAATATATTTACGTTTCATTGAAGAAAGGAGGTCAAATAAGTTTGGGACAAAATGGTGTATAATAATGACAGAATTTTTAAGTGAATTAAGCCAATGTCTCAGTCTACCAGAGTGCACAATATTTGTTAACATATGTGATACTGTATCTTATGGTCATTTGGACACTGACCAAAATTCACCTAATAAAAAAGGGTCATTTACCAATACCATTTCTAAGCAGAATCTGAGATCACCAGGGCTGAGGAAAACCCCTTTATTATGTAAACAAATGACAAAGGCGTTGAAAGCACCATTCTGTCCACTGTGGTAAATGACAACAGATAAGACTTCAAGGTCTTGCAGCAGGAAGGAAAAGTAATTCAACAACAGAGGGAGGTGACCCGACTACATTTACAAGTTTCAGTTCAGTTAATGGGATCATGTTAAGTTTAAATTGACACCTTTACTAACAAAATTACATATTTAAGGTGATTTCCCTGGTGATATAACATTTAATAAAAAGCTTTTCCAAATATCTTCTTTTGTGTCATACAGGTTTGGAACAAGATTTTTAGATGAACTCTCATTGTAACATTGTGGGTTTTGGCAATTATTTTAATGCACATTTTATCAATTTTTTAATGTTCCAAAAAATGCATTAGATCACTCTTTAAAGGTTCCAGACTGCTGATCCCTTCACCTGTAACAGCATGTCTCCAGGCTCAATCCTGCCATCCGCCGCCACTGCTCCGCCTTTCATAATGGAGCCAATATAGATCCCTCCATCTCCTCTGTCATTACTCTGACCCACAATACTGATACCCAGGAAGTTGTACTTCTCTGTGAGAGAGAGAGATAAAGCTGTTTTCAATTACGTGTTCATCTGAGGGCTATATTTAGAAGACACTGTGCACACTAGACCTTGAAAAACAGGACGTTTATTAAGCAGGTGGAGTGGAGAGATAGAGCGAGGGAGGATGCACAGGGATGAACGATGGGGAAAAGAAGGGAGTGAACAACTGAATAAGTTTCTTACCCATGTTGAGAGTGACCGTGATAATGTTGAGGCTCATTGTGGAGTCTGTAATACTGCTGAAGGATGAGGACTGTTAAGAGAACATACAAAAGATTGATACGGATCAAACACTAACGTGTAGAAATGTGTACTTTCCCTCTATGTTCTCACCCTGTCCATTTTGGTGACTTTCTGTCTCCGTCGCCTGCGCTTGTGTCTACGCATGAGGTGTGATGAAGAGCTCTGCTCGGTTGAACTGCTAAGTCTGTGGCTTCAGACAAAAATGAGAGGTCAGGGCAGAGGCCAACACTACAATAATGAAGCACCATGTAATTATCTAATTAATTGTGTAATTAATTAATTTCACCATGTAAAAATTATGAAACTCTAAATGCACTCTAAATGCGTTACTTTTGTGTTTTGAGCTTAGTTCTCAATTTGACTCTCAATTAAAATTATGGCCATCTATTTTCATTTAACATTTTTTATTCTGACTGGCATTGAAGTTTCTCTATATGTTTTCATTTATAACACTTACTTAAAGTTAATTTTTAACATTAATAATTTAATAACACTCACAAGTATAATCTTCAGCAAATATTAAAATGATTATCTTCATACAGTACATTATTATGTTGTGATACTTAAATTCACTTGTAGCATTTAAAACAATTATTTTTAGTTGTTAAGTTTTTTATTTTATTTTAATTTTTATTTTATCAAGACAAAATAGTGCAGAATTTAAAAATCAGCCAAAAATGCATTAATCATGGAAAAAAAGATGAAACATTATTAAATCGATCAAAATTGAAACCAACAAACCACACTTAATTTTTCCTTTTAAACATTACATTCATATTACATTTTTTGGCCAGCTTCACAAATTAGATTGAAATGTTATCATGTAAACAGTCATTGTTTAAAAGGAAATGAATCATGCACTCTGAGCCAATTAAATTTTTCTGGGAAATGAAACACTGGGGGATGTCTGACCTGCTGGCCTCCTCATCCTCTTCGCTGTCGATAAATGAGCTGGATTCAAGCTCGCTGCTCAACACTGATGCACTGTCGTACCCAAGAGCGGAGTCACGATTCAAGCGCTCCGTTTTCGAGTGACCGTTCACTCGAGGAACTGAGAAGAAACAAATAAGACATTGTTTAAAAGCAGAGGAAGCAACAGCATAACAGCACATTCAAAACAGAATACAGTACATCATTCTGAAAGAGGCTCTTGACAGCAATTGCAATTAGACAGTGAATCATGCTAATGGACTAATAAGGACAGTCATTGTTTAAAAGGAAATTGAATCCTGCCCTCTGGTGCATTTAAAATCCAGTTTCAACAAATCTACTGATGAAAATGTGCAATCATATTACTCAAATGTGCTTTACCAGAAGGCTTTTAGAATCCGTCACGTCAGTCTAACAATATGGCTGGGTTAGCCTATACGTACAGAGACAGGGACGAAGTTGTGTCTCTGGGTGACATCTGATGCGCTGAAAAGGTCTAACCAAACGATAAGACCGCTGTGGACCCCGAGTGCGACCAAAGCATTCCAGTATTGAGGAGGTGCCCATTTCAAACCATTACACTCCACATAGCCACTCAAACACACAAACCAGTCACGGCTATTTTAGCCAACCATGTCACTGTTCGCATACAGAGGAAGCTTTTTCATTCCTCTGCCATGTGTGAGTTCACAGGACAATTGTATCACCTCAGCGATTAAGGGTACAAGCAGAGGCCTGTGGCAAGATGAGCTCTCCGCCTGCAGCTGTGTGAATCAGCCTATCAGGAGCCCTTTATCAGAGTGAATCATCCACAGGTGGGTAATGCATTCATAGCCTCTCCGGAGTCCTTTTAGGCTCACTTAGTATGCGGCCGACAACAGGAAAAATAGAGATAGTGGAAGACAAAGATGCAGTCGCTCCAGATGTGGAAATTATCCCTCTACATCTGGCTTCAGGGGATCAACTTATGTCTGTAAAGTGCATATTATTAAATGTAAGTGACCAGTATATTCATACTAAAATCACAACAGGCAGTAAAAAGACTAAAGCCTTTTTATTTTTGCATTTAGTCCGATTTCCTGAACATAAAAGTAGTTTCTAGTGTTTGTGTGTGACAGTGTGTCTGTCCACTCTTGAGAATTACATAATACTACTGATCAGGAAATTGTTTTAAATCTTAAGTGAACATCTTTAATATGGTAAGATTTACAAAAGATACACATTTAAAATATATATGTAATGAGATAAAAAATTATATGAATTCATTTATATGAACATACTATTATTTATTAATAATTATTCTGATTAGATTAAGATAATATAAACTTATGTCTTTATGTCTTTATATATATACACACACGCACACTTATATATATATATATATAAATAATTATAGGTGGTCTTGGACATCAATTTAAAGATAATAATTTTTATGATAAAATCATGCAATTGATCTTAAATATATATTTTAAACAATAATCTTGGTATCAGAGAGACGCATTTGTCTTACCTCCGCTGCTGCACAGCTCTCATTACAGTGCAGCACCTCTCATTAGCTTGCAGCATTTCTAGCACTCAATGAAACGTAACCTCCTTTACGCGGAAACTCAACTGTCAATCAAATACATACGGTTCAGTTTCCACTGGGACGGGAAAATGAACTGGCCCTGAGCGAAGGTGCAGTATACGGTACTCGGATTTAACCCTCTGGCCACTGCTGCCGCTGTTAACTGATGATTTATTGGCAATGTTGTGTGCAAAGAGAATCTGTCATTTTGTTGAGGATTCATGTTGACAGCAAAACAACACACAACGATAAGTTCATGAAAGATTGCTTAAACTAAAGACGAGCATAACCCAAGACGAATCAACATATCCACAAAATGAACACATGGAAACTGAATATTGGAAACTCAGCATGGTTAACAGATAAGGGCCTGAGGCTAGAAAAGAGATCTCCTCTCACACTCCTCCTGCCCCTAGGGCACACACCTGTCTGGCGTTCCTTACAACCCAACACACCCAGCAGAGGTCAGCACTGGGACAGCCTTACCAGTGTACCCGGTGACTAAGCAGGCAAGACACAGAGTGAGTGCAAAAGACATCACAATTTTTCATTTGTTGTTGTTCTAATGAAAAGGAGAATCTGCTTTTTTAAAGTAAGTGCTAAATTAAACTGCACAGTGATTTGAGCTGCAAAAACTAATTAATAAAATGAATAATAATAAATGAAAATAATTGGATCAGAGGAAGGAATTTGTGTATTTGTGCAATCTCTTACCAGTTGAATAAATAAATAAAATACAGATCCGTGTATAATAAAAATATATAATGCATTCCTGTAATTTAGTTTTTATGTTTTTGAAAGAAGTATGGTCACCAAGCCTGTGTGTATTTGATCGGTAAAACAGTAATATTGTGAAAAATCACTGCAATTTGAAATAAATGTATTCTATTTGAATACATGTTAAAATTTTATTTATTCCTGTGATGGCAACACTGAAATTTTAGCCTCATTACTCCAGTCATCAGTGTCACATGATCCTTCAGAAATCATTCTAATATGCTGATTTGTTGCTCAAGAAATCAGAGAGTGGAATTAAACTGATAGACAGTAAAGTAATTTATAATGTTACAAAAGATATATTTTGAACTGTCTATTCATCAAAGAATCCCGACACACACACACACACACACGCACATATATATTTATAGATGGAATCCTTAAGTGACTAAACACTATCATGGCAGTTTTCTGGGTTCAACAACTCTAGTATGCACAACTATTTCTGGAGGAGAATAAAAGGGGAGCTGACCTGACACATTTCTCATGTGCTCTACATCCAAACACTCCAGAGATAAACCACACAGCTACAAGACATACACAAGCTAAATGAATAGATGCTTGACTTCAAAGAGAAACTAAAACCACAAGCACAGTGTGGATCACAACAATTATATCAGTGTAAAGGAGTAACTAACCAAAAGCAATAACACTACAAACAAAGTAGCACTTTATCTGGTAGCAATCTACCAATGCTGTCTGCAAAGAAGAAGCATCAGGTGGCTGGATGTCTCTAAAAGACAGTCGTAAACACACAGGTTCAACGAATATCCATAAATCATCAGTATCTCCAGCAAGCACACAAACGCCTCCATATGTTTCTCATTTCTGACGGTGTCGTTGCACTAATTTTAATTTAACTTGGCACTAATGATGTGCAACCAGCAGGAGAAATGGAAGAGCAACATGAAATGATTCCAGTGAACAAAACTAGAGGAATGTTGTGATTTCCCAACTGCATCAGATAGTTGTAATGAGGAAGCAATCTTGTACTGTATCTTACTTCCATATAGTAAGAGACATTAGGAGAAACTCTGACTTCAACAATGTAGACATTCTAGACTTAGGTGGGACTTTCTCACCTTAAAATCTACTGACAACAACACACACATACCTTTTCTCATTACAGGCAATGGAACCTCTAAAAACATTCTTTGTTGATGACAGAATATTTTTTACTCTGCAAAAGGAAGATTTCATGCTTCCAAGTGACATCTCTTTACCTAGAACTCATGTACTCAACCACAAAACAGGTTCATTCCGGGGAAAAGTCCTTAAGCAACACCATGCAACAACCTCTTAGCTTTTAAGTGGGATGAAGTTAAAGGGGAAATTTAATTGAAAAAAATTCTGAAACTATTACAATCATAATTATAAAATTATATAAAATTTCACTAATCATCACTACAAAACTGGTGCTATTTCTGTCTTTTAAATACATACACTACACTACACTATGTTCAAACGTTTTTTTTAAAGAATGAAATTGATACTTTTAATTAGCAAGGATGCATTCAATTGATCAAAAGTGAGAGTGAAGATATTTTATAAAAAGATGCTGTTCTTTTAAACTTTCACTGAATCACTTATCACTGAATCCTGACAAAAACTATCACCACATGTATTAAGCATCACAACACTGATAATAATATGAGATGTTTCTTGGGCACCAAATCAGCATTTTAGATCTTTTTTTTTAAGGATCATTTGACTGTTTTAACAGTTTTTTTTTTTCAAATAAATGCAGCCTTGAGTACAAGAGACTTCTATCAAAAACATAAAAATCTTACTAATCCCAAAATTGTGAATGGTAGACAAACACATTGTTTGTCTAAAAAACAACAACAAAAACAACAGTACATTTATATAGTTTTATGTTTGTTTTTTCCTTTGTCATGAGGATGTCATGTTTGGCCTCTCTCCACCTTTTCTTTCTGATGTATCGCTATATTAGAAAAACACATTATAATTTCCAATAGAATGTTTAAAATTTTGCACTATAAAAACCTTTCCAAACTAGAAAAGGCACACTCTGACTGCCCTAAAACAACATCACATTAACCAGCTTTGTTGTATCATGTGTCTGTCACTCACCTGTCAGACATCCATCACCTGGGGAAAACACCTGTGGCAATAACTGTCTTTACAAATAATGTCTTATGTATCATGTTTCCTGATTCCATGGCAGAATTAGATTCCTGGCACATGATATGTGCTGTGTATAGTGTAAGAACGGGTCTGTTTTGCTGAGTATTGTCACTCACACTCACTTTCTCGTGGCCTCCTGTGAGCTCTCTGCCTCTCCCGCTCTCTCCGCTGGCTCTGGAGAGACTCTGTGCCCGTCTCTGTGTCCAATCCATCCCGACTACTCACCGCATTGGCACTAGTAGACACACACAAACAGAAAGGTCCTCATTATATGGCCTCGAGACCATCTCTATTATGCTGAGTCACAATACACTAAGCAACAAAAGAGGAGAAAATGTTCTAAGAAACATTCTACAATTATGATTACCATAGCTACATCCAATTTCATCGCTAACAGATACTTCATTGTTTAGGGGTATATGATTTACAGCCGTGCATTTTCAGCAGCTGTCACTAGTTATTCAAAGCTGAGAATGTAGAGCGTTTAGGTCCAGCTGGGATGAACTGCAGGCCAGGAGTTTCAAATCCTGCAGGGCTGCGGTTGGGCCCCAGAAGAGCAGGTTGTTGGGGGTAAATGGATAAGTGTATGCGGATTTGCCAAAGGCAAGATATTCTAGCAGAGAGGGTGGAATCCATTTGCTCAGGGCAGAAAAGAAACCTAAGGTTGGTGAGAACAGCTTGCTGAGACACATGCAAAAGACGCTAACGTGTGATAAAACATGAAATAAATGCTTCATTTTTACATATGGCTATGTATTTCAGCACAAAAACCTGCATCCAAGAACATGGCTTTAATTTACAAGAACTGAATGAATGCAACCTTGAATGCAACGCAAGTCATTTTGGATAAAAGCATCAGCTAAATGCAAAAATACAAATAGAACTACAACTTCCTACAGAAAATGGGTAGTAAATGTAATTTGATTTTATGGGCATATTGTTACCGTAACCCGTTTTGCATGGTTCTTTAAATACATTGAGCACTAAAACAATGCAAATAGAGTGATGCACCGAAATGAAAATTCTGGGCCGAAACCGAAAATTTAGGAAGCACTTGGCCGTTAACTGAAACTGAAGCCGAAAACGGCTTCTTTTAAAAACGTATACTAATATATATATATATATATATATATATATATATATATATATATATGTATATATATATATATATATATATATATGTATATATATATATATATATATATATATATACACACAGTACAAAACCTAAAATATTTTTAACAATAAATATAAATAATAATACCAAATAATATTATTCTTCAAGTTTTATGTTCCATCAAATAAAATAGTTTTTTAACAGTTGTGCAAAAAGATCCACAATTATCTGAATAACTGCACACAAAATCACAGAATGGCAGTGGGCCTCTATTCTGCTGCTGCATGTAAACAATTTTTTACTTACATTTTAAATTGCTGTGCAAAACAATGCAAAACAACAGTGCAAAAACAGCACTAGAACTTAATCCAAACTCAAACTGTAAACAACATGTAAGCCTATGTAGCCTTAGTAAACACAGTTGTGAAGTGCTACGCAAATTTTAATGTAACTGCTATACACACAGAAAATTGGACTGGGGGTCTTACATGCGCTTCATGTGGCACACTAGCACACACACGCAAGGTCTCTCGCTCACTCCCTGTCTGGCGTGCGTGCGCTACACGGTTTGGAGCACGAGCTCTTGCTCGCTCGCTCGCTCTTCCGGGGGATTTGAACTAATTTGCGGACATCAGGGAGCCGCTATCAATATGCGGGAGACATCCCCATCTTTGATAGGCAGACGAGTGATAACAGCCAGAGGTGGGCACAAATACATCAAAAACAATTTTGTTAAAAAAAATACAAATACTGGCTAATAAAATGTAACAAAATAAAATACAAAATACTGATGTGAAAAATGTATTTAAATAAAATACAAGTAATTAGTATTTTGAAAATACAAAAATACTACCACAATAATCTTGTCTTTTTTTTTATTACTGAAAGGTCAATAACACAAATAGTAGCAATAACACAAATATGAGAAATGTGTAAATTCAAAATGGCGAAGCAACTAAATAAAAAAGTATGGGCATTTCACTCATGCTGCGTCCCAATTCGCATACTATCCGTCCTAAATAGTATTCGAAATTAGAATTAGTACGTCCCAAATCGTAGTATGTTGAAACGAGTGTTCCAAAGATACCCGGATGGTCTACTTTTTCCGGTCAGAATCCGAAGTGCAGATCGATGCACACTTTAACGGCTGATATTGCCCACAACCCATCGCGCGTTGGACGAGGATTCGATTAGAACTACAAACACGAGTGAAAGGTGTTAAAAAACTACAGACATGGAGGACGCGCGAGTCCGGTGGTTATGTAGAAAGGTTTAGATAAAGGGGTTTGAGTGGGTAATTATCAGTATCTAACATGACGAAAAATTATTTATTCAATGTTGTCTACATTATATTGCATCTGCAGCAGCATTGTGAACTGTTGTAGATACGTTTAGCCATTAAATTTTAAATGCATCATTACATTCAAATTGCAAACACATGAGGAGAGTCACCGCATTAATGACCCACGGCTGCAGACCAAGGTGCCACAACATTTCTCTCCGAAACGGTAGGAAATTAAATTAGATTGAATGGAGGATTTTAACTGTGACAAGATGATTGACAGGGCAGTTTACGGTGGCTGGACGCACGCGACAGAGCTGTCCGTTAAAGATGACGAAGTAGTATGTCCCAAAGCTTGCCTACTCTTTTGCTACACACTCAAAAGTATGTACTTTTTCTTCACAAAAGAGTACATACTTTTAGGTCGTAGTATAAGTAGGCGAATTGGGACGAAGCCTCAACCTCTACAGGGCCTGAAATAGCTCCCTCTGACATAAATGGCATGTATAGCTAAGTTCACATCAATGGTGTGGTAGGCTGCCCTTAATAACAAAACGTGTTTGATGTAGGCTACGTAGCCATATTATCACCGTTACTCTACTCGTGTCTTAAAGGACAAGTTCGGTATTTTACACTTAAAGCCCTGTTTTAAGATCGTTTCTGATGAAATAGAACGGTTAAGAATGAAATTTGGACAAATGCAGCTGTCCCGAGAATTTTCGGTTTCTGTGTTAGCACCCCCCACCTCCACAATGGTTTCATAGGGGCACTGGAACAATCATTCATAAAACGCATTCAACTTTAGTTTACAAAGACGTGAAACTCACCGAGTGGTCTGGGGTGTTCACTGATATGCTCACACAAAAATCGCTGCAAAAGATGCTTTCCAACAGGTGTTTTACCATTCGTTGTAAAAGTGTGGACCTATTTTTCCAAACGCCTCAAAACCGGACATTCTTCCATTGAGAGCTTGAATAATAGACACTCCACCACAGTTGGTGGCGATATTGCACCTTTGCCAATGTTTGGATAGCGTAGCCTACTATACCGCGACTGCATAACTACAGAAATAATACAAACAACCCCATTCCCATTTCCGTCGGTGGAGTAATACCGTACCTCACAGAACATCCAATACAAGTCAATGGAGTTGGACAAAAACTATGATAAAACCTGTTGGAAAGCATCTCTTGCAGCGATTTTTGTGTAAAAATAACAGACCGATAATTTGTCACAAAATCAAAATTCCATTTTTATCATAATATATACTGTATGATTAATCATAATATGTATGGGTTTGTTTAACAAACGAGACTCTAACTGCCCTGACCCCGTGTGCCTTTTCCATAGTAGAATCACGCTGCGTGCGCAATTACTGAAAAACAATAGGATTGATGATTATTTTTTATACAAAATCAATATTTCTCATGTAATACGTTTAAAAACGTGTAAAAACTGCAGATGGTGAACGTTATATTGTGAACGCTTTGCTTGCTTAGCATGGAGATTTCAGTGGAGTTACGACAGACGCGCTGTTTCATAATAGGTAGGGCCTATGATGTCCTTTTATGAATGACAACACAGTGCATTGGTCTCATAAGGCACAATTATTTTCTCTATAATGCCGTTCAGTGTGCAATATGTGTGTGTGTAGACTGTATATTTTTCACAAAACACTTTACCTTAATGCCGTTTTTAAGAGTTCTAAACTCATTCACTTCTTGGAGGGACCCCGGTCTACAGGGTGTCACGTGATTTTCGTGCATCTAACCTGGACATTGCCATTGCCAACATCAGACCGAAAATATGGCAAAATCATTTACTATGGTGATTTTTCTTAAGTATTTAAAATACTACAAATACACTCCCTCAAAATATTTTGTTACAAAATACATTTTAATTTTTCCACACCTGCAAAATAAAAATTACAAAATACACTAAAGTAATTAAATACGTATTTAAAATACATTTAATTGAAATACTGCCCATGTCTGATAACAGCTTGACCGTGAGTGAAACCTAAGCGCTTGCGCACGGATAGGAGGGGGCGGGTGACATTCATTTTCGGTTTACGTTTTCAGCTGTTTTTTTTTATTTCGGCCCGAAACCGATAATGCCATTTTCGGCCGAACATTTTCGGCGGCCGAAATTTCGGTGCACCCCTAATAACAGCACTGTCAGCTTCTGAGTGATTTTTTAGGAATTTTCCACAGGCTATACTAGATATAGGAACAGGCAAGCGGAATATAAAACGAATATGGATTATTGAATTTTTAATAATGAAAACGTGTGTGAACTGTTTTGAATTGAAACATTCACAGCTTAAATATACAACCATGTTGAATTTCAGCCCATAAAAATGCAAGCCCTAAAAATACAACGCATTAAAATGCAAGAAGGGTTAATGCAATGCATATTTTGTCAAGTAGTGCAATTCAACAAGCTTTTTTGTTTCAAAAACATTTGTTATTATTTTACTTCCATACACATGCCAAAGTGACAAGTCCCACCCCTCATGCACAATTATCTCAAACACAAAGCAGTGTGCTAATGTCTCTCTCTGCTGGACGGAGCATGTTATTTCACCAGTATGGTAATATTTCACCAAAAAAACATGAATCAGCTCACCAAAAACCTGCATTTAAGCATTTAAAAAGGGGGCAAAAACAAAGTTAAATGCAAATAATAAAAAGATGAATTAATATAATCATACAGGGCAGTAAAATACAAAATGTTATAGATTCAGAATTTAAAAAGTGACGAGAAAAACCTTGGAATTTGTTTTGTTGTTGACGCCAAAGGTGAAGTAAAAGAAAATACAACCCAGTTACTCAATTAATATTTTATTTCGCCTGATTTACAATGGCTTACGAAAAACTCCCCAACTGTAACAAAATTAGCGGTTTGAAATCTATTTTATTTATCACACACTGGTATAAAATACCATTTGATGCATTTAATGCACATTTCTTGTACTCTGTGAGTGAGTATGCTGTATTTCCAGGGAGCAGCAGGCAGACGGGCGGTTCAGTCCTGGGGGAGACCGAGGCAGCTGTGTCACCCTGCAGAGCCCGCGGGGCAACAGAGACGGGGCTTTTAATGTCCACTAATCCGGATTAGCTGCTCAAGGGACGGCAGAAAACATTCTCTTCTCACCCTACCAAATGCATTCAGCAGGACCAATAAATAATGCACAGCACAAAGGGAGCAGGCAGGGGATAACATTTGGTTACTTACTGATGCACCTTACAGTGAAGCTTTTATAATGGAAATGAAGGATTAATGCTTTTGGGAGAAACATGTGAGTGGGAATTCATATTCATTTCAAGCTAAATTGTCTGTTGGAGAGATGCTGGAGAAAAGGACTGACACGAGGAAAAGGAAGCTGTTCTGCCACGAGATGACGCTAGACACTACAGAAAACAGTTGGTGAGAATTCTTTGGTGGGGTGAGAAGGCTACAACTGAGAACACACACACACACACAAAGTCTGAAAGTCAAACATTAGATAAAGAAAAATCGCAGGACTTTCACAAAGTGAACAGGTGCAACAGAGACTACAAAGAAAGACTGTTGCAAAATTTCCCTGTAGCATGTTGATCTAAATTTAGCCTTCAACATCTTCAATACCTACAAAGAGAATATTTAATCTGTGTGTTTGCTTTAGAAGCACAGCATAACACTTAAAGCCTTTTTCCCAGCAAATCAATGTAAGAGTGTTTTTAGGGCCCAAGCAAGTGAATCGGTTTGTTTGGACAATTTATTTAAATTAAATGAATAAGAACCACTTTATTGTCTTAACATGCAAAATACTACATGGGACACTTTGTTTTTGTAGTAAAGCTGCAGCTTAGGTGTACATTTTCACCACTCGCCATAAACTATACTACTATAATAAAGGATATAATTGGTATTTGCCCAAGATGATGAATTATTATGTGGGCAGCTATGTATATGAATGTAGGGAAGCAGTGATACATGACTGATACATTGACCACATGAATGCTGGCAAATCAAACAAACATTTTTTATAGGCAAACATGTGTCCTATTAGTATACAGCTTAGGAGACAGGCGCTGGGATTCACACATGTGGCTCCCGGAAGGACAAGACATTTACCATCCAGCTGGATAACAGATAACTGCTGTGTGGTCAGAACTCAGAACAAATCAAATCAGTGGTTTTGTAATGCTTGTCAAGAGTGTGTGTGTTTCTGTGTGTGTACTTGTACAACTATCTTTGTGAGGACCAGTTTGAATTTTTAGACCATCGGAGTCAGGACAAAGAGTAACGTGAGGACATTTTGGCCAGTCCTCACTTTCTGAGAGCCCTTTAGAGGCCTGTTTGAGGGTCAAGACTTGGTTTTAGGGATAAGGTTATAATGAAATGAAGGAACCTGTTTCAGATGAAATCTACTCCTTATGAGCTCAGAGGAACACTCATGTTCAGTAAACCACAGACTAGAACCAATGTCAAACAGAGATGTCTGTCTGTTCAGAGGGTTAAACTATGGAATAGTCTTGATGATGAACTAAAAACATGTAAATCCATAGGTAGCTTTAAGAGATTATTTAAAAAAAAAATTACATTATATAAAGCTGAATGAACTTAGCTTCTTTTTCTTTTTAGTCATTATTTATGCAAGATGACTTTGGTGTTGTGCGTTAAATAAATAAAATATAAAAAGGATCGGCGCAATAAGCATAAGCTTCAGCCGACACCTTTTCGGTCAAGAAACTTTTAATTTATATAATTTTATTTATTTATTATTATTATTTTGATTATTGTTTATATGGTAATTAAATTTTTGTTTCCATCGTTTATAAATTGTTTTTTTTTCTTCCCCTTTTCTGTTGAAATTGACTGAAATAAAAACTAACTAACTAACTAACTAACTAACTAAGTTAAGGGTATGTTAGGGTAAGAGTTCGGGTTAGACACTTGAGATGGGTAGGGTTAGGGTAAGAAGCTAGAGATTGCATTGTGTCAATGAATGTCCTCACATAGATAGATCTACAAAAGTGTGTGTGTGTGTGTGTGTGTGTGTGTGTGTGTGTGTGTGTGTGTGTGTGTGTGTGTGTGTGTGTGTGTGTGTGTGTGTGTGTGTGTGTGTGTGTGTGTGTGTGTGTGTGTGTGTGTGTTCATGCATACGTTTTCAGATGTATATGTCTGGTTATTCAAAAACCCAATGCATATACATATATAATGCATATATGCAAATCATACAATGCCTTGTATACACTACTATGGTGGATATGCTTTCAATTTCTAAATTAAAATGTATTGATATTTCTTGTATGCCTTAAAGGTGTAACTGTCCAGACACTAGGGATGTAATGGTACACGTATTCCTACTGAAAATGTTCGATATGGCTGCGTGACACCCAGTGTTGGGCAGTAACGCGTTACTAGTAACACATTACTGTAACGTAGTTACTTTTGACAGTAACTCATACTGTAACGCATTACTTTTTAAATAAATTAACTCTGTTACCGTTACCATTTGGTGCGTTGTCCATTACTTTTTTAAATTAATTAATTTTGGCTGAAGTGTAGCCTACAGCCTAACCTGTTTGCAGCAGCCACGCATTGTAGGATTGGTAGTAGAGTTGCTTGCCACCAGTCCCTTAAATTACGGAATTGTCCCCTATTTACAAGTAAAATGATGCGTCCCGTATCAAATCAATAAGGGAAGCGATTTGTCCCGTATTTTACTTAAGGCCCACACATAGCCTAGTTGGATAAAAACATAAGGATTTACTATACTAATAGCAAATAGCCTATAAAGAAATCAATTGCACAATAATGTTACATTATGATTAGAATCAAATGAATTTTGTCCAGTTTCTAAGCTTAGAAAATGCACATTTATACGGGCTGAATTTTATAGACCTAAAATATTGTTTAGTAATTCTGTGAATTACACTGCGCAAACCAAAGTAATACTACCCACCGGAAAAAGAAGGGTTGGCTCTCAGTCTCCACAGAACAAAATATTTATTTTATTTTATTTTATTTTTAGTGTTCGCATTTATGAGGAAGAAACAATGTTACGGACGTGACAGTTCTCCGTACCCCAGCGCTCTGAAAGCGGCACTAAAATATGCTTTAAAACTTTCACAGAGACATCAAACAGAAAGCACAAAACCTTTCTTTAAAGTGAATTTCGTTTTGTATCAATTGTATCTTAGTTTTAATCAATGTTTCATCAACCAATTGCCCGGATTTAATAAATAAGAAGTAAATATAGCAGACGATAGATAATCACGAAACGGAGGCGCCAGCGCGTGAACTGGGGCTCGTCTCATAAATGAACCGAAGCTCGGCGTATAAGGTAACCTACTCAGACACGTCTACTTTTAAACAGAACAATTCAAAACCAAAGAAAACAGACTACAGACTGCTCTCTTCTTATGTAATCCGTATGAAATGTGCATTTCTCTCTGGCGCGTCTACTGCAAAGATCGCGAGTCAGCATAGCGAGTCACTTCAGAAATCCTTGTGATATATTCAGTTTGTGCTGGTCTGACTTAAATAAAATAGTGTTTAAAAATTACTTTCTGTTTAAGTCAGTTTTGTGTAGACCATAAAGAATAAAAGAACATTAATGGTAACATTAAAGAGAACATTAAAGAATTTTTTTTTTAAAGGAACTAAAAAGTTAATTTTAACAGTAATGCATTACTTTTTGGTGTAAGTAATCAACAAAGTAATTGAGTTACTTTTTTAATGAAGTAACTGGTTACTGTAACTAGTTACTATATCTTAGTAACTAGCACAACACTGGTGACACCACTACGGTGGCCCAGTAGTGCACAACACAACGAAATTTAAAAAGCAAACATAAGTTCACAACACAACGAAATGAATCCACAACACAACGGAAATGAGCCACAACACAACGGGAAATGTACAACACAACAAAATAAAGCCGCAACACAACGGAAATGCTCCCGACCACTAGATAGATGCTCTCGGAGCGCGGTAAAGCTAGTTTTCCTTGCAATTGTTCTATAGAGTGAGCAGTCTTAATATATCAATACCAGGATTAGTTTTAACATTATGTAACCATTGTATATCGACATAAAATATTACTTTAAAATCCCCAACATGAATTATAGCTGAGTATTTATACTCGAGAATGCTTTGACCCGCCTCCACTGCGCATGATCTCTAGGGAACGTCTGGCAATTACACCAAGTGGTTAAAACGTATCATTTATTTGATAAATAAAAATAAAAACCATTTGGTGAATTGCAGAATTACAGGAAGGTATTGGCACAATTTAACCTTTAATAAGTCACTCTGGTCACCCGACCTATCACAAGCTTTGGGACATGAAAAAAAAACCATTAGGTGATTTAAAGTAGGCCTAATGTTTTTATAAAAAACAAATTGTGTACTGTGCATACAGGGAGCTATTGGCACAGTTTCACCTGTTGTAAGTCAGTCTGGTTAATAGGAACTACAACCTTTGAAACATGATAAAAGAAAAAAAACGTATAAAAAACAATAATTGTTTACAGTAACTTCTGCAATGTTACAACGCTCAAAGTTCAAAGGAAGATATTTTATTTTAAAGGGGTGGTTGATTGCGATTACACTTTTTTCATTTTAAATAGTGTGTAATATTGCTGTTGGTGCATGAACAGTATCTGCAAAGTTGCTACGCTGAAAGTTCAACGTAAGCAGAGATATTGTCTTTTAAAAATCAGGAGGTTTAATGCCTACAAAAACGACTCGAATGGGACTACAACGAGATACTTCCCGGGTTTTATACGTAACTAACCCATAAATTTACATCAACCCTCCCTCCGGAATATGCAAAAAAGGGGGCATGGCCATATTTCTACGGCTTTATCGAAGAGGAAGAGTTCTAGTGGAGAGCTGTAGCCATGCCATCGAAAGTGTGTTATTTTCACCCAGCTGTCAGGTCTTCTGTGTTAAGGCTTCCTACGGACGCTGTAGTTCGTCAACAATGGCTACAATTTATGTTCCAGAAAATTACAATCGTTATTTAGCTCTCTGTGCTGCGCATTTTACGGAAGACAGCTTCCAGAATCTCCACAAATTCAATGCCGGATTCAACAAGAAGCTGTTACAAAAGCATGAAGCAGTTCCAACTTTAAAACCAGAGGCAGCAGTTGTTGGGCCACAACCTGTAAGTAAGACTTATTTTTAAATGTATTACATTTTAAATGTATTTGCATGTATAATTTTAGACGTAATGTTTTAGTTTTTATCAAGGACGTAAACAAATGCCAGCGCTGGCTTTAGCAGCCACTTAGTTATGCTATTTCGTGTCTATGACAAACGCGTACAAACATTTTGGACCTGAATTTGTAATTATGTACTAATTTTGTAAATGTATTTTCCATGTATACTTTATGACGTAATTTTTCAATTTGATCAAGAACGTAAACCAATGCCAACGCTGTTTGTTTATTGTAGCCAGTTAGTTCAATGCTATTTTGTGTGTATAAGACAAACGTGTATAAAGTTCAAAAAATTATATGTAATCACAACAGCAAACTTCAGCTGCAACATTCCTCCTAGGTTAGTGACATCACTAACCCTAAAATTTACATAAACCCCGCCCCCGGGAACAAGATTTAGAGATTTTCATGACAGAATATGCTAATCAATGACTAGAAGATAGATACACATAAGCAGGGCTCTCAAGTCTCACGCATTGGGCGTGAGACACACGCATTTCAACCCGTTCACACGCTCACACGCCACACCTTGTATTTCTCACGCTGAGGAGTAAGGGAACTTGTCCCGCTATACAATTAATACGAGGCGCAGGCAAACGGAGGGAAGTTCTCTCCCGAGTTCATAGCATCTGTCTCGAGTTATACAGAGTTAAATGTTAGCTACCAGCCAATCAGAAATTAGAATTAGTTGTTTCCGGGTAAATTATGTGTTCCCGCTGCAAGCACGTTCGTTACTAGACAACACGCGCACACACGGAGTGGAAGTTGAAATAGCATGATCTGATGAATGCGGTTTGCGGACATCTTCATTTTTTTTAAAAGCAGCTCATTTGCATTTAAAGGGACAGGCACAAAAACGGTGCGTTTTTGCTTTCCCTCAAAAAGTGACAATTTTAACATGCTATATAAATTATCTGTGGGGTATTTTGAGCTAAAACTTCACATACACACTGTAGGGACATCAAAGGTTTATTTTACATCTTGTAAAAATGGCATTATACCACCCCTTTAATGTTTTTGAAAGAGGTATTTTACCCTCACCAAGACTGCATTTATTTGATCAAAAATACATTAAAAACTGTAATATTGCGAAATATTATTACTATTATATATTTTAAAATGTAATTTATTTCTGTGATTGCAAAGCTGAATCTTCAGCATCATTACTCCAGTCTTCAGTCTCACACGATCCTTCAAAAATGTGCTCAAAAACAAGTATGCTGCTTGTTTAATTCTTTGATGATCAGAATTTTGATCAATGTAATGCATCCTTGCGGAATAAAAGTATTTCTTTAAAAAGAACAACTTTTGAACAATAGAGTGTGTATGAAAACATTTTTGAGATCAAAAAAGGGGTAAGAAAAATATTATTACTTTCACCTGATCGCTATGCCAATTGAGTCATCTAGTAAATTCTTTTTTTTGTTGCTGAAAATTGTATTAATTTTTGTATTTATTTTTTATTTTAAGTATGAAGCTGACACGAAGAACTTGACCCTTTGAACTAAATTTATACATTTCATCATCATTATTTGTCATACATCCATTTGTCACAAACCCATGTTTCACAGTTATAATGGCATGTGTTCTTATTAGACCTGATGTACTATGGGCCTAAAAAGTGAGAAATAAATGATGATTTGTCATGATAAATGATTTGCATGGCATTACTCACTGAAAAGAGGGGGGTCTGGAATCACCAATCCCTCCAGTTCGCTCCAAGGGTGGTGGTAGCTCTTTGTGGCTCTCTGTGCACTGAGATCCCCCATCCGAGAGTGTGCCTTCAGCCAACACCAACTACAGCCAAACACACACACACACACACACACACACACACACACACACACACACACACACACACAATTACTCACAAAGGCTTCAGGAAGAAACTCTCTAGACTAACTACTAGCCCTGCATAAATAAGTAGACCAGCAGAAGCAAGAGAAAAGAGTACATTTGTTCGAGCAGACAGGAGTGTGAAAAAAGGCAAGTCAGTTCACTTGGCAGGCTTCCTGGTAAAGGTCTTGGCAGCTATTTCAACATATTTCAAATCAGCAATAAAAAATGACCACAATGGTATCATAAATGATGCAGTCTTTGCCTAAATCACACACAAAAACACTATTTTTCAGGTTGGTCTAGTGAAATTTCATGCAATAGAAAAGCAAATATCACTATGCTGTGCCTGAAATTGCCCCCTATACCCTTAAATAGGGCACTATTTGTAGACATTTGTAGTGGTGTTTGAATCCACACTGGACATTATCGAGTGCACTCATTCAATCCCATAATGCAACAATAACGGGTGTACAAATGATGTACTTTCAATTGCTGGAAAGAACCCATAATGCACTATGAGGGTCGCACTGAATTAATTCCCATGTCTGACCAGAAGTTAGCGCCCGCAACTGAATCATCAGTGTTGGGAGTAACGCGTTGCAAAAGTAATGCATTACAGTAACATATTACGTTTTGCTGTAACGCAGTAGTGTAAGGCATTACTAATCAATTTTCAGTAATATTTTACTCGGTACATGTTCGGTAAGGCTTGCGTTACAACAGACTTTTAGTTTTAATTGTAAAACAAACAAACAAAAAAAACCCCAGCAAGACTGCCACATTACGAATGAAAGATGCAAGTAGGCTAAATTAACTGTTCGCGGTCAGTCAAATATAGCCGCGTGTGAGGTCCAAGTCTGCAATTAAAGACTAAATGGCAGCGTCTGATATATTTGTATAGCGATTTATTTTTTACAGGAGTGCCGTGAGGTATGATTTAGGCCTCTGTGCTCGCGCTGGCCAGAGGAAAAGCGGCTAATGGTGAAGATGGCATGAAGAAGACTACATTCGCGAGATGGACGTATGGGCATTAGGCTATTCGTTCTGTTTTCTTTCTAAACAGTTAGGCTATGTTTATGTGGTATTTTTCATGTTTCCATCACGCAATCATGTTTTTGATGCCGTGGTGACGCGTTCATGTAAGGGCGGCGGCGCTGCCGATAAAGCACCTAAAAGCTGTCACAAAGAACCGGCAAAAGCAATGATTATGAATATGTCAAATATAGCAAGACATGTTGATTGTTTATTAATAAAGTCAAGTTGAAGTTGACGATGCTGACTCGCGATCTTCGCAGTAGTGAATGCACCAGAGAGAAATGCACTCATTTCATAAGCAGAGCAGTCTGTTTTCTTTCGTTTTGAATTGTTCTGTTTACAAGTAGACATTTCAATATAGATATATTTTTCAGGTCCGTACAATTAAAACAAAACGAAATTCACTTTAAAGAAAGGCTTCGTGTCTTCTGTGTAAGGTGTCTGTGAAAGTTTTAAAGCAGTCTTTTAGTGCCGCTTCAGAGCGGTCGCGTCCGTAACGGAGAACTGTCACATCTGTAACATTATTTTTTCCTCATAAATGCGAACACGAAAAATAAAATAAAATGAATATTTTATGTTCTGTGGAGATCCAACCCTTCTTCATTAGATTTGCGCAGTGTAATTCACAGAATTACAACAACAAAAAATCGTTGCCTCCTAAAAGTTAAAGATTTTTTTTTGTCACACATGACTGTCGATTTCCCTAATATTAAATATAAAACACATGTGTAGACTGATATTTTTCTAATGTCTGGACTCCTTTCTGGGAGGAGACTATGGATAAACAGACGTTTCAATATTTTGGTATTAATGCATTTTCTGAGAATTTATATAATTATATAAGTTAACTGCAAGTCTGCAAATGTAATGTCCATAACGCTGGAATTCCCAAATTTTAAATAATTTATCCTCAACTAGTTTTGTGGTGTAGGTCTACATATTTTATAATGTTAAGTTAACTTCAAATAATACTAATAGTAATTTAAAGATGTGGTAGTATTGGATCTGGACGGGAAGGATAACGCTGGGAGTTGGAAGTGGTGTGTTGCGATTCTGCAGGTTCGTGGATCTGAGTGTCGCGATTTCGGTTTCATATCGCATATCCTTACAGCCCTAGTCATTTTAGAATGTTAAGTTCTACTTCTGTATAGTTATTTTGGTGAAAGTAACTCAAAAGTAATACAGGAGTAATGTAACGCATTACAATTCTGAGACAGTAATATTGTAAGGTAATGAATTACTTTTAAATAACAGTAACAAGTAATATATAATGTATTACAGTTTGGAAGTAACTTGCACAACACTGCGAATCATGCATCCATTTTCCAAACCACTGGTCCAATGTGGGTACAGCGTAATATCATACAGGTATAAATTCCTTGGTAATCGATTATTACATTGTTTAATTAAGGGTTGTACATAGTTTCCATGACAGAGTTCAAGATTAATGTTTTATTTACTACTGGAGCTGCCAGTTTGCTAAGTTTTAAAATGATTATTAAACGGCAAGCACAAACTATGCAAACGCGGCAGCCCTTCCGGTGCACTCAGTGTCCGAAATCCCTCACTGGTTTTCATTCACTTCTTCAAGTGGACTATATTAGTGGATTGATTTAGGGAATAGTGAATGAGGGTATGGGGGCAATTTCGAACACAGCTTATGGTCCGACTCCTCTTCAATTAATCAAAAAGGGGTCTTAAAATGTAGTACAGTGCTTTTATGATCTAAATAACGGAGGGTAGATGTAGATACCTAAGGCTACTCATAAAAAACACACTCAATTGTTTATATTCTGTACAAAAAACAATGATACAACTTTAGAGAATGGCAGAAATCCAGTACACTATGGTAATTAAATCAGTGATCATGATATAGTACACTGAAGTTCTCCGTGTTTGGACACTCAGCAGGCGATGAAGCAAATATTTTAGTGCTGCAGTGGCACAGCTCAATGTCATGCATCTCAGCATGTCTGTGCAACTCTCTGCAGCTGGAGGCTCGCTGGACTCCACTAACCTGTATTTTGCACCTCACACCAACTTTAACCAACACACAGGTCTAACAGCTGCTTATAATAGTGTAGAAGTGTGTTTTAGAGCCGATAATCAGATTATTATATAAGGTAAATATTCAAACAATCCTGTATTGTTGTCCTCATCTCTTATCTGGTTTCCCAGCTTGGCCAGCTGAAATCCGTCTATGTTTTTGATTCAGTAAAAAGAGCTACTCATAAGAGCCATTCATTCAGGAATCAGACTACACTGGCCATTTATTTGCTTGACTAAAAAGAGATGGTTTATAAGTGTGATTTATTTGGAAATCTAACTATACTAGTTGTACTATATGTTTTTGATTCACTAAGAAGAGCCAGTTCATAAGAGTCATTTGTTCAAGAATTGGAATACACTGGTCAGACTGTTTTGTTTGGTTCACTAAAACAAACCAGTTCATAAGATTCAGTAGTTCAGGATCTTTTTAGTTCAGGAAAAAAAAGGATTTTTTTGAGAATCTAATTACACCGGTCATGCTGAATGTTTTTTATTCCGTAAATAAAAGCCAATTAATAGGATTCATTCACTTATCAAACAACACAGGTCATGCTTTTGGTTTAAATGGATAGTACACCCAAAAATGAAAATTCTGTCATTAATTACTCACCCTCATGTCATTCCAAACCCGTAAGATTTTCATTCATCTTCGGAACACAAATTATCTTTTTGATGCAATCCGAGATCTTTCTGTCCCTCCATAGACAGCTATGCAACAAAAATTTTGGCGCTTCAAAAAGTTCATAAACAGATCGTAAAACTAATCCATATGAATTGAGCGGTATAGTCCAAATTTCTGAAGAGACACGATCCTTTTATATGATGTACAGATTTAATATAGTATTTTATTCTTAATAACGTGCTGCGTAACAAGAGAATGAACCTCATTGGTTCTCGCAAGACAAGCAAACATTCTTGAGCTTCCGTTTATCGTAACTGATGTGTGAGTTGATGAATATTTATATGTGAGCTGTTTGGGAATCTAACTACACTAATCGGGTTGTACGTTTTTGATTCACTAAAAACTGCCAGTTCATAAGAGTATGAGTATTTGTCCAGGAATCGAATTACCTCAAAAAAGAACTCCACTAAAATCAGCTTAGGCCTGGGTTTTTTTTTTTTCAGCAGGGTCGATATATTTATACTTTACAATGTCACAATCTATACAAGACAGAGAGGAGGGGACCATTCGTCTCACTTACCCAGGACACCACTCTGCCGTTGAAGCAGGGCAGCTTGGCGTTATCATCAGAGATTTCTTCTTTGACAACTCTGCGGGAAAGAACACAAACTGTTAGGGACTCTGTGAGACCAGCACCCAGAATTGCACATCAGTTCACGTCTATTTGCAAAAGCTGAGGCATACTGAAAGCATGTCACGCTCAAACAGCGGAATTTTCCACTTAGCTCTCAACTGCTGGCTGCTCATGATGAGAATGCTGAACGCCCCTGTTGACCGACTACTCTATTGAAAACTACTCAGTTTTAACGGGCCTCATTAGTATCTCATGCACATTTCAGATTACCTACTAAAACTGCTGTTGCTGGACCGATAGAGTGGCTTAGTATAAATGTACATCTAATATTTTTGTAAATGTATGCACATTTATGAGTATTGAGGGTATATATATACTGTATATATATTCAAGTCTGGGCACATTTATACTGTGAAAGGTGTCAGGGCACAAGAGGTTATTAATAGAGTGAGCGAGTGTGTTAGCAGAGTGTCCATCCATCCTAGGCTGTAAATTCCCTACATAAATACCACACAGTTACCCTTTAACCCTCCCAGTCGAGGTTCAGCAGTCACACACCTGCTGGTATCTTGTCACTGTGTGCAGGACTAGTACATACACACAAACCACATGAGACTGACAAAACCATTAAAGGGAAGGCTTGATTCGCAGTCTGACAAAGCAGGGTTACTAGGGATGCACAACATATCTTTGACCGTATTGATAAAACAAACATGAGATCATTCAAATTTCAACAGAAGATATAGAAAATCATAAATAAAGTTGTCTTAAAAAATACATTCTATATTATATTCCATATTTGTAATGCTGAAAAATCCAATAATTGACTCTAAATATAACTGTATTAAATAAAATATTCACATCTGAATAACCACTAAAATTACAATGATTTCTCACAAGTCAACAAGTACAACACAGTCACTTGTTGTTCATTAAGTGAGTCTTACATTGCGAGTTCAGCAACTCCTCTGACTGATTCATAAGTGGTCCTGTTGGACCTCAGCTCTGCTTTTGACCTGGTCGACCATGATATTTTAATCTCTCGCCTTGAAGCTTCTACAGGTTTTAGGGGCATGGTGTTGGAATGGTTCCGCTCATATTTGTTTAACAGAAGCTATTCTGTTCGCATCGGGAAACAGTGCTCATCTAAAATGAAACTTGGGTCCGGCGTTCCGCAGGGCTCTATCCTTGGGCCAGAACTATTTACATTTACATTTACATTTATTCAATTAGCTGACGCTTTTATCCAAAGCGACTTACAATTGCTAGATATGTCAGAGGTCGCACGCCTCTGGAGCAACTAGGGGTTAAGTGTCTTGCTCAGGGACACATTGGTGTCTCACAGTGGATTCGAACCCAGGTCTCTCACACCAAAGGAATGTGTCTTATCCACTGCGCCATCACCACCCACTATTTAATCTATATATGTTACCTCTGGGTTCTATTTTAACTAAACATGGGGTTTCTTTTCACCTGTATGCCGATGATACCCAAATTTACTTGCCACTAAAACGTGATGACAAGTCTGCCTTAAAGCCACTACTGGACTGTATTGATGAACTAAAACTGTGGCTTACTGATAACTTTTTGAGTCTGAACGAAAACAAGACGGAAATTATCCTGTTTGGCCCCAGTGATCGTAGTACACATGCTTGTGACCTTCAAACGTTGTCACCTTTCAGTACCACCTGTATTCGGAATCTGGGGGTCTGGATTGATAACAACATTAACCTTGAAAAGCAGATAAGTGCTGTGGTAAAATCCTGCTTCTTTCATCTTCGTCTCTTAGTTAAGGTTAAGCCATTTTTGTCTAGTAAACACTTTGAGATAGCTATGCATGCATTTGTAACATCCAGATTGGACTATTGTAATTCTTTATATATTGGAGTTCCTCAGAAACACATCAACCGTCTACAAATAGTCCAAAATGCAGCAGCACGCCTCCTCAAAGGAAAACGTAAATTTGAACATATTACTCCAATTCTGATCTCGCTTCACTGGCTACTGATTAAATTTCGAATAGATTTTAAAGTTTTGCTTTTTGTTTTTAAATCTTTACAGAATTTAGCTCCCCAGTACCTATCTGAACTGCTTCACCCAGATCATAAGTCAAGATCACTTAGATCGGGGGATTTGCACTTACTTTCTGTCCCCAGGACAAGATTAAAAAATAGGGGTGACCGTGCTTATAAGCCTATGGATCCAAGCTATGGAATAGCCTACCTTTAAATATCAGATCTGCCCAAACTCTGACACTTTTTAAAACCTCTCTGAAAACGCACCTTTTTTCATTAGCTTTTAATGTACCTTGATGTGTCTGTCTTCTCTCTTTGACGTGTACTTGTTGGTTTCGTGCATGTATTGTCTATCTTTCTACTGCTTTAATAAGCACTTTGGTCAACGTCAGTTGTTTTTAAATGTGCTATACAAATAAAATTGTATTGTATTGTATAAGTGTCACTGATTCACTAAAGAGAGCTGTCTCATAAAAGTCATTAGTTCATGAAACGGACTACACAGGCAATGCTGTGTTTTTGATTTACTAAAAAGAGCCGGTACAAAAGATTCTTTTGTTTAGGAATCAGACAATTGGTTGTGCTGCATTTGTTTGGTTCACTAAAAAAAGAACTGGTTCAAAAGAGTCATATGTTCAAGAATCAGACTACACTGGCCATGCTGTATGCTTTTGGTTTACTGAAAAGGGCAGGATCATAAAAGTCATGGGTCGTGGAAGTAGAGTGTTCGCCCCGGGCCTGGACCCAGGTTACTTTTGAGCAATCTCAATTCAAACACAGACGTTGTCTTATTTATGAATGACAATGATTCTGCTATATCTATTAAACATTTGAAATTACGATCTTTCACGCTGCAGCTGAGCCAGAGAGAGCAAATATTAAGCTTCAAATAAAGATTGTATCTATTATTGTACCTGTATCTATAGGTGGCAACAAGTGACTATTAAAATCTATTTGATATATAAATCAATCATTCATTCAAGAGATTTGTTTAAAAATCCAATATGGTGTGAGGACCATAATGAAAATCATGAAAATTATTTGGTTCTGTAACTTCTGTTTTTTTTTTTTTTCCTCTGTTCCCAATTTTCAGTAAGATCTCAAAGCTCCATATCTGCAATCAAAAGTCACGTTTTAACAGGAACTCAAACATTTCTCATCAAAATACCAAACAACAAGTACCAACAATTGTTTAATTTGTTTCTATTTCTCATAGGGACTTTTGAGACAAACATCTGAGAAATGTTTCAAATGTCAGGCATGACTTAGAGGTATGACTGTGTAATTTATGTTGTAGAACGGGAAACTGGAAAGTGTCTGAATAACATTAACCACAGACCTTTTTTTAATCATAAATCGAACACAGCCACTCTAAAAACCCATTCGATGTTCCTGAGGGAACAAATTAGCCCTTCGTGTTTGCCTACTAACTGATGTCATGCCTGAACATCACTATATAGCATCTTTGCTTTTTTTTGTCACTAATACATCCATAGCAGCTTGTCATTTTCTAATTATTTCTAACAATTTTATAACTCTGTATCACATCACTTCTTACATTAATGTCTCTTTTAGTGCTTGTGTTGCAGCATTCCATCAAATCCCCAATGTATTAAAGAATCTGCTAAACAAATATATGTGGCCTAGATGTAATATCAGTAATTATATTTCAATAACAAAAATATCAACATTGTGCAGTCCTAAAATGTGTTGACAGAGCATTATGACTTGAGAAATTCCAGAAGTCTGTCGTAATTATAACGTCTTCCTCTCTGGTCCTCCAGAACTTCCAGGTCACATGACCCACACGGCTGTGAGACTGAGGAGGTGAGGTGAATGGGACTGAAGGATGATGATAACATGGTCTTGTGGAAGGAGTGACAAAACAAGGAGAGTTTCTACAGCCTACCCGAGCGTCCTGAGCCCAGCACAGGAAACATGGGTGTAACTCTAGTCATGGGTAGGAAGTGTTTGTGTCCTCTCAAGAGGTCTTTACAATATACAACAACATACAGCGAGGACTGTGGGGGTGGCCATAAGGAAGTGTGGTCTGTCCAAACTTGTAAGGGAAGGTAACGCCTTTCGTTTCACACTGGAGTACAAATCTGTTCTTTGGAGTACCGGTAATAATATTGTTTTAACGCATAAAAATAATTTGAAGCTATTTAACAAAGTTTCTTATAAGGACAGTTCTCTCAAACATTCAAAATCAGTCCTTATTTGCTCACCCTCATGATGTTCCAAACCTGTATGACTTACTTCTACACAAAAGATATTCCTTTTTTTTTTTGTACATGCAATGAAAAGCCAATGTTGTTTGGGATGGACCCCACTGCAATATATTTTATGGACATTTTTTTTTTAAATCGGTGCACAGAAGAATGTCATACTGGTTTGGAAAAACATGAGGGTGATTAATTGATGACTACATATTAATTCGGGGGTGAACTATCCCCTTAAGCAAGCAATAAAATATTAAGAATTAGAATAAAACAAGAATAATACAAGATTTGCATTATCTGAAGGAAATCTGAAGTGGTTCTAGCTCACGCTGGTATGCTATATATGGTTGCTAGAGCATTGTTTTGTAGTTACTAAGGTGTATGATGCAAAGAAAATATTAAACAAGCAGAAATATTAGAAAAACAAAAACTAATAAAAATGCAAAAGCACATCAAATTACTAAAACTTAAATTAAAAACAATATATATGTTCTTGTTTAGAAATAGAAATACTATAATAGTAAAATAGTAAAACTATAATAGTAAAATAATATTGAAATAACACTGGTTGTATCAAGTCAGATTTCTTAGAAAAGAAACAAACTCTCCTCAAAAAGGTACAATTTAAGGTACAATTTAGGGCTGCACGATATAGGGGGGAAAAGGTTATATTTATATAAAAAAAAATTGTTTTACAAATGCGACAAATATTGCAATATACAAACATTCCCCAGATGACTTGAATAGCTCTATTTGGATAGAAAGAATTAATCATTCTAGAATGATCTTGGTGATTTTGTTGAACAGTGAATCTGCATAGAAAATAATAAACAAATTAGAAATATAGATAAATACAATAGAACAAAGATATAAATGTAATAAACAGTTATTCAGGTAAGTCTAACAGTATTCAGGTTCATAAATTGAATAATAAACAAACAAACATAAAATAACACTATAGTCTTCACTGTAGTAATTAAATATAATTAATATTTGTTAAAGCTACAAAAGTGATTTACTCTTTGTATATTGTTGTTTGATTAACATTAATGACACATACAGCAGCAGGAATATTAGGCTGCTGTCACGTTAAGACTGAATGTACGGATCCCATATAAAGATATGCATCCGTTTTTTTCTCAATTGTTTACGTTCATATAAGCCATAAGCAACTGTGTTTACGAAGATACTTGCCAAGACGAGACGGGCATTTTGACACAATATTGTGTGTATATGTCCGTTTAAGCACAAATACATCATATCCTATGTAAACAAGAAATTGTTAACTAGGGCAAAGCTATTACTTTATTGCAGTTATGTTATCAATGCATGTGTGGGTGATAGTACAAAAGACCATTTTGCTAAAATAAATATATAAACAAACAAACAGGCAAACAAATAAATCTCATGAGGGAGCATGCCCCGAGAGAGACCCCACTAAACGGTTCACACTTCAACCCCCCCAATGTTCAAACCAAAACTATGCCCTTGAATGTGACTATCGCGGATGCGCACATGGCGATATCAATGCTAAAACTATAAATTGTGCAGCCCTAGTACAATTCATGTTTCATAGCCCAATTAGCCTTACTAAAAAGAGTAAAAGACATGCAAACACCATTGATGACATCATCCCATTGAGATCTAGCAGACGAAAATCAATATATGACCATGCATGCACATGCCCTCATTCAGAAATCTAGGGCTTTTCTGACTAGCAACCACATGGTCATGATATCATTTATCTACTTCAGGGATTTCCTGTGTTGTGGGACTTCTCCATCTGTGAGCTGCGGCCCAGCTCAGTGCGATCCTATAACAAATAATCAGGGCTGAGACAAGAGCCATCCCAGTCGATTAATGCCTGAAAATTACTCAGTGAATGAGACCATGAGATTATTCGCCTACAAACTGCTAAGTACAGAGTGATATACACTTCCAGTCAAACGCCAAACACATCCTTCCGCACAACACACGCGACAGCAGCGCTTTAAAAATTAAACACAACTGAAATCTTTCTGTGAAGTCAATGGGGGTCTGATAAATAATACATCAACCTGGCCTGACACCAAGGAATCCATTAACAGGTAACCATTAGTTAAAACACAAGAGCTTTGTATGCAACGTGTACTAAGGCTACTTAAAAGTGAAGGAAATCCATCTGGAGCATTATTCCCAGTCTTCATTTATACGCTCCACTGATATCTTGTTACACACATCAGATTCATTAAGATTATGTTATCCAACAATCACACGCAGCAGCAGCAGCAATGCAACAGAGGTAACTGGCACAAATCGGCCCTCAGAGAGATGGTGTTTAGGGAGTCTGCCCTCAAAGCTTTGAGCAAAGGTTTACAGGGGTATTAACAGACTGTGGTGGATAATATCTGAAGTTATTATCAGAAGCAGCAGAATGTTGTTTATTATTACGGAGGACACACACAGTGGGGATCTATGGCAGTAATAGTGGGATTAGCGATGTTTCTGTTGGACGCCGTAGGGCTAGTTATGACGCGATAATAAGGGGTGTGTCTCTACACCATCCCAGAGTTCTTAGGTTCATCTCAGCGCTGATCTGTGAATGTACATGTTCACTAGCCCACATTACAGAGGCCTAAGACCATCTTTTGTGCATTTGAGATCTCACAAGACTTGTACTGGTTGCATTTCTTCCTGCTTCGTGAATGGTTGAAGAATGAACAATGCAAGGCTGTCTAAAAATAATGGTTACCGCATTTAGCTGCACACATAATAAATCAACTCCCGCTGGGATGCATTTATGGTTCTGAAATGTGTCCAGATCCAAGTTTGTAGTTGGCATGCTGAAAATCAAAGTATTCTATTTGCACTGTAAAAAGAAAAATGTTTTGGGAGGTTTTACAAGAAAATTCAAGTTTTACCTCGAAATTTCACGTTTAATTACATGTTACTTGCTGTAATTATTAGTGAAATTTCCTAGAAATGTCTGAGTGAAAACTGTTCCAATTTGTTTTTTAGTGTAGGCCCAGATTTGCCACTCCACATTTTAACATTAAGTAGCTAAGGAGAACTAGCAGTCTGGATCTAAAGGTCAAGCGTTGTTTGTCCTCGCAATCTGCTTCACAGTCACCAGGGCCAACTGAGCGCTCAGTGCTAGGTGTGACAGGAAAGCAACACTGTTAGTAAACTATCCTATGTTAACAGGAAAAGCAAGTTTTTTGGAAGGTCATGCTAGGACACCAACATCATGCGTAGTGGTGCATAAGGGCATTTAAAAGCGTCTGATGAAGGTAGAAGATCAATAGCCTCAGCTATGTAGGATTAAAGAGGCCTTCAAATTCAAATTGTGACAAATAACCACATTCTCTACTGGACCGGAACATCTCCATCCAAGACACATCACTAAACATCTGTGCCTGTTTGTGTGTGTCTTTTAAGATCAAATGAGACAGTAATCTCTGAACCTAAATAAGGGATCCAGAATCTGGATTCCAGATACACCTTATAACATGACATGCGAAGCCTAGATCAAATCTATCTATTTATCCATCCATGAAATTACATATATAAGCAGCTGAACACTCTTTGAAATAAACAGGGAATACCATTCGCAAACCTTTTTACTTTCATAATGTGATGTATTTTAGAAAAAAACTGGATATTCAGGGAGGAAAAAATGTAAAGCAGAACTTGGATTGTGATAAATAGATGATTGGATCGTGATAAGTAGATGTTACATATTGAATGAAACCAAACCAAATGTCTGCTAAAATAATGATACACAGCTGTTTGGCTACTGGTTAACATTATGCCTCTCTAGTCATTTCAGAAGGAGTTGTAAAAACAAACCTTTTTTGGGCAGCAATGAACCATTTAAAATACACACAAAAATGTGCATTAAGATTGTTGCGATGTTTTACACTAGCCTTAATGATAACAAAACATTGTTGGAACCACAATTGTTTCAGATTATTCCAGTTGATGTACAATAAAAACATTGACAAATCAGAAGCCACCTGATTTTAAAGACCTCGAGCATTTAAAGCAACATACATAACTTATAATAAATAGAACTTTAGTTTAACTTATATAACTTATAATAAATAGAACTTTAGTAAATAGAACTTTAGAACTTTTGAGTTGGTGTGGACGCTAATATAGTTATCGTAGTTATTTTTCACGGTGTGAACAGACCTTTATTCAGTTCAACTGACTTAAGAAAGAAAATTTAAAAATAACTCAAGTAACTCAACATACTCAGCCAGAAGACTGTTTATGGCTACATAAAATAAAATTAAAGGTACTATATAGATACCAGCAGCACCCATAATTAAAAAAAAAAAATTTGAAATGCCAACCAGAATTTATTGTGTTTGTAACTACTGAGAATTGAATTGCTTGAAGTTATGCACTTGTATTTCTATTGCCATTATAATTACATTTAATAGCATGTAATATGTATAAGACTGTTTCTGTTAAATAATAATTTCTGTTAGAATAAACTTGTTTAATTGTTCTACAGCTTCAATAATGTTACAATATAACCTACTCAAAACACTAGTTGACCTATTGTAAACGAATATGAATACTTCTCAAATCTGACTCGATTTCAAAATGAACAATGTTTAACCATTACAGAATAATAGAAAGCTGAAATGATAGCCGCTCGTTTTATCTGCAACCTGTTTGCCATTTGGAAATATTAGGCAACTAATCCATATTCATGTTGGGTGACACTGACAAATTAGAAAGTGACAGTTACGCCTGACACCTGCGGGTTCACCACAGTCTCTCACTTCCCCTCAACTAACCTAGTGGTGATTTTGAAGTGACAGAAAATTGACTGAAAAGACTGAAATTCTGCTATACTAATGAGTTTGCAGTCTGAACAAATTGGGACCTGTGATATGTTCAGTGGATTTCAAGATTATGTTTGATGTCTTTCTTTGATTTGGTCAACACTGGTCAGTGCACGAACACACATACCTGTCTAACATGGCAGTCATTTTAATTAACGTAATTCTCCCCTCTGGGTAATTTGAGTGTGTTTGTTTTAGTCATAAAAGGAGCTGTCACCTTTAAAAGATCAGACTGACTTTGTCACGTCATGTTCAGGTTTCTATGATGATGCCTCTGATGGCCAGGCCTTAACTTCAAAAGATTCAATCTCGAGAGTTACCAGAGCACAAGTCACTGTCAAAAGGAGTTACATCACAAGATACTGTATTAGGAAAACACCATGATATATTTGCACCATGTGGACAACTCGAAGCATGCGACTGGAGTTGACAAAATTAGCTCTGTTGCAGTGCATGTGTGGTGCTGTGGCAAGCCATTTAACATTTATTCATTAAAACTAACTAGTATGTATTACATTACTAGTACTTATTTTAAAATCACTGTTAAGTATCAAATAGTGAGTGGTATATTTTTCAATTTCACTAATAACTAGAAACTAGCACTTCAACTTTAACAAATTGAAATATGAATAGGCCTTTTTTCTACTAGTCATCTTGTGTAAATAGCAACTAGATTATATTTACACTATGTAAAAATAGCAGTATTTTCTTTGCAATAAGTGTAAATAGCAGTTACTAGTTAGATGCTATTTATACTTATAAATAGTGGCAAATACTATTTGCACCTCAGTGTTGTGGTACATTAAACATATGCAATAATAACACTGTAAATTATTATATTTATTAAAATTATTAAACGGATGCCCAATTATTTATTGGGTCAATGAAGCCCTGCTACCCCTAACCAATAAACAGCTCATTATTAAACAGAAGTTAGACACTTTAGTACAACTTTTCGAATGTTTTCTTCATTATTGAAAATAAATGCCTTTTCCGATCTGATATGTGATAGTAGAAAAGTTTGGCAAAAGGCGGGTCGATTTTGCGTCAAAATGTTCTGCCTCTCGCCTTACCTCTACACTATTGCAACTGTTGACGTCTTCCGAAATTTTGTCTGGGCCAACGAGATTTCAGTTGGCAGAGTTACTGTAAATAGCCTCTGCCAACAATGTGGGGTATTTGCAGTTAATTTAAATAGACACTCCATTTGTTACCAGTGACAATTGAATAGTTAGTCACTATTAGGATACTTTATTAAGGAATAAGTAGTATGTAATAATTACAAGTGACTGATTTACGAAATACTAATCACTAGGCCTACTTGTATCCAATAAATATTAAAATTGAAACTTGAAATTGAAAAGATATAGAGAATATTGGATTACTTACTAGTAATTAAATAAGGTACTTTTAACAATGAAAAGGCTATAGTAAGGATGCTGCCTTCAAGTGCACAAAGAATCATATAGTGAACAGTAAAGCCAAATAACAACTCCTCAGTTCAAAATGAATGATTTTGATTTATATTATAGTATCACAACTGTCTTCTGTACATAAATAAAGCTGTGAAGGTTGGGTGATTAACTTTGTTTCATTCACTAAAGACTTGCTTTCTGCTCACTGATCC
This sequence comes from Siphateles boraxobius, assembly GCF_051911475.1. Classification (NCBI taxonomy): domain Eukaryota; kingdom Metazoa; phylum Chordata; class Actinopteri; order Cypriniformes; family Leuciscidae; genus Siphateles; species Siphateles boraxobius. The sequence goes on along the minus strand of NW_027509205.1, from coordinate 12,547,644 downwards.
ATAAGGTCCATAGAATTAATTTATATTGTAGATAATCCTGCCATGTTTCAAATCGACAAGCCCCTTGCCATGTTTCAACTCAGCAGCTCGTGTATCATGTAGAATTCACAGTTTTCCACTTGTAAATACAACTTCACTTTGTCATCCTGTGTTACGATATTTCCGACTGCACTAAAGGGGAACATAAATGCTAAGACGGCTTGCCACAGTGGTGGTGGGTTCTGAGTCGAGCACACGCACCCGCGCAGGAACGCGCACTTTAGAACACGGGTTCAAAGCAGGTGCCAGCAGCAACAATGTAACAACGTCACAACGAAAAACTAAACGTTCTAAATGCTTTCCAGGTTTGACAGCGTCTATAAGGCATGTGGCTGCCATAATCCTGTGTCGATGATGGGTGTGATCGTGTTTGTTGAATAGGCTACCAACACACACAACAATATGAGCAAATCATAATTCCACCTACTTACCCAAAATCCTGATCCATAGATTTGAAAAAGAATTTGTAACTGTTGACCGGACGGTTGTTAAGGACATTTTTAAAATCCGCCAACGTGACTTTTTCCGGAGAAACCGTCAGTTTCACTAAATAAGGGGTTTCTTCTTCGTCGATATGGTATATAATTTTGGTCTCCGCCATGAGTAGGCTTATACGGGTAGGACACTCATTGACAGAAGAAGGAGCAAGGGTTGCAGCAGCGCGATACAAAATATATTTGTAGACTATAACTCGTCAAGTGTCATATATGCGTTATATGGCGACATTGCTGGTTGCCGGTTTCACGTAGGCAAACAAAAATCCTGGTCTTGGGCGGAGCGAGCGGTTCCAGACATTATCGAAGCTTGCGTGTCTCTAACTCGGCGTCAATGTTTCTCTCTGATCGCCAGTAAAACAGGAAGGGACGGTTCACATCCCTATGAGCTGGAGTTAAGGATATTTTACCATTTCAGGTTTCTAGTGGAGGTAGGCTGCTCTCTAGTGGCAGTCAGGGTCCATGACAGTCAATCCACTGAGCTGCTGTGGCTCTGCTAAACCAACAGCTGTTAAAACACTGAACCCCGGATTCACAGAAAAGGTTCCAGACTAAAATTCATTTTTTTAACTGAAAGCAACTTGCAACTGGCATATTGTCTCAAGATCCACACTAGTAATGAGTTTTCTAAGGCACTTTTATTAAAGCTATGCCCTGATTTGGCTAGGCTACGGTCTAATCCTGGCTTAATCTAAGCCCTGTCTGTGAAACCAGATAAACCTGGATCAAATTAGTGGGATTGCGTGAACTTCAATTACCTTTTATGAAACCGCTTTATCTCCCATTTATTTGTTAGGTTCATTCAAGTCAGGTTGGAGTTTAATCCCCACTTTTATTAGTGTCTTTTATGAAACAGGCCTCAGGCCTGTATCTCATAGTTCTTACATATGAGTTTAGGCTATACAACACTTACTTTTCAAACACTTTAGGAAACAAAATTGTTGTCTGTATGGGACGGTACACTGACAAAACATAAAGACAAACGGTCATAGTTGTTATAGATTTAGATATCAGGCACCAAATCAATGTTTTTTTGTTTGTTTATTTATTTATTATTGAGAGCCAAGTAAATTGTAAAAACAAGAATATGTGAGGGGTTTATAGAGCAAAAAGAATAAGCAACTAATATGTATAATGTTTGTACATATTAGTTGCTATGCATATTTAGCAGGTGCATAGTTTGCATTAAGTTTTTTCTTTTTCATATTGTTTCCAAATGTTCAAACATAGGTATTTTCCATTCCATTTGACTTTATGAATATAATAACAAGCAATTACATGTATATAAATTCAATCAAATATAAATATTTGTATTTCCACCCGATGAGAAACACCTTATCATCACATCAGCTTCTATAAAACTTACAATCGTCAGACAATCATGTACCTTAGAACATTACCAAAATAATTTAAAGACTCATTTAATTTTTATTTTATTACAATTTTAATACTGTATTTGAACTGAACATAGAAAATAAAATGAATTTAAATAGCATAAAACAAATATATAACTATTACCATTTTAGAATATTTCTATAAATATATGACCTCCTGAGAATCGTGATTAAGCCTCTTTTCGCTAACCATTTATTGGAAAAAGTAAAAAAGGAAATTCTCTTGGCCTATTTTGAACCCTGTATGTGAAAATGCCAAAGCCACTACAAGATCTAATACTACAATCAATATACAATATACAGTATATTTACATTTAATATCCCACATTAATAAAGCCTAAATAAAAGAAGTCTCCATATAATGCAGGAAAAATGAGTAGTTAATAATGAACACTATTATCAGTAACACTTTATAAGGTTCAATAGTTAACATTAGATAACTACCTTAGTTAACATGAACTAAGAATGAACACTACATCTTCAGTATTTATTAATCTTATTTAATATTAATTTCAACATTTACTAATACGTTATTAAAATCAAAGGTTTTATTTGTTAACATTAGTTTATGCTCTGTGAACTAACATGAACAAACAATGAACGGCTTTATTTTTATTAACTAACACTAACAAAGAATAATAAATACTTTAACAAATGTATTGCTCATTGTTAGTTCATGTTAGTTAATACTTTAACTAATGTTAACTAATGAACCTTATTGTAAAGTGTTATCGTATTATCTAATATTTTGGCCAATTTATTGCATGTTATTTGCAGCCGCCAACTCACAGCATGTCCTTATAAAAAGAACATGCTCAGAAGACAGAGAAGTGGAATGAAACTACACAAAAGTACAATGTTCTGTAGTTTTGTGAGCATGAAATTATCTTCAGTTTCAGACATTTGAGTCGTTATATATTTTTAACAGCAGGGGGCAGCTCTGTCCTTCCTGTATTCCTGAAGTTATTTGGTGATTGTTTAGGAAACGCATACAAAACATGGCAGGCGCAGGCCTGCCAAAATACAAACACCAGGCCCAAGTCTGTAAAATAGAATGAAAGAATCCGGCTAAACTCAATGCTCACATTCTACCACTCACGCTTTGCCTCACTGCACATGACAATTATACATTGAGCTTTCTGTACGTATTGAACCTAGTGAGGTGCAGTATTCCAACTGGCTGTGTCAATCAAATCAAGATTTAATCAATCAAAACATCTTTTTGCAAGGGACATTCTTCCTCTATGCTCAGTTTGTAGCCTACATAAATATTTGCCTCCTGTGATGCACTTCTCAAAATTTACACACTAAATAATTGTAAGTTAGGTGCCCTGTTAAGCTGCAACACCACTTTTGAAAAATCCCCAGAAATGACTTACCCAAACTAAAACAGATACAGTTCATGAACCCTTTGTACTCAAAGCACAAGTATGATCTCATTTGAAAGCTGACACCTGGCAGTTTATTGTAAATGTAGAATTAATTATTCTCATAATGAAAAAATAGTTATAAATAGCTTCAAAGTTTTGTAAAGTTATTATAAATGTATTTTTTATTAAATATCTTCATAAAAATAATATTGAAGTTGGCATTGTATCAATCTATGAATGCACTGCAGCTAAAGCCACGTGTCTGACCATGTTATATTTAAAATCTAAAGATGAAGTCTAAAACTCTGTATTTAGTTAAATGTTTTTCAAGATCATGTCATATGACGTTATTTTGATTAGACTCTAAAATGCAAACTGATGTTTATTGTCATGTTCTAAGCATCTATTCAGTCTATTGTCTCTATTGTTTTGTGGTGCAAACGAGCCCCATTCAGTCTCAGTCTCCCATGCACACATTCACACCTCTCCGGCCTGTTTATGGCTCTAAATATGTTTTTCTTTCGTCTTCATTATAATTACTAACGACTGGCTATTCACACTGTTTCAATCCCTAATTTATTTTTTCAAAGTTCTTTGAAACTGTATAAGATGTCCTTCTTGAAAAAATAAACATTTCAGTAAGCATTCCTATTTAGAAAAAATCATAAAAAATAACAGCTAGGTGGCAGGTGCATCTGAGGGCTAGCTAACGTTACCATGTTAGCTTAGCACTCCATCAATACACGATAAATTATGAGATTAAAACCATGTTTGTTCTCCAAACTTACTTTATAACGCAAGTCGAGTGTTTTAAATAACCTTATGTGATCTGATTTGGCTTCAGATAAAAAAAAATCGGACAGAAAATATATTATTTTATAGGCTAGTATTCTGCACAATGATAAAGTCTATATCGATTAGCATTACATTATAAATATAATCTATTATTATGAAAATACCTGACATGGCTCGAAGAACACAGGTAAATCAAATATAATTGCAAACATGTTTATTGTCTTCAAAACGTCTTTATCTGCATGTTACAGCCATAGATATCATTTAGAGACTAGATGCCCTATTGGCCGCTGTGGCGCAAGAAATGCGGCCGCCATCTTAAACCGGTCATACTCCTATTTGCGTTGCATAGCAGCAGTAGATGCCAGAGCACTGTGCAGCATATTCCTGCTCAAATCGGCGGACCATCACTCGGGGATTACTTTCCACAAGTAAGATTTAACATTTAACATTACCGTACTATTGATTGTATTCTGTGAACAAAATATTCAATGTGTCCTGTATCGTAGCTACGTGTATGACCTTTGCAGCAAAAAAACCGCGTGAAAATCAGTTCGGTATTCAGTGAGATATGATTAATTAAATGCGCTGACAGCTCATTGCACCTGCCAAACAGATTACACTGAGCGGAGCGGGTGACCGGTTTAAGATGGTGGCCCCACGGCTCGTCCGCGCCAATAGGCAGTAGCGGTCGATAGGGCGTCTATCTATAAGATGTCTATGGTTACAGCCATGAGCCGTGGGGCCGCCATCTTAAACCGGTCACCCGCTCCGCTCAGTGTAATCTGTTTGGCAGGTGCAATGAGCTGCCAGCGCATTTAATTAATCATATCTCACTGAATACCGAACTGATTTTCACACGGGGTTTTTTGCTGCAAAGGTCATTGACGTAGCTACGATACAGGACACATTGAATATTTTGTTCACAAAATACACCTAATAGTACGGTAATGTTAAATGTTAAATCTTACTTGTTTAAAGTAATCCCCGAGTGATGGTCCGCCGATTTGAGCAGAAATATGCTGCACAGTGCTCTGGCATCTACTGCTGCTATGCAACGCAAATAGGAGTATGACCGGTTTAAGATGGTGGCCGCATTTCTTGCGCCACAGCGGCTAATAGGGCATCTAGTCTCTATATGATGTGTATGGTTACAGCGATCTCTGGAAGGTTTGTTTTTGTGTCAGGACTTCCTGAATGTCACATGATTATGGCACTTCTTCATGTGTTCCATATATGGACTGCATGTGCACACGGCGCCCTGAAAATGAAACAAAATAAAGAAAAGGTGCGCCACATGCGCCTTCACCGTAGAAGTCTCTACAGCACAGTTCAAAGACACTCTTTCCTGCTGGTTCAGCTCTCAGTCCACTTTTATCAAACTCTTCCCGATGTCTAAACTCATTCCATTCATAAAGCTCTCTCCGTTGTACAAACTCAGACCATTTGTCAGCCAGCAGGTCGCGAGTGTTGATACGAGTCCCCGGTCCTTCTCTCTCCCTCTCTCTTGCATCAGCCGGTTTATATGCGGTCTCCGTCTCCCCACGCCAATTACTGCAATCAGACACAGGTGTTCATCATTTTGCACTTGACCTACTTACTTACCGCTCTGAGAACGGCCCATCTGATGGCAAGACATTCTTTCTCAATGGTGCTGTTGTACTTAGTCTCTCTCTTAGAGAGCTTGCGACTAATGTACAGCACCGGCCGCTCTTCACCCTCCATCTACTGGGACAGGACTGCACCCATCCCTCTGTCCGACTCGTCAGTCTGCAGAATAAAAGGGAGAGAAAAGTTAGGAGCCTGTAAGAGCGGTCCGCCACACAGAGCAGCCTTTATCTGGGTAAAGGCCTGCTGACACCGCTCCGTCCACTGGACGGTATCTGGTGCATCCTTTTTAGTTAGATCAGTCAGCGGGCTAGCGAGGTCCGAATAATTAGGCACAAACCTTCTGTAATATCCCGCTAGCCCCAGGAACTGTCTAACCTCCTTTTTGGTCTTAGGTCTCGGACAGGTCGCAACTGCTGCAGTTTATCAATTTGGGGACGCACCTGTCCATGACCCAAATGGAAGCCCAGATACCTAACCTCCACACGCCCAACCGCACATTTCTTTGGGTTGGCCGTGAGCCCGGCTCCTCGCAGCGCCCCGAGGACAGCCCGCAAATGCTGCATATGATGCTGCCAATCATTACTATAGATGATAATATCAACCAAGTAAGTAGCGGCATATGCAGCATGCGGCCAGAGAATTCTGTCCATCAGGCGCTGAAAGGTCGCCGGAGCCCCGAACAAGCCGAAAGGAAGAGTGACAAATTGGTGTAATCCAAACGGCGTTGTGAAGGCGTTTTTTTCTCTGGACATTGGATTTAAGGGGATCTGCCAATATCCCTTTGTTAAATCCAGTGTCGAATAAAATCGAGCAGTGCCGAGCCGATCAAGCAATTCGTCAACCCGAAGCATTGGATACGCGTCGAATTTCGACACAGCAGTCACCTTGCGATAATTCACACAGAACCGAACCGAGCCGTCGGGTTTTGGAACCAAAACTATCGGGCTTGCCCAGTCACTGTTGGATTCTTCTATTACACCTATGTCCAGCATAGCCTTCAATTCAACCTGAACTACTTTCTTTTTATGTTCAAGTAAGCGATATGGCCGGCTGCGTACTACTATACCCGGATCAGTCTCAACGTGGTGCTGAATGAGGTTCGTTCGGCCGGGCAGGGGCGAGAACACATCAGCAAACTCCGTTTGTAAATTACGTATATCAGTGATTTGGGACGGCGAGAGGTGATCTCCACCTGGGGCCAGAGCGAGTGATTGAGATTTTGAATTCGCTTCTGGACCAAGATCCTCCTCCCCACTCACTACCATTGCCAACATCACTGATTCCGCCTCATTCCATTTTTAAGGAGATTGAGGGGGTAAATCTGATGTGCCCCTCCCCTGTCCGTACGAATAACCTCATAGTTGAGATCCCCGACTCGCCGTGTGACCTCAAAGGGTCCTTGCCACTTCGCGAGTAATTTAGAACTGGACGTGGGGAGTAATACAAGTACTTTATCTCCCGGTGCAAATTCACGTAGTCTAGCCCCCCTGTTGTACAGCCGACTTTGTTTGTCCTGGGCCTGTAACAAATTCTCCATAGAAAGCCGCCCCAAAGTGCGGAGTTTTGTTCTCAGGTCCATGACATATTGAATTTCATTTTTGCTATTCGAAGGTCTGTCCTCCCAAGTTTCCCTAAGCACGTCCAGCACCCCGCGGGGCTGACGCCCATAAAGAAGCTCGAAGGGGGAAAACCCCGTGGAGGCTTGGGGGACCTCGTGCACAGCGAACAAGAGGGGTTCTAGCCACTTATCCCAATTTTTGGCATCTTCCTGCACGAACTTACGAATCATTGATTAACGTGCGATTAAAACGTTCCACCAGTCCGTCTGTTTGTGGGTGATAGACGCTGGTGCGAATCGATTTAATGCCCAATAATTCGTAAAGTTCGCGAATAGTACGTGACACAAACGCCGTGCCTTGGTCGGTGAGAATCTCCTTTGGGATTCCCACCCGGGAGATTAATTGAAACAGCGCGCTCGCTACGCTCTTGGCAAAAATATTGCGAAGCGGCACTGCTTCTGGGTATCGCGGTGCATAATCCACTAGGACTAATGCAAAGCGATGCCCTCGTGCGGATCGTTCTAATGGCCCGATGAGGTCCATACCAATTCTCTCGAAGGGTACCTCCATTAAAGGAAGGGGGGACAACGGTGCTTTTGGGATGGCCGGTGGGTTTACCAACTGAGATTCACGACAAGACGTGCACCACTTGCGCACGTTCTCGTGAATGCCCGGCCAAAAAAATCGGGTCATTAGACGATTTAGTGTAGTTGTCTGCCCTAAATGCCCAGCCATCGGATTACAATGAGCCCTCTGGAAAAGCATTTCCCGACTGCTTTTCGGAACTAATAACTGTGTTGTATCTTGCTTTGTCTGGGTGTCCTGGGTCACCCGATACAACTTATCTTTTATAATTGCGAAATAATGATATGAAAGAGGTCGGTCTGGGTGGAGCGGCTGTCCGTCGATTGTGCAGACCCGATCAAATGCATTTTTAAGTGTTTCATCTCGGGACTGCTCCAGAGGAGAGCCATCACGCTCCGAAAGATCCTGTCTTTCAATAGCGTTCCGATCCTCTGGTGCAGGTTCCGATGGTCCCGGTACAGCCTCTCCCACCTGAGCGACCACTCTCCTCCCCCGCTTCCTTTTAGTCCCAGAAACACCCGCACATAAATGTCCCAACAAAACTTTAAACCCCGGCCAATCGGTCCCCAAAATTAGCGGGTGTCGGAGGTGCTGACTTACAGCTGCCTCCACACTATGCTTTTGGCCCCTGAATTGGATTGTGACCGGCATTAAGGGATAATCCACCACTTACCCGTGCACACACCTTACCTTAACCATGCGGTTATTATCCAATGCCCCAGGTTGAATCAGATTTTGATGGATGGAGGTTTGGTTACAGCCTGAATCCACCAAAGCCTGAAAAGTACCCCCCTTTATACTCACTGGTATTTGGAACAACCCAGCTCGATCGGGGGCGGCCTGCGGTGTGTCAGGGACCCTGACCAGAGTCCCCACCTCCATCACTGGACACTGATCGATAAAATGACCAGGGTCCCCGCAACGCCAACAGGCCGGCCCAGTCCTTCCCGCTGCTCCAGTGGTTGGCGTGAGGAGAGCGCGGGTGCAGGGAGTGGAGGGAAACCGGACGCGGAGGGTGCTCCCCTTGGCGGCGCTCTAGGTGCGGGGACAGGCTCTGCCCCGGTGCCGGTCCTCCAACGGGGCGCCGTCCTAGGAGGGAAATTGCCACGGGACCTAGGGAGAGGAACAGGACGAGAAGAAACAGAGGGAGGGGGAAGACAGGGAGGGAGAGAGAGAGAGAAGTAACTTGAGTTATTATGCTTCTTTGTGTTTGATGATCAGGCAACTAGGATAATGTGTGTTTTGGATCTGCAAATATCTGTATTGCCAACTGTTTGCGCAGCGCAACTACGGCTTGTCTAACGTTACTCACTCATGTCGGCTGGCTGTTGGGTGTTTGCTCGGCTGGTGATCCACCACGGACGGACAATTTTGGATTATATTTCCTGGTTCCACGGATTGGATAGCTCTGTGTCACAAAACCCAGACTATTGACTGTTCTGTCTTGTCTCTGCTGCTGACGTGGTCGAGTGTTGGATGCATCCTCTCCGGCCGCTGTGGCGAAGCTAGCTGGTGCTTCCTCGCACCAACATGTCGTTAATTAAATACTCCTCCCTGGAACTTCTGAATCTCTTCTGTAACATCTTACCAAACTGCCTTGATACCATCAAATCACTCAAACTCTTGCGTCGCCCCCGCTATGTACATAGAAGCTCCCAATGTAAGTTTGTTTACATAGATCATGTTATTCCCACTGTTCTGTCGGACAGACGCTCTGTCGCAGTGAAACGACGTCATCACAACAAACCTCACGTGCGCTCTGTCAATCTAAACCTAAGGTCTCTGGTTTGTGTTGATATTGCTTCTTCTACACTGCCTGCCTTAGCACTTATTAACAGGCCTGCAATGTTCATGTTATTGAACACTCGTTCCCTAAACAATAAAGCACTACTCGTACATGACATCATTACTGACAGAAAAATGGATTTTCTCTGCTTAACAGAAACTTGGCAAAATCAGCAGGATTTCATGGCACTCAACCAAGCCACCCCAGCAGGCTATGTGTACATCCAGAAGCCTCGTTCGACGGGCCGTGGTGGTGGTCTGGCTGTTATACATCGAGCTGACATCCCAGAAAAAAGGACTTGCGGTGCCTAACATCACCTCATTTGAGTGTTTTTGTTTTACATTGGCTGGGCCTGCTCAGCTTCAGGTGGTCCTTGTTTATCGCCCACCAAAAACAACAACCATCTTCATGGCCGAGCTATCAGAGCTACTCATTTCCGTCTCTTCCATGTCTCCTTCCACACTTCTGCTTGGGGACTTCAATATTCATGTCAACTCTAGCAGCTGTCCTTTTGCTGCTGAATTCCTGTCACTGTTGGACTGCCTCAACATCATTCAGCATGTTAAAGGTCCCACTCACACCAAAGGTCATACACTGGATCTGGTCTGCTCCATTGGTGTCACTCCCTCCCAGTTGCAATGCATTGATCTAGCTATCTCTGATCACAGTGCCGTCCTCTTCTATGTTCCAGTCCTTTTGCCCAGGCAACACCTCAAACGTACCATCACTTTTCGGAACATCAAGTCTGTTAATACATCATCACTATCCAGAATTGTAGGGACCCACCTGGCCACAGATCCCCCAGAACCCGGGGTGGATAGCTTAGTCACACATTATAATACAGCGTTGTCTCTCAGCCTGGACTCTCTTGCTCCCCTCAAGACTCGAACTGTCTCCTTCTCCCGTCCTGCCCCCTGGTTAACCACCCAACTTCGTTCCATGAAGGCCACTGGTCGCCAGCTGGAAAGACTCTATAAAAAATCGGGCCTCACTGTCCACCTTGAGGCCTTTAAAGACCATGTGAGGTCTTATAAAGAAGCTCTCTCCAAGGCAAAAACACACTACTACTCAACTCTCATTGGTAACCAGCAAAAGCAACCCAGAAAGCTCTTCTCTACCATAAACCGGCTGCTCCGTCCTCATGATGCCCCCTGTCCCTTTGACACTCCTAATATTGGCTCTAATTTTCTGGATTTCTTTCAGGCAAAAGTGGACTCTATCCACCAACAACTGACGCCTCCTCATGATCCCCTACCCATAACTCACACTCATGATGGCGCCAATTCCCTTGCTACATGTTTGCCACAGCACTGCCTCTCATCCTTTTCCATTCTGGATGCGGCTCAAATCGCTAAGTTGGTTACCGGAGCTAATATCTCCACCTGTTCACTGGACCCCATGCCAAGTATTCTGTTCAAGGCATGCCTCCCTACTCTCTGTCCCATCATAGTGGATATCATAAACAAGTCTCTGGTATCTGGCTTGGTACCCTCTGGCTTCAAAACAGCTGTAGTTTGGACCCGGCTGACCTCAATAACTACCGTCCAATCTCCAACCTTCCCTTTATGAGTAAAATCCTTGAAAGAGCAGTTGCTGCCCAACTCATCACATGTCTCACTATGATCTCTATGAATCCTTTCAATCTGGCTTCAGAGCCCATCACAGCACTGAGACTACCCTTATCAAAATCGTCAATGACCTCCTCATCGCCGCTGATTCTGGACATATCAGCATCCTCATCCTTTTAGATCTCTCAGCAGCCTTTGACACAGTGTCCCATGCTATCCTTTTTAAAAGTCTATCTGAATGTGTTGGCCTCACCGGCTCAGCACTCTCCTGGCTCCAGTCATATCTCTCAAATAGGGAACAGTTTGTTACTTTTAGAGACTGCAGTTCACCCCCGGCCCCAGTCAAACAAGGTGTGCCTCAAGGCTCTGTGCTTGGGCCCCTCCTTTTTACCATTTACATGATGCCCCTTGGCCAGATAATACGTCACCATGGTCTTAGTTTCCACTGTTATGCTGATGATACACAGCTGTATATCAGCACCAAACCATCCACTCAGCTCCCTCCACCATCGCTTATTGACTGTCTGAATGAAATAAAAACCTGGATGTCATCTAACTTACTCAAGCTGAACAGCAGCAAAACAGAGCTATTGGTTGTGGCTCCCAAGCCGCTACTCTCGAGGGTAGGTGGTCTAATCCTCAAAGTGGATGGTTGCTCCATCTTTCCTTCCAAGGAAGTCCGCAACCTTGGTGTCATTTTGGACTCCACTCTCTCCTTTCAGTCACACATCAAACTCATTACTAAATCTGCCTTCTACCACCTCAAAAACATTTCCAGACTACGACCATCACTCTCAGACCCTGTGGCTGAGTCACTCATTCACGCCTTCATCACCTCTCGCTTGGACTATTGCAATGGTGTCCTGTATGGGGTACCCAGTAAGATTCTTGAAAGACTACAATACGTCCAGAACTCGGCTGCCAGGGTTCTAACACACACTAGGTCTTGGCAGCACATTACACCAATCCTCACCCAGCTACACTGGCTCCCAGTCAAATTTCGCATCACTTACAAAATCCTGCTCCTCACGTATAAATCTCTTCATGCCACTGCCCCCCGGTATCTACTGGACCTTCTCCATCCCTATATCCCCTCACGGAACCTGCGGTCCATTGACAAGGGCCTGCTCTCTGTCCCCCACACAAGACTGCGGACTTTTGGGGACAGAGCCTTCAGCGTCGCAGCCCCTACCCTCTGGAATTCCATTCCTGCAGATTTCCGAAATGCTCCCTCTCTGGACATTTTCAAAAACCTTCTAAAAACCCACCTCTTTTCAAAGGCATTTAACCAGGACTGATTAATTATTATTATCTACTTATTTCTTATTTTATTTTATTATATTCTCTTCCTTATTCTTTATTCCTTATGTAGCTATATGGCCATCGGCCATTTGCGGCACGCGTCCCGGAGCTGTTGCGCGAAGACGAAGGGCCGACCAGACTCCCCAAGCTCGAGGGTCCGGAACCGCTGTCTGCTTTGCTCGGGGGTCCGGCCGACCCGCTGCAAGATGGCGCGCTTGAGGTCTTGATAGACCAGGAGGTTCGGGACTGGCAACTGCTGTGCGGCGATCTGTGCCTCCCCGGACTACAGCGGGATCAACCGCACTGGCCAGTCCCCAGGCGGCCAGCCCCAGGTCTCGGTCGCCTTCTCGAAGAGGTCGAGGAACGCTTCTGGGTCATCCTGCGGACACATTTTGTGAAGCGGGATGGTCTGGGCCGAGGCTGAAGCTGGCGTTGGTGATCCTGCCCGTCCCTCCCGGTCTATCCAGCTCAGGAACAGCTCGCGGTCTTCCTGCTGGGCGCGGAGGAGCGCCTCGAACCGGCGCTCCTGTTCCTCCTTCAGGGTCAACAGGGCACGATGTTGTTCTTGGTGGAGACCCGCGAGCGCGTGGATGACATCCGCAAATGGGGACGGAGGCTGTCTGTCGGCAGCTTCTTCTTCCATCCCGGGTTTCGGCACCAGTGTAATGAAGATTCAGTTTAGGGATGAAAGAAGACAAGGGTCGGCGTAACGGGGACTCGTATACTTTATTAAAAATGAAACAAAATAAAGAAAAGGTGTGCCACATGCACCTTCACCGTAGAAGTCTCTACAGCACAGTTCAAAGACACTCTTCAGCTCTCAGTCCACTTTTATCAAACTCTTCCCGATGTGTAAACTCATTCCATTCATAAAGCTCTCTCCGTCGTACAAACTCAGTCCATTTGTCAGCCAGCAGGTCGCGAGTGTTGATACGAGTCCCCGGCCCTTCTCTCTCCCTCTCTCTTGCACCAGCCGGTTTATATGCGGTCTCCCCACGCCAATTACTGCAATCAGACACAGGTGTTCGTCATTTTGCACTTGACCTACTTACTTACCGCTCGGCTCCTCCCTCACTCTCCCGCTGCAAACTCCGCAAAACCATGCCCCCCCCAATTACCTAGTTTGTCAAGGTAATAACTTTAAATCTGATAGTAACTTTGAACTATTTAAACAAAAAAACGCTTCAGTGCACCGGCGCTCTGGCAACGGTTAACAGAGCTTCCTAATTGCCCAGTGTTCCACAATTAACGTTATGGGTTAGAGCAAAGATATTCATTACAAGTATATTCAAACACTGGATTTTTGGATATCATTCTATAAATGTAAAACCTACAGTATACTGTATATTATTAGTATATATTATTAGTATATTATAGTAGTAGTATAAATAATTTAATATTTTTATTTAACATAAGTTACATAAGGCTGCTATATCAAATGTTTTTACAACAAAATAGATATCAGGTAAGTTAAGGTGAGATTAAAATAGTAACAGTGGATCTTAACATTTATTCCTGTGCACTTTGACCAAAAGATTACAAGATTCACATATGGGGTGGTGATGGCGCAGTGGATAAGACCCGGGCCTTTGGTGTGAGAGACCGGGTTTGAATCCACGGTGAGACACCAATGTGTCCCTGAGCAAGACACTTAACCCCTAGTTGCTCCAGAGGTGTGCGACCTCTGAAATGTAGCAATTGTAAGTCGCTTTGGCTAAAAGCGTCAGCTAAATGAATAAAAGTAAATGTAAAGATAAGGGAGATAATGAAGCCATAGAAAGATTGAATCTTAATTACACAAAATATTTCAGAATAAACTTTATTATATTTGTACAATGGTCCTCTATACAAACATGATCATGTACTGCCACTTTAAAGATAAATGTATACTCCAGATCATTTAAAAACTACTGCATAAATGCTTCATAACCTATGTAAATGAGAATTACTGACCAAGGAAATAGGAAAAATTATGACTAAAATGCTCATATTGTATTAACTGTAATAAACTGCAATTGTGCCCTCTACATAATGACGTGAAACAAAGAATGAAAAAAGACAATGGACCAAAAAGTCCTGGTCAATAGGGCTCAGAATTCCTCAGAAAAGTAACATATAGATACACATCAGCATAGCACAATACATTTAATTCCTTTGAGGTTCACTTGTACACCATCTTTGACTATTTAGACCTGAAGCCACAGCTATTTGTTTGCTTCCTGAGTTTTATAAGTAATTTCTTTTCAGATTCAGACACTTACAGTGGTTTCTACCACACATAATTTTAGAGTACCACCAAATGCTGAACTCAGCAAATTGCCTTAACTTTAATTCAATAGATTACCATTGTGAAACCATTTTGGTACACTGCGGTTGTGATAAGAAAATGATTTAACTTAAATTGACTTACCAATATCAACTGAATTTGAGTATTATAAGATCATGTAATCATTAATTATGATGTAGAAAGACAGTCATTTCATTCTTGTTCTCAATGTAAATGTAAAATCCTTGAATCTATTTTCAATCAGTATACTCTGGACCAGCCAGCAGCTCAATAAGAATCACTTCCATGACATTCTCTCCATTTCTTTGGGTGAGAGAGAGGAAGAAAGAGAAAGTTTGGGTAAATACATCACAATTCATCTGTCCGGAATAATAATAATAATAATAATAATAATAATAATAATAATAATAATAATAATAATGCGTTACATTTAATATAGCGCTCCTCAAACACCACCAATGAGATTCACAAATTGAGGCCATTACCTCTGTTGAGATCAATAACTTTTGGAGAGGGATAGTTGTTTGCCTCTGCCCTTCCTTTCATTATGTTGTTCTTGTAGTCTATAGAAGAAGAAAAAAACAAGGATTTCATCAATAAAAGCTCATGTAAATATGAAGATATTATGAAAAAGTGTGATAAATCAGACTTATTAATATAGTATGTACATTATATGTCAGATGTGGGACACTCGGCTCGCAAAAGATATTTCACTGTAAAATCCCTTTTTAAAAAACAATAATCAACCAATTAAAAAAGTCCTATGTCAATGTAGTTGTTGTTCTTGAGAATATTGAAAAATATGTTTCTTGCAGAAACACCAGATCACATTCCCCTAGATTTTATAGAGTAACTGTTCCAGTGATTTTCCAAGTATTAGAAGAAGAAAAAAGATGATTTAAAAATGTTCTATTACAGCATTAAAGGGATAGTTCACCCAAAAAAGTTGATGGGCCCCATTAACTTCCATAGTATTTATTTCTACTATGGAAGTCAATGGGGCCCATCAACTGTTTGGTTACCCATATTCATCAAAATGTCTTCTATTGTATTTAGCAGATTCATACAGATTTGAAACAACTTGAGGGTGAGGAAATTATTACAGAATTTTTATTTTGGGTGAACTATCCCTTTAAGTAAAACAGTTGGAAAAATTATGGAAAAAATGTGGTTGCGCGTACCCAGTCGCAAGTCTTCCTGATTGTAGGGTTGCAGTTCTGTGGCATCGTGCTCAATGGACGTCCTGCGACCACTTCCAAGTAAAACAAACGTTATGCTTTTCATGTGTTAGCAAGTGTAAAATGACTATTGTGGGTCTTACTTTACTCAAAAACACTGGAGAGGTTTAATAGTCTATTCTCAATTCTTACCGCTCAGACATTCGAACCTCAAACTCAAGCCCTGAAACAGATATTACATAAAAGGTCAAAAGAAATTTCAGTAAGATCCAAGCCAATAAAGTATTCACTTTATTCAGGCAGTTTGCAGTTTGACTAAAAAGCCACATTGGTTTCTTTTTCTTGTTTATAAAATCATCCACATGATCCTACCTTTCTTTCGGCAGTGCCTCGTGTTCATAATGATGCCAATGAGCATTAAGAGTAGCAGCAGGAAGATTGCCAAGATGTAGCCCACTTGGTGCAGGAGATGAGTTTGATTCTCGGGCAGGATTACATTGAGGACGTGAGGTGCCTCCACCATGCTTGTATCTGCTTACCAAGGACAAAATGGGAACATGAGAGGACCAGATGTATGAGAACTCTTGAATATCTGATATTAAAACACTTCATTATTTTATCCTTTACTAAGAGCCAAGAAACAAAGCAGAAAAGCCTAAATTACTAGTTTGTTTTTCCCTTTTCACCCAGGCTTGGCAGGCGAGAAGGGAGAGGGACAAGTTTTCATGTCAGAATGGCCAAAACAGGCATAATGAGTTCCAGACCTGATGTCATGCTGCAGCGACGGAGAAAAAAAACACAAACCACCAGAACGGAAAGCGATAGTGCAGGCGGAGAGAAATACCACCACTTCATGGTCAGTCTGTCTGGAGACATTTTCCATTTATTTAGTGCCCCACTAACAACAGGGAGAATTTAGATGTAATCTGCCACGGTCTCTGGGATTGCATGACAGTAGTGCTCTTAAGACCAAATAAACCAAACAAACTCACTGAATAATGTTGTTTGTGTGTTACACAGTATTGGAAATCTTGTTTTTGGCTTAAAGGGTTAGTTCACCCAAAATTGAAAATTATCCCATAATTCTAGGTGTATATGACTTTCTTCTCTCAGAAAAACACAATCGGAGTTATATTAATAAAAATATCCTGGCTCTTCCAACCTTGAAATTTTGGAATTTCAAAATTCCAAAAAAAGGAAGGTCCCTCTTGGCTCTCAACGAAGGCGGTCGCATTTTCTCTCCCTCTCCCTCCCCTCACCTCTCCTGCTTTGCTTCTCTCGTCACGTCTACTGTCTTGTACTTTGAGAGACTCTCGCTACACTGCTCTCCAAAACCAAGAAATTAAGGATTTGATCAACTGGTCTCTCAACGCAATTGACACCATCTTCTCGACGAGAAGCTTGGGTTCATGGGAACCTGACTGCCCTGCCGGAACGTTCACAGCTGGCTACACGATGGACGCGTGGGAGAGGTGGCGGGTCGTGTGTCTGGTGGCTCTTTCCGTGGAGGACGTTGAAGATATCTACCTATTCGGCACCATGATAACAGGTCTTCTGCTGATTGGATTAGGCATTGCCCTGGTTTATCGAGGAACTAAGCAGACGGTGACAGCTGTCAAAAAGCCCCGCAAGGCTGCCCGTGATGATTGAAGCGGTGGGCAGAGCTGTCAGCACTCAGACTGGGTCTATGAACCACAATATGGATAACATCATGGAGAAGCTCACAGCTTTGCAAAGGCAAATGGATCGTTTCAGAGACCAAAACGGACCAGGAGAATAGCCTGTATAAATTGAATGCGGCTACTCGCCCGAAGACCAAACAATCCCAATCTTATCTGTTTCGGCACCCCCCTACCAGCACTGGCCTTGGCCAAGGCCACTGCTGGAACAACAACTCTCCCGGAAGAGCACTGCAGTGAGCCGCTCTTGCGATCCTTCCCCGACTCCTCAGACACCTGCTGATTGTTGACTCTGCCTGGGACATGATCATGGTTGTCTCCATGGCAACTTGCTGTGTATCGCTATGACAATCCTGCGGACTGAGGCTCCTAGATTATGGTGCCAGCTTAGCGACTCTCTCCAGGCCTACACACACATGAACTTACACATACACAGATATGCACCTAACCCACACCCCATCCCACGCCTTCGCCGCTTCGTACCCCCAGTCTGACAGGCGGGTCTGTGACCAGCGCCATAATGGCTGCAGGACCGGATGCTGCTTGCCTGGGCTGGACTACCTCCATCCCCCACTCCCCACCATGTTGCAATGTCTTGTTTGTAGAGTGTACTGTTTATGTGCTAATGTTGCTGAGTTTTTTTTTCCTGTTCCCAGACTGTACTCCTTACAGGAGCATAGTCTGGGGGTCGCCTTTTTTTTCTCCTCACCTCTCCTCATGTCATGCTGTATTATTTTTTTTCTCAAAATGGCGCTGATATAGCAGCCTCGGTAACACCTTATTACCAAAGCAAATTCCTTGTATGTGCACAACACTACTTGGCAATAAAATTGATTCTGATTCTGATTCTGATTCTGATTCTTGATAATGGGAGTGAATAGTAACTCAGATTTTAAAGCCCAAAAAAGGGCATCCATCCATCATAAAAGTAATCTATAAGGCTCCAGGGGGTTAATAAAGGCCTTCTGAAGCGATGCGTTTTTGTAAGAAAAATATCCATAATAACTTTATATACTGTGACCACTAGCTTTCGGTAACATCAGTCCGCGCATTCATGAGAGAGTCGAGTTCCAGCGTGTGACGTAGGATGTAGGAGTAGCGTACTCTAACGTAGGAGAGCCGTAGACGCCTCTCGTGCTTTAAACAAATAGGGCTGGGCAACAAACTCAAGATCCTCCGACATTTCTCTTTAAAAATTCTCATTTCAGACTTCCAGTTCGTGACCGGTATTTTGTTTTGCTCTATCCTCTGCGCTTCCACGGTCGTCAATACGTCATGGGTCGGGTCAGAGTTTACTCTTCGGTCGGAACTCGACTCGCGCACGGAAGCCAGTGATTCTAGTTTATAAAGTTATAAATATGGATATTAACCCAATGGAGCAGTATGGATTACTTTTAAGATGGATGGATGTTCTTTTTTGGGCTTCAAAATCTCAGTTATTATTCACTCCCATTATAAGGCTTTGAAAGAACCAGGATATTCTTTGTTCAAAACTCCGATTGTGTTTGGCTAAAAGAAAAAAATCATATACTCCTAGGATGGCTTGAGGGTGAGTCAATTATGGAATAATTTTCATTTTTTGGGTGAACTATCTCTTTAACAACACAAAAAACATCTTTACCCTAACAGACATTATGATTACTTCATGAGTCAGTATACATGTCTCATTGGAATGAACAATGAAGAATTCAATGACATGCTAAGAAACTGATCATATTTGTGTGTTTAACATTTACAAACACAACACAGAATACAACAAATTCACAAATCAAAAACTGACATTTTTGTACATTATTTATAGGACAGGCAAAAAGAACAATAAAAAAAAAGGGGGGGGGGGGGGGGGGGAGGTGGGATTGGGATACAACAGAAGCAAGATTCAAAAGCTGCATTTCAACTTCTAAGGCCCAGAATGCATCACAGCAGTGTGACAAAGGCTTTCCCTATCCTTCGAATGCGGCCTACAAATGCGTTCTTCGTTTACAGGGCCCCGAAAGATAAACAAGTGGATCCTTCCCAGCCTAGCCTTTCCCAAAAATTCATCACAGTTAAATCGCTGCATGTGCACCAACCTCTAGATTACAGCTACAACTTTTTAACGATTTTGAAAAGGTTAAAAAATATATTATTTAACGTCGTTAAAAAGAGCAATATTTAAGATATTTTATATATTATGCTTATAATTATATATTAAATATTTGACGGTATTTCATAAATGTTAAGTGAAATAAATAAATAAATAAATAAATAAATAACAAGTTAAAATCTTATTATTATTTAATCTTTAAATATTGTCTTTAGTTAATAAAAAATGTGAAAATTTGGTAATATTTACAAATATTTATATATATAAATATATATATTTATTAAAAAATATATATATATAAATATATATATATATATATTTTTTTTTATAAGAATTACCAGAAGGTCAAATTCAGACAATACACTAAATCTATAAGATAGATGACTGGCATTGTGTCACCTTTTTCTACTTAAAGTGGACTGGGGAATTTTTTTTTTACACTTTACAGACATAAGAAGATGTACAGTAATTCTAACACGGACCATTCCGCCTTTGTGCTTTCATGTTACAGTGGCCCAGATGTTTTACAGATGTGGGTTTTCATGTCGGAAAAAAGCCCATTGCCAATACAAGATGGGCAATATTGTCTGAGCAATGATGGTACAATCTGCAAACCCCAGGAGAAAGCAAGACTTTGCTGTGACCTTTTGTGGGGCTGTAATAGTTTATAAAGTGAGCTCAGCCATTACTAAGCAGAGAAAATATGAAGCAGTCTTCCAATAAAACCTCCCCCACCTCCTTTATGACATATTCACTACATTTCTGTGAAAAACATTTACTCGTACAAACTCATCTTTACAAGAGTTTTGTAACACAAGCGGCAGGGACAGAGCCAAAATGACTGGAGTCGATCTGAACAAAGACTAAAGGACAAAGCCATTTTAAATAGCTCAAAAAAGAATGAAAAACAGAGAAAGAGAGACGGGGAGATTGCAGACTTCCCATTGCAGACTGAAGATCAAGCAACAAAAAGTAAACAGAGAAAAAGGGGGATGAAGTAAATATATCCCAGTTCTCAAGCAACATTCCTCCCCCAACCCCAAATATGCATTTAAAGGGAAGAGCAATGGAGCTGATTAGGAGAACCCGGACATACACGTTGAAAGCATACAAGCTAAGAAAAGGAAGAGTGCTTTGTTTCTAAATTAATTTTCTTTAATTCCTTGATCCGGCATGCAACACAAAAGGAAATGATGCACAATTTTTTAGAGAATTATCATGCAACCAGATCCAGATCCGTGGAACCCTACAACTTCTGGTCATAATGACCAAAATCGGAGGAAAAAAACACATAAAAGTGATCCATACAATATGTGCATTGTATTCCTGCGCTGCGCAAAATATAAGTCCTTATTCACTAATAAATAATCAAATCTAGGTTGTTTTAGAGATACAAAAATGGTCTGTCAACATCATAGACACCAAAATGGCATTGGTTCAAAGCTATCGTATGACTTCAGAAAGACTTGGAATATACAGCACAATTTGTATAGACTACTTTTATGGTGATTCTTGACAACTCTTAGTCACTTTAATGGCAATTCTTCGAAAACTAATAAATTAAAATAATTTAAACCATACAGGTTTGGAACAAAATTAGAGTAAATAATGACAATTTAAAATAAATAAAAAATCTTTGATATTTGAAACAATCTAGGGTGCAACAAATAAAATACTTAAAATCAACTTAAAAATATTCTCTTACTTGGGTCATCAGCAGGAAGGACAGGATGCGAAAGATTTTTCGGTGCTTCAGTAGAGGAGTGCGCAGTAGGCAAGGGCTGGATAGAAGGCCCGACGATCACCCTGAAGATTCGTCTTTCATGTAGGCCACAGTAGTGATGGTGAAGGTGGCAGGAATACAGGCCTTTATCAGAGGGCTGAATGTTGTGGACGCTCAGGGAGAAATCCCCAATGGAGAAGGCATCCGTTAAGATGTTCATCTTAGTCCGGAGAAAGAGCGGCCCGTACTGCCGGTTCTCTCCAGAGGCATACATGTCGACGAGGCGGTCTGCTCGGTCACGGGTGACTCCAGGAGCCTGCCAGTCCCAGTGGACTACCTGCTGCTGGGACTCGTCCCCCTGACTATCCGTCCATAACTGTCTGCGGTTCACACACGGAAGCACCACACTCTTCCCCACCAGAACCACGAGCACAGATTTATCGCCATCCCAGACACGCTTTTCCTTTCGAGCTGCAGAGATTAGCATTATCAATAATATATGCTTTTTCAAAGCTCAAGGTTATATATCAGTGATTTAAAGCAAAACTGTCCTTTTTTCCGATGTTATACATAAAATACTTCCTATTTCAGCTAATGGAGAGACAGTTACAACAAATACATTATCAAGTTAATTTCTAATTTAATTAATTTCTTGTGACTCTCTGGCACTTATTAAAACATTTGTTTAAAATTCGGGAAACATGTTTGGAATTCATCATTATTTTGTACTCCATTGGAGCCGCAGAAATGACACGTAAGTAAGGACAAAATGCCTAGAAGTATGGAAGCCCATTTCCACTTCAAAGTAAAAATATAAAAAAGGTGAAATAAAGCCACACTGTGAGATATAAGGTCATGTTGTGATATTAAAAAGTCACATTGTGAAATGTAAAGTTATACTGCGAGATCTAAAGTCAAATTGTGAGAAAAAAGTAAAAAAAAGTCACAACTGAGAAATAAAATGTCTCAAATGCATGAAATAAAGTCAGTTATGAGATGGAAAGTCACAATCACCTTTGTTTATTTCTCAATTTTTTATTTTTAGGCAGATACAGGCTACCATTCTTGTGTTTTTCAGTATATAGATGTCAGGCTTATTCTCTTACGTGATTTAGTGACGTTGAGCTGGATTTGAATTGACTGGTGGACCTTGCAATAGTGGTGATGTAGGTTACAGGTATAGATACCTTTATCATTCACATCCACATCTGCAAAAACAAAACAGCAACACAAGAAAAGCAGATATTAAATATCACGAGCGAAGGAATCAAAAAAGGGACATAGACAAAGATGAACCTACTATTAATAACTAGTGAGAAGTTTCCATCGCTGAAGGCATCTTTTGAAATAGTAATTCGGCCCCTGTTGTAGTCGTTGTACAAGCGCTGCGTTCCCCCTGAGAACATATCTAAAATGCGCTCCACAGTGTAATCGGGTTGTTTCTGGATCAGGTCCCAGTGCACGACGCGCTGGCGGTCCCGAAGGCGGTCCTGCCTCCAAACCATCCGCTGGTTATGACACGGAAGAACAACATCTGACCCGGCTGGAATTGTAAGGTTCTTCGCCTCCACAACCACACTAGGCAGGCTGTTTTGTGCCCAGGCTAAAAAAGTACACATCCATTACATTGCTTTATTCATTTGCGTTTATATAAACAATACTGGAGCACTACTATCAAATAATGTTCATGTTTTGTTGCTCACTCACCACATGGTAAGATCAACGGAGTGCAGACTGAAATGAGAACAAGAACACAAGCCTTAGAATTACTGAAGATGTAAGTCATATTTACTGAGATCATCTAAAATAGAAATTTGGCATCTGTCTTGTTGGCATTTCAACCACCAAAATCTGCTCAAAATCACTATTCGATCAGGGCTCATATTGTGAATGCAGATATGTTAAAACTTAGTTCTTAAGCGTAAAAGACTTATTACTAAATGTTTTATTTGCTGCTATGCCAAAACAAAGACATTTAGCAGAAAAAGCAGCACAGAGAATCCTTCCCTCTCAGCAGTTAGGCCTGTAACCCAGAAGATAAATACTGAGTTTCTGAAGGCCTCTGAACAACCACCACTAAAAGGTCAATGACACAGCGATTTGTGAATTTCTAGTTCAATTTTTACAGTGTCTAAACAAAAAAGACACAAGCAGCATTAAACCCTGATGTGTCACATTAAAAGGGTACAATTAACTGAATACCTATGTAAAAACAGTGCTTCCCACAGGATTGTGTGAAACTGGTGGGTGGACAACAATAAAGTCTGTGCACTGACTTGTACCTTAACTTTTATTTGCATCTGATTAATCGTAGGCCTCATTTATCTGAGAGTAGGCATCAAATTTTTTGAGTAAAAAAAGCATTATTTTTTTTAATATTTTTGGAAATATTCAATAAAATATGAAAAAAATGTGCACTGTGGATCACACTTTAATGTTTCACCAGGAAATTTGTTTTGAAAAACTTTTCTTTTGAACAAAATGGCACATAGTTATACTTGTGGTGTTCCATGTAAAAAATGTACGGCCATTGAAAATGAATGGGAGAGACTAAAAATAAGAGAAAAATTTAGTTTTCAGGAGCATGTTCATTATGTTCATCTACACATATGTACATGTGTGCCTGTAAACATCCTGTTGTGTTTGACAACAAAAAAAAACATTTGAGAAGTAGTTATACCCTTTGTGAACAAAGTCACTAAGTTTCAGTCCAATGCAATAACATTAACTAGTATTTTCATGAAAAAGAAAATCTTCTCCGGGTCAAAATGACCCAATAATCATCACTGCTAACTTTCCCTGACAAACCAGAAAAGTAAAACATGTTGAAGTAAAGCAACATCATCCTTTACTATTGCTGATGCTGCAGAATCAGAGGTACTGACTCTTTCATGACTAATAAATATGACAGACTTTAGTCATAGTTAACTCCTAATTTAGCACAGCACAACAACACACACTACGTTTAAATCAGATCAAGCTGTACAATTTAAAGAGATAGGAGGAGGGAGGGGGTTTACAAAGACAGAAAAACAAAGCAAACGAAAAGATTTTAATCTATACAGTTCTGCCAGACATAACATACATTTTGACCAAAATAATAATAATAATAACCTTTTGACAAAACAAAAAGTTGGCAGGACGCCAGCACGAGACGTTTTGCAAGACTTACAATAATAATGTAATAGATAAAAGTTGATGTACAATACCACATTTACTGTAAAGGATGCAACAAAGAAGGCAATATTCAATGTTGTGTAGGAAAATGTCGAAAAGGAAAAGATCAAAGAAGTTAAATAGTCAAAAAATCGTTTCAACTACTTACTGAATGCCACTAGAAACATGTCCGAAAAGTTGAAGATAATTGTTAAATCTGGTACTCGATGAAAGCGTGTTTTTTCAAAGGACTGTCACCTCACCTCTGTTCGTCGACCAGCGACAGAAAACAAAACCTTCTGCTCGTCTGGACCACTAACATGCGCCTCCTCCAGAATATTAAACATCATGAAATACTAAACTCTCTCACGTTACCTGCAAACATTTCTTACATTTACACGGATTTGAAATGTTTTGCAAAAAACAAAAAAAACAACAAAAAAAAAACAAGCCTGAACGCAGCATCATATCTACATAATAAAAAATGTATACGGGTAATAAAAATATCAAACCAAAAATAAACTAAATGTTTTTTTCAAACGTTTTAGAAATACTATTTTTGATACACATATAAAAGCAACTTTAAACTATTTAATTACATTCACAGTAATGACGTTATATTACTTCGAATATTTGCACTTTAATTTATTTTAAAATATATTTAATCCATATAACAGCTACGTTAAAACGCTATATAATAAATTAATCATTATTAATAATAAATAAGTGAAATCCTGTTAAAAAAATTTAATCTGAACATTTTAAGTCTTCAATACATTTTTTTTTTTTATTATTTTAGTAGTTTGTGTGAATGAGGCTGTCCTGAGACTCAGAATATTGCAAAATTAAATAAATAAAAAGTAATCATTTCATTTCATTTAATAAAATAAAAAAATACTGCAGTAGACACAGCGATGATTTGCTTCACCCTAGTGGTGACATGAGAATATGATTTCTAAAAAAGAAAAGAAAAAGGTAGAGACAGAGATGATTTGCTTCACCCTACTGGTGACTTGAGAATATAGATTCTACAATAAACATTAAAACAAACAAAAAACACAGTTCAGAAAACAGAGATGGGTTCTATTTGAGTCATTCACAAAAGGGGATATTAGCTCTTAAACAATGCACAACACAGAGAGGTGAGGCCTTTTTATTGCAGTAATAAGTACATATTCATGACGAGTCTGTGAATTTCAAGTCACTGTTTCGCTCCCGATGCAGTATTGATAGTCTGAATAGTATTATGAAAAAAGTCACAAATATTTAAAATGACACAGATGTTAATTACACATTTCTTTTAGACTGACTCAGTCTGACATAGACTTTGGGTGCTGTCCATTCATCTGGGGATTTCTTCAGTCCAGCTCGTCTAACGATTCGGGAAAGATCTCTCTCAAACTTAGCCTGTAATAAAAAATGTTATGGCATACATTTATAATTATAGCACTTGTTAATGTAAAGTGTCAACTCTAATATGTAACGGACGTTAACTGTATAATTATAAACTAATTGCAATATATACTGTGTATATATATCATTTTATTTATTTATTTTGCTAGCTTAGATGTGTAACATAACTGACCTGTTTTTTCTTCCTCCTGACATCTCTCACCCTCCTCCTAAGGAACTTGGTCCGTTTTAGCAGCTTCTTGTATTTGTGCCTGTTCATCTTCCTCCTTCGGATCTCCAGCACATTCTTGCAGTTCAGTGGTGTTGAGCTTTCCCCATCCCCATCCCCCAGTAATGGCAGCGCACACGGAGGCAGCACCATGGATTTTCCCACAATCTCACCTTCTTGCAGAGGCGGAGAAGTCTCCAGCAATGGGGGGAGAGAGTAGCGCAGAGAAAGCCAGCTTTCCAAGGGTGAAACTGATAGTTTACGGGGCACAAGAACCTCCTCTAACTCTGGCTCAAGGGGTGTCCATAGTTTGGGTGGAAGTTTGTTGTCAGCAGCTGAAGTGAAGCATCTATTTGTATAGTAAAGCGTTCTGAAACGGGCAGAACGACAGTGTTGAACAGCACTGCATAACACCTGGCTCTGGTTCTGCAATGAACCTGAAAAAAGTATAGGACATTGTACAACAATTATTTAAAATATATAGGTCCTTCTCAAAAAATTAGCATATTGTGATAAAGTTCATTATTTTCCATAATGTAATGATAAAAATTAAACTTTCATATATTTTTGATTCATTGCACACCAACTGAAATATTTCAGGTCTTTTATTGTTTTAATACTGATGATTTTGGCATACAGCTCATGAAAACCCCAAATTCCTATCTCAAAAAATTAGCATATTTCATCCGACCAATAAAAGAAGTGTTTTTAATACAAAAAAAGTCAACCTTCAAATAATTATGTTCAGTTATGCACTCAATACTTGGTCGGGAATCCTTTTGCAGAAATGACTGCTTCAATGCGGCGTGGCATGGAGGCAATCAGCCTGTGGCACTGCTGAGGTGTTATGGAGGCCCAGGATGCTTCGATAGCGGCCTTAAGCTCATCCAGAGTGTTGGGTCTTGCGTCTCTCTACTTTCTCTTCACAATATCCCACAGATTCTCTATGGGGTTCAGGTCAGGAGAGTTGGCAGGCCAATGGAGCACAGTAATACCATGGTCAGTAAACCATTTACCAGTGGTTTTGGCACTGTGAGCAGGTGCCAGGTCGTGCTGAAAAATGAAATCATCTCCATAAAGCTTTTCAGCAGATGGAAGCATGAAGTGCTCCAAAATCTCCTGATAGCTAGCTGCATTGACCCTGCCCTTGATAAAACACAGTGGACCAACACCAGCAGTTGACATGGCACCCCAGACCATCACTGACTGTGGGTACTTGACACTGGACTTCAGGCATTTTGGCATTTCCTTCTCCCAAGTCTTCCTCCAGACTCTGGCACCTTGATTTGCGAATGACATGCAAAATTTGCTTTCATCCGAAAAAAGTACTTTGGACCACTGAGCAACAGTCCAGTGCTGCTTCAAGCGCTTCTGCCGCTGTTTCTGGTTCAAAAGTGGCTTGACCTGGGGAATGCGGCACCTGTAGCCCATTTCCTGCACACGCCTGTGCACGGTGGCTCTGGATGTTTCTACTCCAGACTCAGTCCACTGCTTCCGCAGGTCCCCAACGTCTGGAATCGGTCCTCCTCCACAATCTTCCTCAGGGTCCGGTCACCTCTTCTCGTTGTGCAGCGTTTTTTGCCACACTTTTTCCTTCCCACAGACTTCCCACTGAGGTGCCTTGATACAGCACTCTGGGAACAGCCTATTTGTTCAAATTTCTTTCTGTGTCTTACCCTCTTGCTTGAGAGTGTAAATGATGGCCTTCTGGACAGCAGTCAGGTCGACAGTCTTACCCATGATTGCGGTTTTGAGTAATGAAACAGGCTGGGAGTTTTTAAAAGCCTCAGGAATCTTTTGCAGGTGTTTAGAGTTAATTAGTTGATTCAGATGATTAGGTTAAAAGCTCGTTTAGAGACCCTTTTCATGATATGCTAATTTTTTGAGATAGGAATTTTGGGTTTTCATGAGCTGTATGCCAAAATCATCAGTATTAAAACAATAAAAGACCTGAAATATTTCAGTTGGTGTGCAATGAATCTAAAATATATGAAAGTTTAATTTGTATCATTACATTATGGAAAATAATTAACTTTATCACAATATGCTAATTTTTTTAGAAGGACCTGTATATGTATATATTTTTAAAGTGGTAATGGTACAAAATCTAATAAGCTTACCAGACACTTGGGAAAGCAGGTTCAGTCTTGAAACAACCCTTTGAAGAAACATGGTTTATAGTCCTATGGCTGTTGTTGCATCCTCAAGAGCATCATGGACTGAAAATATACAAAACACACAGTTGTGTATCTTCAAAATGAGTGTTTCTTCAACCACAGGCACTTTTATGCCCCAAGGGTTGAAATTAACAGAATGTAATATTTTCTTTACTAAATAAAGGTCACATTACATCTGTAAAAACGGTGGTGTTTTTTTTGTTTTGTTTTTTTACAAAGCATTAATAACATTTTTGTTTTGTTTTTTTAATTCTCAAGTTTTTTTACAGAAAATATACTACACTCTACATAACACTCTGCAGTTCACACTAGAGGAAGGTCTTTCATTCAAACCAGTAGCAACTGTTAGCTGGCTTCATTGCTTAAAACGATAACTGTTAGTATCGCTGAAAAAATGTAAGCAACAAAAATCTAATAAGTATAAAGATACTAATACATCTGTAAACAAGTAAGCAACTCGTATGATCGTTTAAAAGAAAAAATCCCATCGGATTACGTACCTCACCCGTTCAAAATGTTCAATGTGACTTTATCTACTTCCGGTCCATCTAATTATTGTGGTTCCCCCTGCAACAAATGTAATCTCCAAAAGGTTCCGATCTAGAGTCAAATCAGCTATTTCATTTAAGACTGAAGTCTATTATGAGATCAGCACGGTTGTTTAGCGAAGCTTAAACAACATCAAATCAAAATATGGTAAAATATGAACGGACTTTTATCGTTGTCATTGGTTAGCGTGGATAAAAACGAATGAAATCACAATATCCCAAATATCTGTAGAAAACAACAACAACAAACAACAATAACAACAATAGAAATTAGATTTATTTTTATAAAACCATTTCTAAATCAATGTAGCATTTTAAAAAAGAACGGGTATCTTTCTGACATCTTGCTGTTTCACTTGTTTTTCCTAAAGATGGCGTGGTTTCCCAGCCATCTGCGTAGAGTCAGAGAATGTCTTTGGTAGAGTAGAGTTGATCACAAATACTTTTCGGTTTTCCTTTGTTTTTGTCTTTGGGTTTATATGTTATTTTATTCTGTTATTTTGCGTATGTCTACGAGGACTTGTATCTTTAGTTATTGAGACTGTGCTGTTGTAGTTACTGATACAATGTCAAACATGTCATCGTTTCGTTTGTTTGTGAAAATAAAATGTGGTTAAATGAGATCAAATAAAAAAAATCAAGCTATTTTTCCTCATTCCAAATGTTATACATGGGGGGGGGGGGGGGGTCATTTACACTACATTGCAAATATGCAAAATATATATATATATATATATATATACATACATATCACAATGCAATACAATATCTATTAAAATATATTTTCATATATTAAAGAATATATCAATCATCAAACAACATCCTTATTGGATGTTTCTTGAATAAATATTGCCACTTGTTTTACATGGGCCTAAACATGAAACTCATGAAACATGAAACCCATAGCACATTCCCTGCTTATGCAATAAAGATGGTCTGTTGCATGCCCTGTCTTTGGTTGATCCGAACATGGAGGTTTTGAACTGTCTGAACTCACTCAATCTGCAGGAATTTGGAACAGAATCAAATACCAGGATAACTGAGTCAATTTATATTTTATATTCCCCTGGAGAGATAAGCCGCTTAGCTAAAATTAGATCCATGCTGTCTCATATATGAATATTTTAAGCCATAACAAGCCATGTTATGTTTTGCCAAGACTGCCTGTCATTAAAATGTGTGTGGCCAAAAAAGGCATGTGGCCAGAAACCCCCACAGAACTGTCATCCCTGTAAAATAAAAATAATAATCTTATTGTTTTTACAGTATGAGTCTTATATTTAGGAGTTCAAATTTGGTGCATTAAATGTCCCTCATTAACATAAAAATTGAAAGATAGAAAGACATTTAAATAAAATAAAATAAACAGATCAACAGATTAAGACAAAAAGTGCAGAAGTGGCAGTGATAGTTTCGCTATCTGTAAAGGTAAATAAACATCTAGAATAACTAGTCACACAGGATGTCTACATGAGTCTGCAATAAATATTTAGTGTCATCCCTTAACATGAAAACAATAGAGAACTTTAGATGTTTTTCTATAGGGGGGGTTATTATTAACCAGTGGGTATCTTCAACAAGATGATGATAGTGTGTGTGTGTGTGTGTGTGTGTGTGTGTGTGTGTGTGTGTGTGTGTGTGTGTGTGTGTGTGTGTGTGTGTGTGTGTGTGTGTGTGTGTGTGTGTGTGTGTGTGTGTGTGTGTTCGTTTTTTTTTTTTTTTTTTGCCAAGACAGCATAATTTACAAACATGCCAGGCCAGAGTCAACAACCCTCAAGTCCCACTTATCTGTAGCCTACATAGTTAAAAGGTGAGTGGTTAGAATGTTGTACCTCCCTCCCCTCACACACCCCCTCTTCTCATAGGCTGCTCTGCTGGAAGCAGCTTATCTGACCAACTACTTTTTTACATGCCTGCGTACTGCACATGGTATCACATTCGCTCCAAAATTAACATCTTTTGCAGGAGTCTCCACCATTTTAGCTTATCTATTTAGGCATTAGGTGTTTTATATAACATATTCCATCACATATTTATGCTGATTCCTTTTCTGATTTTTCAGTGGCTGATCAACAAGCATGTGTTTTCTAATATTTCTTCATTTTGAAGAACTGAAGGTTAGGTGATTATTACTTATATTTTATGTAACTGAAAA
Source organism: Siphateles boraxobius (assembly GCF_051911475.1). Taxonomy (NCBI): domain Eukaryota; kingdom Metazoa; phylum Chordata; class Actinopteri; order Cypriniformes; family Leuciscidae; genus Siphateles; species Siphateles boraxobius. Next base: position 12,516,531 of record NW_027509205.1, on the reverse strand, counting down.
ACTTTATGTGCTGCATTCAGCTGTCAATAATTTGCTGAAATTTTAAATAACCAATAGACATTTTATTTCAAAAGTTTACATCATTATGTGGCTCGTTGACACCCAAGTTGTTATTATATAAATATTGTAATGTGCACCTGTCTAGGTATTTTTAAAAAAAAAACACGGATAACAGCCACAACCTTTAGAATATAATACAATAAAATATAAAAGAATGATAAATTGCAATGCAAAATCAAATTTCAAAGCTAAATAAATAAATAAAATTTTTGACTGAGTGAAGTTTTCGTGTTTAAATATTTATATTGTATCACGATACGCATGATGTTATACAGCAGTTTAATTTTACAGGCTTTATTTTTTTTACATTTTTGTTTGTGGATGGACCATAGATTGCGTGACGTCATGGACGACACCCCCGTCCAGCCCCTATGACGTGATCAGGGTACTACTCAGGTTCGTCGTTATCCGGGGGTTAAAGCTAGAAAAGCCGGTGGCGGAGCTTCATCAGGCCGCTGGCCCAAGTGACTACATTTATTTTGTTTTTATTTAAAGTCTAACGTTTTGTGAGGTGTAATGGCTCTTTGAAATGGCGCAGAAAGATACATTGTTACATCTCTTCGCAGGGGGGTGAGTGTAAATTATAATTATTATCCATATGATAACGAGGATGACGGTTGATGGAAGGTCGAAAGCAACTTTAAGCGGACTGCTGTGGCTTTTACTGAATGTCTCACTCATATCAAAAGAGGAATACCGTGTGTCTGTTATTACAATCTCCTCTGATATTTCGATGACGAGTTTAAATGAAGACAGTTCTTGTCTTGTTAGCTTTTAGCTAGCGGTGAAACTAGCCAGAGCAGCATCATCAAGTCACGCGACCGACGTGTTTTAAATTTAATTTAAATACGCGAGCAGGTTTAATGCTCAAGTCACATCAATATAATATATACTAATAATTTTGCTAACTGTTGTAAAATGATGCCTGAAGGATTTACTTTACTTTATTTTATCTAGGCTGTCAAAGACACATAGATGCGTTACGTAATTATGGCATTATAAACGAGACGAGAACATCTCTCGCGAGCTCTTCTTGTGCTGCTATTAAAATGTGAAATATGTACATGTGTCCGTGGAGTGTAGATTTAGGAAATAAAGAATTAAATGATCATCATTGCAGAGCTATTTTGCTTTAGCAACCTTTGAATAAAAAAGCGACTTACTTTAACGTTACATGAACACATCCAAGGTCATTCCGCTATTATTTTCGTCCTACAACAAACCCGTATTTAATATCAGTTCTCATCTACTACGTTACTCCTGTACGACTGACAGACTTATTGTTAGTTTGGACTTGTGTATGTGTCACACTTTCTCAATAGCATGAGAACGTGTCATCTATGAGAACGTGTGAGAATCGTCTGTGTTTTGTGCGCATTTAAATGCGTTGCATTTGCGCAGGCTGTTCAATGTCACTTGCTCTTGGTAAAATGTGGCTGTGGAAGTGCTTGGCTCTTTCAAGGACAAAGAGATTCATACCCATGTCACGCATGTATCTATACTAGAGCCATGAATGTAGGTGACGGCTATTTAAAAGGACTCAAATGCACGTGTTTGCTGGATCTCAAAAAAGTATCCAGCTGCAGGAAAACGCTTTACAACATGTTACATGTGTTTTACAATATTGCTCATTCATTGTACATAATGTTATCTATGCTTGTATAAACAGAAAAGTGACTTTATTTAAAAGTTGGCTATTCTTGTTAAATATTGTAGATAACGATGCAATCAAAATCCATGGCTCATATTTAAAAAGAACATTGCATGTTACATCAGAGTGCAGGTATGACGTCACTCTGTAGATCAACCGTTAGTTATCATCACACTGGTTCCCTCGACGACAATAACTTGTAGGATTTTTCCATATGCTTTTGGATTAACAGAAAAAGCAAGCTCTGTGATCAACAAAAGTTATGATACTTATGTTTTGTTCATCAAGATAATTTTTACAGATGAACACAACTTTTATGAATTTTGAAGCCAAAATGTAGTTGCCAGAAGTAAAAAGCTAAAGGTTATAAACAAACTCTACCATGATCGCACGACTTCAACATCATCACCACTACTCTTCCAACAACTCTTTGTTTATATCTAAAAAAAAAAACAGTTTCCAATAAAGTTTGAGTTAGAATAGTTTGTAAGAGTGCGATTATAAGCACAATGAGGCTGTAAAAGCGTACAGAGTTTACCTGTAATGCGTGATGACGTTTAATCTCCCTGACTGCCTCTGTAGTCCCATTTAGCAACCGCCTTTTTCAAGATACGTAACAGCTAAAAAAATCATGACTGGGGTAACACTGATGTATTTTATGTTATAGAATAAAACGTGAAAGTGTCTTGAGCTTGTTCACCAAAACCTTATTTCAGCCATTTAACTAAAACCCAGTTTAAAAACCCCATTGACTTTGGGGGTGATGGAACCGGAAGGGCTAAAATGCTAACTAGCTTCTGCGTTTTGGCCTACAAATTTACATCATACCTGCACCACTCAGGCAGCGCAACTTTACTAGCTGTAAAGAGCTGGCACTCACTTCCATCCTGTTGCTGCGGTGCTGGTATGAAACTGCCTGGCACTTTAAGATTTCTGACGGATTTGAGTTTTCACGTTACGCAGAAAAGCGATGAAAAAATCAAGGGGTTTCAAAAACTTGAACGTTGACAATCCCAAAGTATTAGGACCACTTCCTAAAATATGAAGGCAGCTTTGTTTATATGTATACAGACTGACTAATTTATATAGTTTGTTAAATTATAAAGTGATGTTATAAAGTCAAAATATTGCCCAGAATTAAAATATGATTGGCTTTTATTTATTGTACTTAAGGGAAAAAGTATGATTTAAATATTATTTTCAATGTATTTTAATTTGTATTATATTTAGTGTATATTTTTCATCTTAATATTAGACTATATGATTGCAATTTCAATTATATTAAATTGTATTTTTATAGCTCATAATAAATATAACTTATTATAAAAAATAAATACACCAGCTTTACAGAATAAAGTACTTTTTGATTAAGCAAGCCAAAGGTGACAATGGTGGGGGGAAAATCCTTAAGCTACAGCACAAATAAAACCATTCTAAATTGTGATTGTTGCAAAGAAGCAGAGATGACAATTTTAAATGTATATATACATTTTTCTTGTTGTTAAAATGTTTAAAATTTCCAATGACTTCCTTAGCAGGCCTCCGAGTATCCATGAAAAGTCCATGATCATAGATGTGGAAAGCTTAGGCACAGAAAGATTTTACGACATCTGTCTTCTGCATGATGCCACTTATAATCTCTGTTATATAAATGAAGAATAAGTTAATAATTTAAGTGCCAGTTAAAGATCTAACAAAAATTTCAGCTCAATTACACATTAATTCAGGGGGCTTGTTTTGAAGGGCAAAGACATCTGTGTGTTTGTTTTATTCAAACAGCTATACCACGTTATGAGCATTATGTAATCATGCCCCGAGCTTTGTTTGTCTGCTACAAAACGGTCTGTTATAAAAACATTACCCTTGGTCTTCTGCGAGCTGGATCACTTTATGAGAAGGCAAGCTGTGTAGAGACGACTTCCATCAATTCTGGTGTTAACGCTTTTGTTGAGGACGTCTGCCCTTGAAACTGAATGTGCTTCTCAGACAGATTTGTGGTTAATCTGTCTCTTACGTTCTGTCCTGAGGTCAGAGGCATTGTGCTCTTCACATGCCCTGTACTTCTCCAGCACATCCCGTGACCTGTGTCAACATGTTGCGACTTCTGTGAAACAAGAGCTGTGATGACAATTTATTTGCCTTGGGTCTCACTAGAATTAAACAAGCTACACAGTACGGCCGGATTCACGAAAATCTTCTTAAGTAAAGAAATGTTTTGGGAATACAGAATATTTGTATCTTTATTTTTTTAAGTTATTAGATAAGAAGAAATTGGCAGTTAATAAGAATTTTATTCTTAAGAATGTTTTGTGAATCCGGCCCCAGGTTATTAAGTACAATTGCTGTGCACATTTTTTGGTTTTTGTTTAAGAAATGGCTTTGCAGGTTGGACTGGATTTTTTCCCTCTGCTTTATTGGTTAGTTTCTTCATTTCTCATTTGTTTACATGATCAGGCTCATCTGAGTTTTCTTTTATTTGGTTTTAGAGCCAGGGTTTTATATATATAGCTATATAGCCATCTCACATGATTCATACAAGGTGCTTGAACTTGAATTTGACTTTTTGAAATTTAAGTCCTAGAAAACCCTTGAAAACAGCCATATTTATAAAACAAAGTACTTGGAAAAGTGCTTAAATTGTTGAAAAACAATATTTATGAAATTAGTGTTTAATTTTATCAATAAAACAATCTTTTCACAAAAAAAGAACAATATAAATATAGAGCCATTTCGAATGGCTATGAACGTGATATTGCTCCAATAAATATCCAAGTATACAGCTTTCATTCTTCAGGTCAATCATATATTCATGAGAAGAAAAAAATCAGTTTGAATAAGGAAATGGATATCTTTGTCTTTAGTATCATTTTTAATGATTAAAGTTACCAAAATTATTATATGTGCTGCACTTTATTTGTACCATTTTGTTTTATTGGTTTGTTTATTTATTTAACTTTTTTTTAGAATCTAAAGGTAATAAAGATATTGTTTGATTAGTGAGATCTCTGGTTGTAGGCTAGTCCTTGAAAAGCAAAAAAAGTAGTGCTTGAAGTCCTTGAAAGTCCTGGAATTTCATTTTACAGTACCTGTAGGAACCCAGATCACAGTGCAGAGCTCCAGTTGTTTAACTTTGTAATGTGAATCACGATCAATGTCACCTGCGTCACATTGTGTCATTTTGATGAAGTTCAGTTTGTTTTCCTTGACCTCATTTTTATACTCTTGACTCTTACAACAGCCCAAAAGGTTGTCCGCAATCTCTGTGTACTGACGCGCACACACATATTTGCGTCTAAAGTTTAGTTTGAACTGGATTTGTTGCCTCAAACAGCAAGTGTAACTGCAGGTTTTATAAAAGGTTGTTATTGCCGAAGTAGATTTTGTCTCTGTATCTAATCTGGATGCCCTCAACCTTTTTTGGTCCACATCCCTACCCAATTTTTATATTCCAAAATTCTTCTGAACTTATATTATTTAAACATTTTTATTTTATTATATATATATATATATATATATATATATACAGTACCGTTCAAAAGGTTGGAGTGGGTACAATTTTTTAAAATGTTTAAAAAGAACTGTTTTCTATTTGAATATATTTTAAAATGTAGGCTACTTTTTTCCTGTGATTTCAAAGCTAAATTTTCAGCATCATTACTCCGGTCTTCAGTATCACATGATCCTTCAGAAATCATTCTAATATGCTGATTTGGTGATCAAGAAAACATTTCTTCTCATCTATATTATGGACAATAATTTTGAAGAAACCATGATTTTTCTTTGAAGATTTCTCTTTGAAGATTCCTTGATGAGAAGAAAGTTAAAAAGAAAATTTATGTGAAATAGAAATCTTTTGTATCATTATAAGCGTGTATAATCCATTTAAATGTCTTTAATTTCTTTTTGTAATAAAAAAAACAACTTACTTTTATATAGAACCAGCAGTCACAGTTGTTTTGCTTTGTTTACAGATGTGGTGGAACCGTAGGTGCCATCATGACCTGTCCCCTGGAGGTGTTAAAAACCAGACTACAGTCATCTGGCCTCACCCTCAGACCTATTTTCCAGGTCCATTTAGGCTCATTCAACGGTGCTGGCGTCATTAGACCGGGACCTGTCACCCCTGGCTTGCTACAGGTGTTACGGTAAGCAAGAAAGTACAAACAATATGACATCGTCATCCACCCCAAACTTGAATGTGCCTGAAAGTAGATCCGGATCCTCTGTGGGGTAGCGACATTTGACGTCTGAAGTCTATTATTTGAATGCATTTAGCACTGGATTTGATCTTCTACATGAAAGCAGATTAAGGCAACTCTTATCCTACTGTAAACTGCTGCTGTTGATGAGGATGTTGATGGGGGGGTGTTTAACCCCCAGCTGCGGACAGCCTTATGTAAAGGCAGAAGAGCTCATAAGCATTCTCTGTGAATGTCTATTTTGAGTAGTTAGGCAAAGCATGGCTCTCAGGAACTAGCACTGTCACATGATGCCTTCTTGCTGTGCTCGAATTACTACCCGCAAACATGTCTCTGAGGAATGTATGGGTCTACGTGACTCCAGTATAGTAACATTTCAATTTCCATGAACAGATTCAATATCCTTTTATTCTCCATGAGGAAGCATTTGCCTTGTGAATTATTCTTCATTGTTTTCAGTCAAGTGATGAAGTAAATATAGAATGTTTGAATTGCTTTTCCTTGTAAGAAGTGATGTATTATCAACCTGTGATGATAAACAGCACTTCAGGAAAGCAATTTAGCAATAAATGTGAGTCACTACTGTCTACATTCAGGTGTTTAGCTGCTAAGGAGGGTTTGGTGTAATATGGTGGATCATATAGGAAATTAATATGGAGAAAAATGTGTCCGCTAGTTTTGCAGCAGTGCTCAAAACAAGCTGTGTAACTGGATTGTAAACTGATTTTGTGTAATCTGACTGGAATAATAATAATAATGAGTGTTGTCATGTGTCTACATTTCATCTCTGCACTTATCAGGTCAATTCTAGAGAAAGAGGGACCAAAATCTCTCTTCAGAGGATTGGGTCCAAATCTGGTTGGTGTTGCACCCTCAAGGTAATGGTTCAATTCCGTTTTGTGAAAATCAAGATTAAGAATAAATTTAGTATAATGGTTAAATTTTATCAAAGTTAACCTGTAGAGTGAATTTTTTCCCCCCAGTCAGCCTCAGAGGTCATTTTAAAAATAAACGTCTTCCGTTTCCTGGTACGAGACTGTCCAGTAGTAAAATGAACATGTAAAAAGTACAGTGTTTGCCGCATTATTTGGCAACGGGTTAGATAAGTTTTTTAGATAATAAACTTTTTGTTGGATACTATCAAGTAGTCTTTGTTTTTGTTTAAAAAAAGGAAAAGGAGTTGGTAAAAGATAAAAAGTAATTAAATCCTTGTTATTTTATTCTTTAGCTAGTTTAAAAAGTGACTTTTTTAATATAATAATACAATTATTTATATAAAATAATTAAAAAAAATATTCCTTTTATTATTATACAAATATTTTTCTTCATAACAGTAACCATACCTTTGCTTTTTTCCAATTTCATTTTGAATTAGGAAAAGTTGGTGTTAAGATAACTTTATAATAATATAATACATTTTTATTTAAAATATAATAGTGTAAGAATTTTTTCCATAACCATACCTTTCCTTGTAGCTTTCACTTTGAATTAGGAAAAGGTTGTGTTAAGATAAGATAAAGTGACAAAAGTCATAGTAGTAGTATTAATAATAATTATAAATTATTATTATTGAGAATTTTTCTCAGGAACAATAGCCATATTTTTCCCATTCTAGCCCACTTAATTAGATTCAAATCACTATTACTTCTAAGCAGGTTAGAAATATTTTTTTTCACGCTTGTATACTGCTGTTATTGTTTAGTCATCGTGTCCCACAGTCATCATGGCAGTAGATCTGGGTGCTTATTCAGCTCTTTGTGCAGTCTGTTCCAGACATTCAGCAAAGAGAACGGACTGCACTTTCAGGAACTCACTGCAAGCTGTTTGGCTTGATAAAACATTGGTAGCCTTTCAATGTGAATATCCCTTCTTAATATTAAAAGGAACTTTGCAATGTCATGCATGGAGAGAGGAAGCAGGGGGTGTTGAGTTCAACAGAATAAAGCGCTTATGTACTATTTCTGTTCTTCTTCAGGGCAATCTATTTTGCTGCTTATTCGAAGTCAAAAGAGACTTTCAATGGCATCTTTGTGCCGAACAGTGGAGCCGTCCACATATCCTCAGCAGGCTTTGCAGGTGATGCCTTAAGGTTTTTAAGGAACATTTATGCAATATTACCCATACCGTTTCCCAGAACTTGAGAGGGAAATTAATGCAACCATTTGATGCTTACAAAGAAAAGTTAATGTTTGGATCCCTAATTGCCTTGTTTTCCTTTCAGCGTTCATCACAAACTCCCTGATGAATCCCATCTGGATGGTCAAAACAAGAATGCAGCTTGAGAGGAAGTATGTTAATGCTGTAGTTTCACCCTTCTTTACTCTCTACAGGGAACTTGCATGAGGGCATGATGCATTATCTGTATTGGATTCTTGAGTTGTGGCCCATTTGCATGTGAGATGTAATGCATCCCCAGATACTTTGAGGATAATGAGTTTTTAGGATGGGAACCCATTAGCACAGTCTTCCTGTTACGCAAACATCATGATGATAAGCATGTGATCCAATCTGCTACAGTACAAATATCCACCTTGACGCACCATCCGAGGCTAAGCAAGCATGATCTATATTTGTGCTATAAAGAGGGCCGGCAGTCGGCTGCTAGTATCAGATGGGAGAATTATGTAAGGTGGTACACTGAAAATAGTCTGCCATTTAATTCACCCTTCCACCCTACACGCAAACCACATTGTGCAATGCAAATAAAAGTTACAAGTGAATGTTATGAAGTCTTTGACCTTGATTTTAGTATTCATGCTGGATCAATGCCTAAACTAAGTTTTAAAATAAGAACTGTTACCTTAGAGTTAATCCATTTCTTCCTAATCACCTGACCGCCTGTCTCTTTGTCCTCCAGGGCACGTGGGGAGAAGAAAATGAACGCATTTCAATGTGCACGGTACGTGTACAAGACAGAGGGTATACGAGGTTTTTACCGGGGCCTGACGGCGTCGTACGCCGGCATCTCGGAGACAATGATCTGCTTCCTCATTTATGAGACGTTGAAGAAGTACCTAGCGCAGAGTCGATTCACCACTCCTGCCACCGACACAGAAAAAGGGGCTTCAGATTTCCTGGGGCTCATGTTTGCTGCTGCATTTGCCAAGGGTTGCGCCTCCTGCATAGCTTATCCACATGGTAGGTTGTTATTTCCTATCAGCCAGTCTATGTCTAAATATATACATAGATTGGTTCCATTGTAGCAGTGGCTCCTAAACTAAACAACCACTCAACAAGTATGTGAGGTGACTGGGAAAGCGGACAAAATGCTGAGTTTTTCCCGTTCATTTAATCCTAAACCACCTTAAAATAACCTTAAAACTGAGCACTTATTACTTACTGTGTAAAAACTGGCAAATGGTGGCGTCGTAAAAGGTCAAATGTATGACATCAAATTACCTCATCTTTTGCGGTCAAAACTGACTGCATCCACACAAGCGGTGTGCATATGATGGGTTGCATGCAAAGTAAAGCAAATCATTCTACATTACTACCGTTCTCAACAATGTACTATTGTAAAAGTGGGGTTTTAGCACTTACTAGAATGAAGAACAAATATAGACACAAATTTGCATAGAGATCGATTTTAAGACTCAAATGTTCTTTGATACAAAAACATGCAATGTGAGTTCTTGTTTTTAATGTTAATATATTAAATGAGCAAGAATGCATTTTTCCTGAATAGCCACAAGATTGCAAATTATATTGATTTTGTTTAAAAAACAGTTCAAGAAAACAAAAAGGTAATATTAAGTGACGTATATTTTAAACACGGTATTGTCAATATTGTTTGCTACGAATGTTAATATTTTGCAACAAAATAATAGTTCCAATGAAAGCCACAGCAGAATTGTTGTGCGTCTCCAAGCAACACACTGCAATGTTTTGTTAGTGAATGAATCTGCAGCCTTGAAGGAATCAGTAGAGTTAATGATTCAATGACTCCATTCATTAATACAGCCACTTATTTTGTTACTGAATGAATGACTCAAAGACTCATTGAAACAGTGACTTGCCACCACCTACTGGCGGTTTTAGTTGATATTTCTTTTTTATCATAATTTCACATTTCTCTGTTGAACTTTTTCATTTAAAAAATTATCTCATAACATTATTTGTGTATTATATTTATTAAAAGTGACTGTAAATACTTTAACATTATTACAAACATTTCTATTTCCAATAAATGCTGTTCTTTTGAACTTTCTATTCAAAGAATCCTTAAAAAAAAGCCCCACAGTTTCCACAGAAATATTAAGCAGCACAACTGTGATATTGAAGACTGGAGTAATGATGCTGAAAATTCAGCTTTGCCATCACAGGAGTGAATAAAACTTCACAATATTACAATACTATACATGTATGTGTATTTTTGATCAAATAAATGCAGTCTTGGTGAGCACAAGATAGTTCCTTTTTATATTTGAAAAAAAACATTAATAGAAATCCTTATATACCGTAATGAAACTTTGACCTCTCCTTCGCACTTTTAATGACCATCCTTTCCTGGTTTGTCTTCCAGAGGTCATTCGGACGAGACTCCGAGAAGAGGGAAGCAAATACAAGTACTTCTTTCAGACGGCACGGCTTGTGGCGGTGGAAGAGGGCTACGCGGCTTTTTACAGAGGACTCATTCCACAGCTTATCAGACAGATCCCCAACACAGCCATAGTGCTGTCCACATATGAGCTCATTGTCCATCTGCTGGGTGAACCCTCCAAATGAACCTGCACAACAACAAGCACACAAAAAAAACTTTTGACCTGCAGCTAACGTGAACCGAATAGAATCCGTCGTGGATGGGGATTTTCTTTTGAATTACTCAAAGACTTTAAACAACTTTTTTTATTTTTAAGTTGAATGCTTGTTATCGGAACTATTTTCCTTGTTTATGTGTTATGTAAGTGGCGCATATTGCATAGCTCTTTGTGTATACTGTATCAGTGTACAAAAAAGGTCATCGAATATACAAATAGTGCTTTAAGTTAACTAAATTATTCATATTATAAGTAGAAATGTTTTGTTGCAGTCCATTGAATTCTTTGGATCTAAGATATGGTACATGTCCAAGGGTTTTGGAGTTAATATTGGTGGATCCAGTTTTTATGTTCTTGGAAGGAATGGAAATGATACTGAAACGAGGGCATAGAATAACTTTTTAGGAGCCGACATGCTCACGTTGCAATATTTTGTAATACTTTCCTGCTTCGTGACACCTAGTAGCATTCTGGAGTTTGACAAATTAATTCCATTCACCTCTTTGCTAGAAATGTTTAATCTGTTTACTGTATGTTAGGTTGTTAAACTTTTACAGAGAAGGAGGGCCTTGATGCATATGCTACTACTGTTTGTTTAATTAAATTATGAAATTGTTTTATTTTTTGTTTTTGTTGGATATGCATAGTTGAAATGAGTCACATAAATAAATGCACATTTTTAAAGTCTGTTGGGATGAGTTTATGAGTGTTAGCAAGAATTTGAAAATGACAGAAAGAGTCGATCCCAGGATCCCAGCTGTTTACTTGAAGCAACATGAGGTTACAAAACAAGAACATGATCTTTGACCCTACTAGTAGTAGGTGTCTTATCTCCTGTGTCACAATGCTGTACACAAAGTGAGAGGCACTTATGAATCAGTTGTAATTTAGAAGAGAATGATCAAGTAATGTCAAAATGTGCTTTTAAGCATGTAATCATATGTTAATTACGCCTGAACTTACGATTACTGATACGGTACAAAAATTTAGTTTAAGGTGACTGAAAGATGAGAATGCACTGTTCAACATTTTTTAATATGTTGCAATGTCTCTGTAAAGCTTATAAATGGCTTTTACATACGTTGCATCAAGAGGGCAGTTTTATACCATATAATATTTCTGCTTAAATTCACTTTCTTGAACAGGCAAGACGCCTGGTCCATTTTATGCACCGCATATAGCAGCAATTACACTTTCACATCAGCAATCCAAAGAAGGAAACAGGTCGAATAGAGATGAAGCTAATGGCTTAGCCATGTTATTGAAAAATGCTGCATATTTAATAGAATATACGTTTCTTTTTTAAAGTTATAAACAATATGAAATAGTAAAAAATGTTAAATATGCAGCATTTTTCATTAACATACTATGTTATTGCATCGTTTAATTATCTATTTATAGTTCAATATTTATAATTCTATATTTTACATCTAATTTTTTCATCATTATTATTATTATTTTGTTTAGAATGTTTGCACAAAGTCCAACTTTTATTTTGACACGCACTCATGACCTGGATATGACCATGTTGTAGATTGATGCGCGCTTCTGTTGCCGCATGACCTACTCCAGCGTGTGGTTTCTTCTGAATAACACTACTATTAATGTCCCGTTTTGCAATGGAGGCCTTCAACCAAATATTACACCAATACCCGCCGTTTGTAGTTGGTGGTGTCGGAGCGACGGCGATTGCTGCAGGAGGAGCGCTGATCTATAGAATTGCAACCAGGTATTGTTACCCTGCCCATAAGATGTCGCTGGGCCTCGTATAACACATGAGTTAGCTAGAGCTATGATCTACAGTGCACTTTATCGATTGCTTTTTACGATTCACTACAAATAACATGCACAGCAGCAGTATTTGCAAACGGGTTATATCAGTTCTGCAAAAAGCGTGTGCTCGGGCGCAGCCATTGAGGGGCGTACGCTATACAAACTAGAGCTAGAGATTTCGTTCTCGTGCTTAAAACAGACCTAAATTCACTGTTATATTAATAGTTTCCACTATAAAAGTCATAAGTACTACGGTTATTAAAATAACGATAAATTAATGTTCGAGCCCTTCCGAATCTTTATGAATTCTCATTTAAATTCATTTTCTGATTGCACTGTTGGTTAGTCTGTTGGTTAGTACTAACATTACCAAGTTACTGATAGTGATAGCTATTTCTAAGTTATTGTTATTTTGGCGGAAACCTAGTAATTACAATGGTTAGAGCAACTTAGAAAAGACTCATTGTAATGAGCTTTTGTTTGTAATACACAAATGCTCTGCTCTGATATTCAATGAATGAATCATATTTTGTCTAGACTATACCAAGGTATTCATTTACACCTTTTAATTATTTATGGAGTAGTAAGATATGTAAAGCTTCACCTGAATTCATATTCATTAAAATTTCTGCCATTTCATTCAAAAATATGCCACTTGACTTAATGTTGATGATGTTATCATCACAGGCTGAGTTTGTCAATCAGGCCCTTATCAATGAATGAATCATCAATTAAAATCAATCAAACTATAGTCATGCTACTGATATTCAGTCTCAGGTCCTCGACACTGATTGTGCTGTTTGAAAAAAAAAATCCCAGTTTTGAGTTAGATTCAAGGTTCAGGTTTTACATTAGATTCCAATTACAGTCTGACCTGTCCCATGAAAATGGGTGCAACCAAAAACGCTGGACTACTATCAACAGGACATAAGCTGAATGAAACAATTGACTTTTTATTTTTTAAATGTATAAATCTCAGGATGAGTGTGATTCATTAGACAAATCATGCACTGTAGACGAATACTGTAGTTTGATTGGATTCACTGCTTTTGATGTCAGCAAATAAAAATACATGGAAGCATTTTCTCTTCTCATTTATTTTAAGCTATTAATGGTTATATATTTACTTGCCTTTGCAGTTAGCGTTTTTACCCCCGCTCTCTGCAGAACAGACAATAGTTAGACAATATTGTCAGGTCATGTTAATGGAATTACAGTTTTTTTCTGTTCTTAATAAGGCATAGTAACCTGCAGCAATTCTTCTAAATGTGACCCTTTTTTATTTTACAGGAAGAAGCCAAGTCATGTCCAAGTGAATTGTTGGTTCTGCAATCAGGACACAATTGTTCCCTATGGGAACAGAAACTGCTGGGATTGTCCATACTGCGACCAGTATAATGGCTTTCAGGAGGTATTGGCAATATGTAATGAGATTTATGAAAGACATAATTTTTTTATTTGTATTACATGTATTTATTTAATAACTGTTTCCTTTTGAGGATAATTTAAAATTTTATTTATTGTGATGTCAAAGATAAGTTGTCAGCAGCCATTACTCCAGTTTTCAGCATCATATGATCCGTCAGAAATCTGCTGATTTGATTCTAAAGAAACATTTCTTATTATTATCATCATTCAGTGTTAAAAACAGTTGTGCTGCTTAATTATTTTGTGTAAAATAATAATGTGGAATTATTTGATGACTTGAAAGTTTTAGTTACATTTATTTGAAATCTTAATAGAAATCTTTTGTCACATTATAAATGTCTTAACTATCACATTTGAGCAATTTAATGCATTCTTGGTAATAAAAGTATAGGGGTGGGTGATATACAAGTAGTCATAATAAACAGGTAGAGATTTTGGACTATCATCTTTATCGTGGTTATGCTCACATTGCCGTGCTCTAACGTAGAAAAACCTTATCGTTTGAATGTGTTTATAAGCCTTGAAGTTTAAAAACAAGAGACTTTAATCCGTTCAAGAGCAATAAGCAGCAAAACTAATTTCAATATATGAGAGGTGGTTTCTGAGCACACACACTTATAACGCGCGTACATAAAGCCGCTGCTCATGGTGCGCAAGTACTGAACTGAGTTCTTTTTGGCGCCTTACTGGGCTTGAGCGGTCAAAAACACACACTTTGTGTCAAAATCTGTCTTTTTCAGCATTGTTTTCATCCACATAAGATTCAATATGGTGTCTATCCTTACTAAGGTCTATAAATGTACATTTATTGTCAAGCAAGTGAGTGTTTGTTTTGCGCTTCTTTTTTGATCTGTAGAACGGGGACTACAACAAACCCATTCCTGCTCAATACATGGAACATCTCAACCATGGTGTTTCCGCCGGTGTCCCTGAGTCACCGAAGACTCTGCATTGGGTCAATTGCCAGATGCTTCTGTGCAAGAAGTGTAACAACAACCAGACACTGAAGATTAAACAGCTGGCCTCGTTCATCCCCAGGGATGATGTAGGTTTATAATCGACTCATTTGATTTCTTCATTTCAAGACAACCAAGGGTTAAAGCTCGTTGCTTGATTAAATGGGCTTTTTATGCTTTTTATACAGGCAAAAAGAATTCAATCTGACATCCAATAAGCATCTAAACATTTTTATACGTTAAAGCCATATTTGTTTGAGCTGGAATAAGCATTTTAAATTGTTTTCATGTGGTAGGTCTATTATGTTTAAAGTCTGTTTTTATAATGTGCAAAGCTTCAGCTCAAACAAGTAACATGCATGCAACCAGTACAAGTGAATGTCATATGTTCACCATGATGGCAGGAAAACTATGATGAGGAGATCGAAGTATATAAACACCACCTCGAGCAGACCTACAAGTTGTGCCGGCCGTGCCAGACGGCAGTGGAGTATTACATCAAACACCAGAACCGACAGCTGCGGGCTCAGCTCTTCAACCACCAGCTCAGACGCAGTCGGGATGCTGATAAAGCCTTTATTAAGGTGGTGATCTCTATATATTTATATGGTTTCAAATCAAGCCACAGGACTTGACATGAAAAATGCAGGAAGATTAATTTTTTTTTACACCTCTCTGAAGTGTATCTTCGAGAATACTAGGAGCTTGATTAGGTGCCAGGAGCTTGACATGGACAAATGCACTGAATTTAGATGTTGCCTAGATAAATCTGTAAAACCTGGTTTGCATTTGTAGCATGCATCAAGTGTGATTAATGATCAGTCTGTTTCTGGTGTTTTCTTAAAACGCAGATAAATGTGTGGAAGTGATTGCATGAGATAAGGAAAGACCTGTTCTCTCTTGCTTCTTTTGTGTCCTGCTTTTCTTCTTTTTTTACAGCTACTGTTGATTCACATTTAGTCTTTAATCAGGCATGGCATGCAAGTACCAAGTGCTATTCCCATATCAAGTTTGTTTTTCTCTCTTTTGTACAGAACACTTACTCCCTCAGCACGCCGGCCTGGTTGATCTTGCTCAGAATCCTTGCGTTTCTCGCCTGTGCCTTCCTTGTAGCTGTGGCTTTTTCTGAATCTGGAGATGTGGCCCCCTCTGCCACGCAGACCTTAAGCGGAGTCGCCCCGCCTAAACCTGCTTTCCAAAACGGCAGTGAAAGCAAGAATGATGAGGGCAAAAAGATGTGGGACGATCTGGTGGGTCTTCTTCCGGAAGAGGCCGTGGAGAACGCTCGACTCATCTGGCAGTCCGGAAGTGACCATCAGATGGCCGTGGCCTCTATTGGTCTCCTAACTTGCATCACAGGGGTCTTAATGGCAGGACCTGTCAGGTGAATCAATTAAAAATATATACATATTTGTTTTTTTATTAAACATTTTATATGTATATATATATGTATATATATATATATATATATATATGTCTGTAAAATAGTTACAAAATTATGTATACCGTATAGAATGTGGAATGAATAAATATATATATATATTTTATTATTATTAACTTTAATGTATATGTGTTTATTAACTAATAAATGTGTATGCGTGTGTATACTATATATATAAAATATATTTTTAAATGTTATTTATGACTAGCAACAATTCTTAGCTAAATATGGGGTATATATACAGAGTGTATTTGTGTATATATATATATGTATCATGTATATGCAGTACACACACACACACACACACACACACATACAATACACAATACATATAATTATAATTATTTTTTTTTTTTTTAAAGGTTGAGGAGGATCGACGCTGTGGCATCTGTGCTTTGGCTCCTCGTCATATGTTTTTACCTGGCCGAGTGTTACCTCAAGACGGACATCCCTGACTGGTTGGAAACTGTCAAGTTTGGCATCACTTCTGTGTGTTGTCTGGTTGGATTCACTGCCGCTGTGGCAACACACAAATCCACGAGTCAAAGAAGAGCCAGAGGTCACAGGTCAGAATCTGAGCAGTGACACTAAGCTAAGATATTTTATGGGACACTTTTGGGACATGTAGAAACAAGGGTTTGATTTTTCTCAGATTGTCCTTCCAACTGTCTTCAGTTTATACTAAAATACTAATACACCCAGTATAAACCTTCATGGTCTTTGAGACACTTGCTAAATAGTACTGTACTGATAGATAAAAGAAAATCTAGTCTGTGTGTTTGATTCTTGCTGTGGATGACCTTGCTCAAAGTACTAGAATATTAGTTTATTGTCTTTTTTGTAGTCTACTGCATGAATTGCCCCTAATTTGACAAAGGCAGAACATCACAATTTCAGACATTTTGCATTTGGTTTGAAATAACAGCTAAGGTTTCGGGTAGCTGGAAATGATACAGACTACAGACATCTTGCTGTGTATAGTGCTGTTATTGCATTATTCATCAAGAAATTGAAATGGTACTTGGGGAATTGGAAATTTTGGGTACTAACCCCTGATCGATTGCAGCATGGAAGTGGCTTAAATTTTACGAAACGTCATCTAAAACTTAAAATGCCTTGCTGTGTAAACTATTTCAATTATAGTTATATTGAATATAGTTGAATTATTGCCTTGAATTGGCAATAAAGCTCTTTCTGATTCTGATCAAACTAAAACAAAGATACTGTATTATGCCAATACTGCTTAAATCTCATATTTGCAATCTCATAACAAATGCGATATTAGCAGAATTAAGTTGCTAACGTACAAACACATTATACTCCTGTTATACTTTAGCTCAAGTGCTTTCAGTTTTGATGTTAGGTTACAGCAGAGCACATTTGAGTCTGTCAAATATTTGTGACTTGAGCCTCTCTTTGCGTAGATTCTACAATAACCTGAATTTCAAGTCATAAAGTCGGTCTCCACCACGCGTTTGTAATCATTACATTAGTACAGAATTTATGCACTATTTTATTTTTAAAGACACTGAAAATTGGCTAACCAAGTACTTTGCATAGCACTATGCTTATTATATTGTGAACATTATTACACTATACTGTAAAATGTCCACTAAAAGAATCCACTACATTTTATTACATGCCATTTAGTTTGAATACTACTAACCACACTAAACCTCAGTAACATATAACAATCTCTTTTGAGTGTCTCTAACAAAAAGAGACACATTTTCAAAACTTTTACAAACAAAGCTTTATAGGGATTGTACTTTCTTGTAATTTTCTCTTAAGTATTGTATTTTTGCTGTATTCTAGAAACGTGTGACATCATGTGACAGTACGACCATAGATTGAATGTTTTTGTAGATTTTCATCACTGTATTTTCCCAAGTAACCGTATGCATGTGGCATATGCTGTGAAGTTTGTTTTTGCTGTGATCGAAGTACTTACTAATGTGACTTAGACATTTACCGTCCGTAACTTTTCTGTTATTTAAACCAAGTCTGTTTTCAAGTGTACCTTGAGCTCATTTCCATTAGACGTGAATCAACTCATACAAATCTTGTGGTACTTGTCCGCTTCTAACATACTGTGATGTTCTCGACATGCTTGTAAGACGGGCTTTAATATTTAGCATTTTGTGTTACCAAAAGGTGACATGTGGTCATGTGCCAATGCAAAGCTCCATTATTGGGAAAGTTCACCCAAATTCATCCATCATTTACTCACCCTCAAGTTGTTCCTGTTCCTTTAAACCTGACTAAACCGGCACATTTCTTTATTATACAGTATTTGACTGTAGACATCTGTATTCTTGAATATTTAGTTTGCTGTATCCTCATTATCAAAGTTTTGCTTGCCAAAGGCTGACGGTTGGTAAATACTAATAATAGTGTGTATTGCAACTTGACGTTGATACAAGTATCTCAAAACCATGTATAGCATTTATTTAGCACAGCAGCACATTGTATTTTTGAGAGTATACTTGATCCTTCATTGACTACCTATTTTATTACCTGACAGTTTAGATTGTCTGGTAGTATGATGTCTGTCTCCAAAATTTCATGTGATTTAAAATGTGAGTACATAAGTTAAATTTAACACTGAGGATTTATTGTGGTAGGACCCATCAAGGTGAAATCACAGATCTGTGCAATGCATGTTGTATCAGAAGGCGCATAGTGATGACAGAGATAGATTGGATATGGCCAATTTTTATATTGTTATCCTGTCAAATCCAGTTTCTTTCTAAGGTAACTCAAATTTCAAATGGACCTGAATCTGTTTTGGCCTCAGACCACTACAGATCTAAAGTGAATCTGATGTGGTGTGTTTGGAACTTTTTGATTCTTCATTGTTCGCAGGCTCATAGTTATCTGATTTTGAGGAACATCCAACTGAAATATGTTTTTGGCATTGCTGTGCGGTTTCTGGTATGTCATCAACACCTGATTAGTGGTTTCTTGTGATTTTGACCTAAAATAACCCCAAAGATATAATGTGAAATGAAAAACTGCATTGTTAAATAGTGTGAAACTGTTTGCGTCCAGACACTTAAGCTCAGATTTGTTGTAATAATGTTTTGGAGTATTGTGCTTTGATTAAAGCAGCATGTTGGAGCAATCGCTGTATTATAATTGAGTTGTATTGCATTTTTTATACTTGTATTATTTAACCCTATAACGAAGTGAAATAAAACACTTATAAAAGTTGAACTGTGTTTGACATTTCTTCAAAACTATTTAGATTTTAGATGAGGTGGAAGCTGTTGTGCTTTTATAAATCAGTGATCATAACCAAGAAATCTGTGTGACAGCATCAAATGTCTGAATTGAGCACGTGAAGATGGACTGAGACATTACTGATGTATAATTTCATATGTTTTGCAGATATGCTTTCTTAAATTGCATGTTTTGTTTATATTTACTTTTATTATCTGCACTGAAATCTTTACTTCGTCGCGCGATTATTACGCCAGTCAATAATTCGGAGAGATGTTTGAGTATAAATAAATAAAAGTTGAGTCGAGCGAGGAACGGAGCAGATCTTTGAGGTGCCGGACTGGACAAAAGCGAAGCGAACTCTGCGAGATCGCGCGGGAGAGACCGAGTGTGTCTGCGCGTGAGCGACAGTGCGCGAAAGAGACCGAGTGTGTCTGCGCGCCAAAGAGAATGAGTGTGTCTGAGCATTAGTAAATTGGTACATACTAAGAGGCATGGAAGTTTGATAAATGGACAACAATATGAATAAAAACAACCATTCAATTCTTACCACTGAATTAGCAGACTGTGATTTGAATCAGACTGTTGAATCAAACACTTTCTTGTCTGTCCCAAGTACCACTACAAGGGGAATATTTTTTCCACAATTTGCAGCACTGAATTTTTCAATCTTTACTCTAAATGTCTCAGAGAAACTTCACTATATGCTTGGAAAGGATGGGAGACACCATAGGAGGTGGTCAATCCATTGTATTTGTTTTTTTTATATTATTTTATATTGTATTTATATTTTATATACATTGTATTTATAATTAATATTAGGATAGACTAGAGATATTATCTTCTGTTATAATTATTATTGCTATTATTACCTATTATCAATGCGCGTCTTTTGTGTGCATTTGCTTGTCAAATAATGTCAAACATTTTGTTAAAGATTATAACATCTTTGACAGGAATCAAAACACAAGTTTGTGAGTGTGTGCGAGTGTAGTGTAGAGAATAAGTTCTGACATTCAAACAAATCCTGTTAAGTTTTCTGATTTGTATTTTCTTTATTTTTTATAAATGATTTATTGTTCTGACAGCTCAGGTCCCTTTAAACAAAAATATACATCTTCTTGTGCACTTTATTTTTTAAAAAGCCTATATATTTGCCAGATGTAAAGCATACATGTGTATGTTTTTTGTGTTAGTCCATTTATTTGCACTGTGAATTTGCACTGTCAGTTCTGTTTTTGAATAAAAGGTTGGAAATTAATGCTTTTTTTAAAAAATCCGATTAATCGAAATAATAATCGACATATTAATCGATTATTAAAATAATTGTTAGTTGCAGCCCTATCATTTATACAGCATCTGCATACATTTTCATATTTTCGGTATCTTCAGGCTTTTAAATTCTGTGGAAATCAATTTTCTGCAGTTATTTTCTTTGAGTGAAACAGAATACAGTCTTCCACCATAATAGTAACTGAAGACTTGATTGCTTTATAAAACTCAGTGATGGAGCAATTCTGCTCTGTCTGTTGCAGGTATCTGTCTGGCAGTTCTCCTGAGCCGTACTACAGTAATCACTGTCCCCTGCTGTCTGCACCTGTGTCTGGATCCTCTACCTTCATCCCAACGCCTCCCCCCAACCTGTCACAGCTGCTCATCCGCCAACAAAGCCACAGAACGCGCAAAGCGTCTCCCTCCTCGCTGCCTGGGCGGCTGAACAGGGCCCTCTCTCTGGGAACTATCCCCTCCCTCGCACGAGCAGGTGAGTTAAACACACAATAAATGCTAATTGTCACTTTTTTTACTTATTGTTACAACGTAAAAATTCTGTTAATGTCATATGCATCTATTTTTATTATACTTTAGCATTCATATAATTTTTTATATATTCACACACACACACACACTAACATTTGTTTATTTATTTAATTAGGGCTGTCCATAGATTAAAATTTTAAATCATGATTAATCGCACCCTTTTTATGCACACCAAAGCACCCACGAAAACAAAACAAAAATTCAATGTATAGTATGTGTACAGTGCAACAGCTTTTTGTTTACCGGTTTACTTTTTAACAAGTCAAGTTGCAATATCTAACAGAACAACATGGATATGCGAAGAAAAAAACCCTTTACCAACCACCTTGACTTGATTGCATATCTACCTACTACAGTAAATGTATCCAATTCAGAATTACTAAATGCATGACAAATCAAAACATTATCCTGAATGTGTGTAAAAACAATGTACTGTAATGTGTCTGTGCACAAATACAATGTGCGAGCAGTGCTTCGGGAGCACACATACACAGTTTGTTTGCGCATCAATATAACAAACTCGTGCATGCTTACTGTACGACTCCTGTATGTCACTGCAATCATCTTTACCTTTATTCCAAACTGATAAACGGTGCGTGAAGCACAAAATAATGATTAGCGCAGTTTCGTTTCGCTTTCATTACGTTTGCTATTTGATGTTGCGCAACGTTGTGGTGGTCGGCAAGAAAAATGGTCCGACGAATCGTTGGGTTTGTAATGCGTAACGATTTCCGAACCAAAAGCCTCGTACCGAACGGTTCAATACGAATACACGTATCGTTACACCCCTAATATATATATATATATATATATATGTGTGTGTGTATATATGTATAATTTATTTTTATAGTATTTTTTATTTTTCATTAACCATGCATATAGCGCCCTTTGCTGATATAAATATTCTAATTGAATAAAAATTACATAAGGAAACATTTTTGAAAACTTTCTGTATATAATATGAAAACGGGTGTTCTCTACATGTAATGTAGAACAATTTTTGTTTGTGGAGATGAGAGTTGTGCTGGTAGTAAGTGGCCCCAGGTGCTGTTTTTTGGAACTAGTGCAGAGGTGCATGATGGGAAAGATGTGGGTCACTGACTGAATACATGGTAAAAGGAACTCTGCTCACTCTTCACCCCAGACGGTGCCGCACCTAGCTGGGGAATTTTGCCAACTGCCAAAGAAAATTGAAGTGCGATTGAGAAATAAGTCTGTACGGTGTCTCCGGCTACCTGCATTTTACTGGGATTTTCCCATCACAGATGGGTTTCGAGTTACAGGAAGTGACTTCTTTACATTGTTTTATTAACAGCTAGTCTGTTTAATCTTGTTATGCCGTTAAATTTAAAAGAATAGTGAACCTATAAATGAAATGTCATTATTTACTCACTGTCATTTGGTTCTAAAACTGTATGCTGTTATTTTTTCAGGTGAAGACTTTTTCTTTATGCAACGACAGTTCATATACTGACCACAAGTTATTAAGCTCCGAGTTGTGTGAAGAACATTATTCGCTGATAATGCCCTCTGCTTCAGCTCTTGCATCAAATATGATGCAGAACAATATGAACTATTATTGTAAGGAAAAACATCTTTAAAAATACACATTTTATGAAAATAAAACAGCCAGTTTGTAGTGAAATGAGTAAATAACAGAAATGTTTAGATGAAGAATTCCTTTAAAAATATATATTTTTAGTTCCATTCTTTTTGATTATGTATTTAAAAAAATTACTGAATTGATGTACAGTTTTGATTTTACATAACCTAACAAAATTTAGTGCATATACTGTATATCAAAAGGGATTTCAGAGACAACAGCTTGGTTTACCATAGCTTTTAAATTTGACTTATCGGTCAACGGGACTTTGTAATACACACAGGCTTTCAAAGCCTGGGATCAGGATGATGTCGGGAGTGGTGTTTAAATGACTGTTGTGAGACGGTAGAAGAATCATGGTTTGTTTCATGTGTGGATCTTCAGACGAGACCAGATGAGATGGCAAACGTCAGCCTCCTGTAATCAAATGCAGCGGCTCGGCAGGTGTGATTAAAAAAGGGCCAGAGCTTGATCTTTATGCTCGGGATTTAATCAAACACACTTGTCTGAGAAATCTCATTGCATCATATAGAGGTGGGAATTGAATTGACTGTTAATTTATCAACAGCTAACAAAAGTATGTTTAATTCTTATTTAAGAAATAGTGTCTAGTGAGATGTCACAGCTCGTTTTAACAGAATCATTAGCGTATCACTCATCTCCCTGTCACATTTCTGCAGGAGTCCTTGAAAAGACTCTTGTGTGTGCAGGGCCTTTACCTGCTCCGTCATGCAGCTTCATCCATCTGCTCTGTAATGTTCAGTGGTGGTGGAGCTCTTCTCTATGGCTGCAGCTGTGTTGGCTCCACATGTGGAGACATTCCTGGAATGACAGTAGTTGGAGAGTGTTAAATGACCCTACTTTACTGTTCGATGCTTGTGTTGTATCATGAAAAATTACTTGGAATTTCTGTCAGCCTTTTTGTAGGATGGCCACCTTGCTTTGACATTGAGAAAGTAGCCATGGAAAGAATGGTAGAAAAAAACTGCGCTTGTACTACTTAAAAAATAAATATAAATATATACTTTAATTTAGCAAGAATGCATTAGATTGATCAAAAGTTATAGTAAAGACATTTGTAATGTTAGAAAAGATTTCAATTTCAAATAAATGCTGTTCTTTTGACATTTCTATTCATCAAAGAATCCTGAAAAAAAGTACCATTTTCTAAAAAAAATTAAGCAGCACAACCGTTTACAACACTCATAATAAATAACAAGAAAAATCGTACCAACCCCAATGTTAATGCATGCAATTTTTTGTACAATAACGGTTATTGGCTCAAACTTTATATTTAATTGTACATGCTTTGTTTTTACATTTACATTACCCTTTCAAACATCTAATGCTCACTTAAACTCAATTTTTCATACTTTATATTACATTATAGTTTTGTGATGCCTAAATCAACCTCTAGCATGTAGAATTGATTTTAGTTTTTTTTTTAAATACAGTATTGAATTATAATATCTGCCTTTTCTCAGTTACCAGCAATAACATGCAAATAATGAATGGCTTATCGGTATAGGACAGAATTTTACTTATAAAATCCATAACAGTAACAGAACTGTTTTTTGAGGTTGTGTGTTATACCAATATGTGTGTGCTAATTTGGCAAATTTTATATATATGTAAAATCTTGCTTTGCTTATTTTACTTGTAGATTCGGGTTTCCTGTTTAGTGGGAGTAGACCATCTTTACAGTGTAAAGACTCACCACCTTCAGGTAACTCAAAAGAAGTGAAGCGATGGTTTCCTACATCTTTCTGGCTTAAAATCAGATAAATCATATATGATAAATTCACTGATAATTTAATCTTTTCAATAGACTACTACTCTCTAAAATCTGTAAGCCGACCTGCCTCTCCTGGACCGTCTCCAACCCCCTCCGTGGCCGGCTCCGTCACTTCCACCTCCAGCTCCGCCAGGCAGCGCCGGCCGCTCATCAGCCCGGCCAGACTCAACATCAGTGGGCAAAAGCTGCAGCTCTTTTCCTCTCCTCTGGAGCCTTTCAGTTTGGCCTCACCACCTCCCTGTCTTTCAGAGCAAAGCCACATGCACAGCAGAGGATTCTTGCCTGATGTTCCTCACTTCCATTCACTGAATCATGGTATTGGACACATTTGTATATATATATATTTTTTAAATCTAGATTAAAGTCCTTAATGTAGAAAGAGAGATTCAGTGTGTTTCTGTTGACCATTTGACCTGCTAGATATTATACAGTGGCCTTTAAAGTCACCATGAAATTAAAATTGAGGTATTTTTTATTGAATATTGCAATATTTATTATAAATAATTTATCTGTGAACCTTTTTTTTAATTTACAATTTTTGCAATTTTTAATCAAAATAAGTTTGAGAAGCCATTTCACTAGGATACATGTCATGGCAGGGAAGAAAAGTCTATCGTAACTTCTTTTTTTTGCCGACTTTAAAATAAAAACAAAACATTTATTTACATTTTTTATTAACATTTGTCACTTTTTTTCCAACTTTTTTTTCTTCTTACGTGTCTGAATGTTTTTTCGGAGCCACAGAATGTGAACCTGTTATTAAGGAACATTCTTCAGTCTATTTTTTTTTTTAAATAAAAGTATTACTTGTACTTAACAATTAATACAATTAATAACAACTGAATTAATTATTTTAAAACCTCATATAATTTTTTTTTTTGGCAAACCTTTGTTTATATGTTCTGTTCTTAAAATTCTTGAGCGTTTGATATTGATATAGATATGATTTTGTTGGGGATTCAGGTTCACTGATCGATGAGGGCAGTGTGTTTGAGCATGTGGAGAAGCGAATGGACAGCTCCTCTTCATCTTCAAACTGCCATGTAGACACGACCACAGGAAATGAAACCGAGAGCAAGCCTGGATGGAAGGGTAAGAATAGGAATTTTGTCAATAGCAGTGTTTAAACTAATTTGATTACTCTGTTCTGCATAGTTATGTTTTTTTGTGTTTTTCCACAGTTTTTTTGGGCCTGACGCTTTGGCCTGGTCTACTGTTTGCCAGCCTGACCATTAACCTGACCTTCATAAGCATCTATATCTATTACAATTGGAGATGAGACTATAGGTCAGACCTCAGGAGTTTAGTTTCAAACTGAGATGTACACTGGTCTCTGTCACGTGTGCACAGTAAATCTGGGTTCTTTACAGGAAATACGTTGATAACGTTTCTCTTGGGTGACAACTACAACTTTATTCTTGCTGCTCAACATTTGCAGAAATACAAAAGGATTGTTTCCTGGCCCACATAAATGAGAAGACTGTATTTTCGAACCTTCTCTGTTAAATAAACAACAGCTGAAATTCTACTTTATGCCGCAAAGTATGATGTGAGCTTTGTAAAAACATGTTTTTTTGTGTTTTTAAACACTGGATGTGTATCAGAATGAATGATTGTGCCGTTTCGTTTAACAGAATGATGTCTGTTGGGCATGTGGACATCTTTATTAAAAATTCATTTGGCTTCTTTGCCATATTGCTGTATATAAACTGTTTCTGTTTATCCTATTTCCTCAAAGGATAATGCTGTCATATCATTATCAAAATGATGTGACATTATAAGGTGCAATATGTTTGTGTTGATCTACTTGTCAACAATGTGACACTGAAATATTGTGTTTAGCTAATGTCTGTTACTGTGTCCAGTGAGCCTCTATTTTATGATTGACTCATAATGTCAAGGGAAATAGGATAACGTGGATAATTGTACAAAAGTTAAAGGTGTGTCAATTTCCAGATTGAAATAAATCTCCCTTGTAATTGTCTCATATTGTTGTCTTCTGTATGACATCTACGTTTTCAATGAAACGTTAAATGCTAGCATTTTTTTCCTCTCTTGAGTAAACACTGCTTGAGAAAACACTTTCCTTGGCTTAAACTTTCAGCATTCAGAAAATCTGAACATGTATTTGTAAGTCAGTTGCTTAGTGAAAAGGTCAACCGTGAAGATGGATATGAAGGGATTTCCTTGACCTTTTATCCATATCATGATGCTTGAAACATTTGCCTGTTCTTGCACGTTGCCTTTTTGAATTAATCTGTTATTAGAGAGCAATGTTTTAAACCATGTTAATGAAAAATACACAATGATTTTCACAACTGGAAGTATATTATGAAAAGTACTCCAGAGTAACAGAGTTTATCGTTCTCTATCACTGGTTGGAGTGGAGTCAGTCTGTCTCCTGAGAGAACGATAACAATCTGGATTCTCTCGGTATAGGATGTTTTACAGCTCAGAGTGGGTGGTTATTTGAGAGATGAATAGGTTGTCAGTGTCCATTTTTTCATAATGCAAAACAATTTTAATTGCAATACTTTCGGGCATTTTGCACTTTTTTTTATAATGGAGGATTACCATTCAGAAGTGCAGAAAATGGATTCCTCTGATATATTTACTATTACAGTGTAGTGAATGTGCCAACTTTAATTGAGGTAACCTAAAATTTAAAAGATCTGAGGCACTGTAGTTGGCCATGTATTTGTCATGCACATAAGGATGAAACTAGCTGAGTGGGAAATTCCAAAAAAAAGAGGGCAAGTAAATACATGCAAGAATGTTTTATGTTATCTTCAGACACACTCAGGTTGAGGTAATATTAATTATGATTATTTAAATATTTTGTACATTCCATAAATCATTGTGATATAGTGAATTTGCCAAGGAAATTCTTAGGAAAAAGATTGTTCAAGCAATGTACAAAGGAGCATATTTAACAGAATTCATGACACAAGTCATGTTTTATATTTAGTAGATCAAACCTTTTGATATTGTTCAAAAATGTTCTGATGAATTGATATTAACAATTTCCACACAAATCATGTAACACTTTATTTTAGAGTGTCTGTTATGCATTTTACATGTAGTTATTATAGTAATTACTATAAATTGTACTTAATTACATGAAACTAATCATCGCCTCATAGTAAGTACATGTTGTTAATTATTATTACTCAGTACTTAAATGTATAATTACACCTTAACAAGAACACCTTAAAATAAAGTGTAACCAAATGTTCTCTCTCTCTCTCTCTCTCTCTCTCTCTCTCTCTCTCTCTCTCTCTCTCTCTATATATATATATATATATATATATATATAGGCCTATACATTTTTTTTTTTTAAACAAGCTTTCTGAGCTCAGTATTCATCCAATGACAATGTGCAGAACATGTCACACATGCAGCTATTAAAATGGTTTTATTCTGGTTCAATTGAAGTTTACTATGCATGCATGTCAATCTTAATCCGAATTCACATATACATAAAGTATAAATATTGCTACGTTGTATAATTTCACAAAATTCATTCCAGTCCATAATCACTATCAGACAAGAAAACACTGCAGAGCCAAGTTTAAATTACTTTCTAAAATTTTAGATATATTTAGCTATAGGCCTATACAAAAAGATTTCTGAATCCTTATCAACAGATAAAAAGTTATAGAATAGGCCTACATTTTATACGTCTAGCTGTATAGCCTATATCATAATATGTTGATAATACCGATGCTAGGACGCCTCATCACGATCTTAACAAGCGATGTCTTTGATGGGGTTTTACTCTCTGTGATTGGACGGGCCAGTGGTGGGAAAACAGTTCTGCAAACCTGAGTTCACAAATCTGATGCTCTTTGTTCTTGAGGCATGCGCAGCACAAAACATTAGCGATATACTTAAATGAGTTGTTAATATTAGTTATTTGCCCTGTTTTTTTATTTTTTATTATTATAGCTACGGATTAAAAGGTTGTGATGCACATACAGCTTTTAAAATAAGACAAATAATGACGTGGTAGAATGATAGATGTAGTCTGACACTGAAAACTGAAGTAGTTTTTTTTATATTGAACCTAATATTTTTAATTAACTTGCCCAATAATTTACAATATTAATAATAAGCCATTCATTAAACGAAAACTGCATTTTATTTGATTTGATTGATGTTGGTCTTTGCGCTGTCAGTCTAACGTTAGCTCGTTTTCTAATGACAGACATCAAACAGATGTTTACTGTAACATTTACCAAGCAGTCAAAATACGTCTGCGACCCTCGCGCCCGTCTTTCATGTTTGATTTGCGAACTTTTGACCTGTATTCCAGGAGGCAGGACATGTAGGTGGAGACTAAATCACACCCGAAGAGCACACCTGGACACTTTTAACTTTTAACTTTACACCTGTGCTGTGTGATACAGAGGTTCTCCGCGTTTAATTCGGACAAACCTCAAGCCCATCTCATGGATCGCTGCGCCGGGTCTGGGGACCTGCAGTCCCGTGAGACCGTAGAGGACGTCCCGGGTAGGTCTACCGCAGCAGGGGATGGAGGAGACGCTCCAGCACCTGAAAAGCCTCCTTATTCGTACGTGGCCCTCATTGCAATGGCCATCAGAGAAAGCGAAAATAAGAAGCTGACGCTGAATGACATCTACAGCTTCATTATATCCAAGTTTCCATACTACGAAAAGAACAAAAAGGGATGGCAGAACAGCATCAGGCACAATCTGAGCCTCAACGAGTGTTTCGTGAAGATTCCCCGGGAGAACGGCGGGGAGAAAAAAGGGAACTTCTGGACGCTGGATCCGGCTTTCAACGACATGTTCGAAAAAGGCAATTACAGGCGCAGGAGGCGCGTCAAGAGACCGTACCGACCACCACCCTTACCTTCTGGATTTAACTTCACCGACTCGTACTGCCTGCAACAGGAGCCTGTTTACTGGCAAAACCCGTTCGTCAACACCAGCTCCTGGAGTCACCAGTCCAGCTCTCCGACGCACATCTCCGGATACTTGCAGCCCATGCTCGGTAACGCGCGCCCTCTGTCTCCAAACGATTACGCCAATTCTCCCGTGAGTTATTACCAGGGTTATCACCATCACTTTCACCCGTCCTACAGACCGTACCACCGGCATCCGAACGCTCTAGTGCCTCTGAGCGGCATGACTCCGCCGGTGAGCCCGGGTGGAAGCTCCATCTCCACCTGCAGCTACCCGCCGCAGAATCACCTTGAACTGGAACATCATCCATTTGACTGATGGACAGACATGGGAAAACTGAATATAAGTAGGCTAACAGTTTATTTAGATTTATTTTTGTTACGATAACCCTTGGAAATGTTAGCCTAAATGTGCCGTTTCACGAAATTACGTTTCATTCGATGAGTTTGTGTTGCATTAGTTGTATTAGCCTACTGTATAGGCTAATGGTGTTAGTTGTCTTTTGTGGCTTTTCATAAATAAAACACTACTTAATTATTGTTAACTTTTGAAGACGAGGAGCTGTTCGAACGCTCATGGTTAGGCAAGTTATTAATTTCCATAAATTTCAGCAAATGTTTAAAGGAAGCATCAAGTTTCTTTAGCATATTTATTTTTATGTATTGAGATGGACTGGGTTCAAGATCCTGAAAATAGATGTAGCCTACTGTTTTGCATTGCAGTTTACTGTTTAAAATATGTTTGCTTATTTGGTGGAAACTCTCTGCACAAGTTGTTTACAAGAGTTCTTACACATGCAAAGGTGCATTGTCTTTAAAAATATTTTGTATATGGAATATAGCCTACGTGTTTGGTGTAATATTCCTGGAGTTTTAAAATATTTTTATATGTAAATGTTCACCACCTGTTCGAATTTTTCACTGATAAAATTCAGATAACTGGTCTTACAAGTCTCGTTTATTTTATTTCACTAATTACATTTTGTCAAACTGAATTAAAGAAAAAAAACATTTATTTGTAGCACGAGAGTACAAACTTAATTGTTTGATTTGAAAATAATATATAATATAACACTGCAAGTAATTAATTATAATGACAATTTGCTAGATAATCTAAAATATGGAGCAAGATCATAATTCTATTAATTCCATAACAAACTTTGTAGCTAAATGGCTCCCCCTTCTGGCCTTTGACACATTAGCTGTTGTCATGATGTATAAGTTTCCATAATAACAGTTCATATTCCGTTTTTACTGCTTAAAGATTTAATCAAAATATATTTTATTATGTGAAAATAATTATTGATATATAATGATATAGTAGAAGGCAGCTTATCCTGATATCCGTCTATGAATCCATGTTTGGGGTTTTCATGCAGGAAAGAGCATGAAATATTGTAGTTGACATTACTCAGCCGAATTCATATTTATGTGTACATTTATGTGTACACTCTACTTTATTATCCTGATATTAGTCCACTGACCCCAATTTTGGTTAGTCATGTGATGTGCAAGACATGAGCACGTTTACATGCACACCAGTAGGCCTACGCTGATAACTCACAAATATCAGCTTACTGAAATAACCAGTTTTCTCATTTTACATGCAAACTAGTAACCTGAGTAAACCGCGTTTACATAACTTTATTAATAAAACAGGTCATGCCCCTGTGTTACGTCAAAGCATAGTAATTTGCGTATCTGACTCCCGAGTATTTTCTTTGTAATATCGATTGTGATGTCATGTTTGCAAGAAAAGTCGGTTGTTGTTGTCAAGCTTGCAACATGTCAGCGTGAAACTCTCAGCTAATTATCCTCTCATGCAGTTACAGATGCAGCGACTAAGCCACTTCTACTTCTGCTGCACGAGATGAGAGCACATTTTTTATCATTTTCTGGGTCATGAGAGAGTCTGCGTTTGTGATATATTTCCTTCTTCCTATCCTGCAAAACGCTCGCTCTGTCTGGATGTGTTTAAATCTGCACTAAGGATGCGTTTCTGTCACGTACATGCGCACTTCAGAAAGCAGCGGGTTATGAGTTTACATGCCGTGCGAAATCGGAGTAAGAGGCAAACAACTAGCTACCTTTGTCGACCGGTTTAACTAAGCCGTTTATGACCTTATACTCCGATAAAAGAAAACGGCTACCCCGTTTACATGACCATGAGCGTTGTCTGCTTATTGAGCATAACCGCTGACTAACAAGGCTACTTAATAAACCGCTTTTGAACAGAGAAATATAATACCATAATTGTATCTTGTCATAAAAACATCAGATAAAAGCTGCTGGTTGGTTGAACAAAGGAGATAATTTGTAGTGAAAGACGGAGTGTCAGAATCCCAAGGATAGACAAGGCTCTGAAACATGTTGCCATGGTGAGGAAAGACTTAATTATTACTTTAACAGCTAAATTTGAAAGAGTTTGATGAATTGTAAGTGGACTACTGGACCATCGTCTAAGAAGCAGCCAAGCAGGGTTGTGTGTCCATCCACAATTTCCCTTAAAGTGCACCTCTTTCTACATCTATATTTGATTAGTTCAGACTGTAATGACATTGCATGTGTTTGGTTTTCCCCATCACCTCCAACTTCCCCGCGGTGGTCGGTTGTCTGGCAGAGAGGGGCACTTTGGCCTGCAATGACTGGTGGGTGGGCAGGGGGGTGAAGGTGGGCGGATGCGGGCGCAGGGGTCTTTGGCTTTATTTCACTCAGAGTTTCTGTTCTGCACACACACTTCCTGTTTTCTCAAGCTGCGAACTCTCAATGGTGCCGTGCATTTTAGAAGCTTGTTATCATCACAGCACCACCACAGTCTGCTTTTAGATGGCTGAAGACCTATAAATGTCTGTGCAGATTATTAAACAGCATGTGGCTAATTACCTGCAGTTCCATGTCCTAGATTCAATAGTGTTTTGATAAATGGACAAGAGATTGTACTCTATTTGGATAATAAGATATTATTTTTCATATAAATGCATTAAATCTTTATCACTTGGGGGTTTATCACACTATTTTGTTAGGGCGCCACTTTTAATCTTTATTTGATGCAAGTATTTGTTTTCTCAGACATTTGCTTGGTGAAAGCAGACATGCTTATTTTTGACTGAATGACTGGGGCTTTATAAGTGACTTCCCCATGGACCCATCGTAATTCGCTGTCAGTGGCATCCAGCATTAGAGCTTCCTTACTCTCTGATTTGAAGACACGTCTGACCGGTTTTTTAATTTAAAAATGAGGAAACAATATGTTAAATTATTCAGCACATGATGTACAGCATTTACACATCTCATATCACGTGATAATTGGAGTCGAATAACACTACTAAAACATGCTCTGCACTACACATTTGGCTTATGGGGCCTTCAGTCGCTGCTGTGCTCGCGTGACAACGCCAAAATTGAAAGACTGACTGTATCATGAGCCAATAGCATTCGAGTATGGGGTGAGATTAAACATTTAATTGGTTGAACTACTAAATTATTACGCCCCTTTCAGTCTCTAAACAAGACTCGGCCCCGAACCAGAGTTCGGACGTATGAATTGAAACGTGAACGACTCGGTGTTTTTGGCGAATCGGTTGAGTGAATGATTTAGTGATTCACTAATAACAGTTGTCCACTTCCTCCCCACCTACTGGCGTAAATTGTATTGCAGAGTTGCAAAGGTTACTAAACGAATCAGTGAATTAATCTTTTTGGTGAACAGATTCAAAAGATTCATGCTACAACATTTTTGGAATCTGAATAAAGTATAAGTGTAATTATAAATGTCGGTTTTCAAACGAAAACAAGAGACGGTTTTCAAACGAAAGCTGCGTGTGGCGCGCGTGCAAACCATAGACTGTAAAAAATGGAAACAGACCTCAGAAGATGAGGAAGCCACACTGATGTTCTAATCTAAGGAACAGTTAGGGACCGTTACGATTGTTTCAATCTGTTGTGAAAAGTGAAAACATTTATTATGTATGCATGAAAGTTCATTCAAAATCATATATTTTTTTAATGTAATGAATAAGATGCTAGTTTAGGTAGTAAATCACTAAAACATTTTTGATGTTATGTTATACTGTGCTTCAACACACGTGGCCCATTTCTCTCGGAATGAAGGAGTTCTATGACACGCAGACATTATTTATTATCAGTATTATGCAATGCATGACAACAAGACAGAGAGAGAAAACGAAAGAGATAGGGAGGGAGCAAGAGAGCGCGAGAAAGAGGAAGAGAGAGAGACACTACACAACTATGTCGATGATCCCTGCGAGTTAGGAACGCGCTGCTCAACGCGCAGTGCAGACGGCCACTTTATCACCTCCAATCACTTAAGAATTATCAACACTTCTGCTGTCACTTCGCGCCGTTCCAATACTGGCGTCTTGACCGAAATTCACGCCTCGGGAAGATATCAATTTCCAATGTCAAAGTAAAGGAGCATCGCTGATTCTGAAGATGGATAAATGAACCACCGGTGACGCTTAAAGGTAAGTTCACGCTCGCTGTCATATTTTGTCTCATGTTTCCCATCACGAGAGTATGAAACGAGGCTTATTCGTGGTGGCTTACGCAAAGATGTGTTGACACCTGCCATTTTAAAATGAATCGTAGTAAATAATGTGATTTAATTGTCGCTACGACTTTATATACAGCATATATTATCGACAGACTCATAGTGCAAAATAGAGTATACAATTTGTGAAATTGTTATGTAGATGTGAGATGATGTGCGCCACGTTTCTCGGATATTGGCCCTCCGGCCGGCTTTGTAACCCTATACAGTCTGACAATTCATCACAGAGCTGCAGTGTGTGCTACAGACACATGCACAGCATATATGATATCTCATATCGATTAATATAAAATCTCATGTGAGGAACATCATGCCTCTGTTTATGATTACATGCATTTGAAATCTGCTTTAAGTTTATTTATTTTTTATTTTTGCACATATAAACTCATTTATGCAAATAAAGGAACTGTTTGTATTTACAAAAGATTAATATTGTTTACTTTGACTGGATTGAGTATATACTCTAGTATATGCACTATTTTCTTTTCCTTAAGCAGGTCATTGGGTTCATACATATCATGTTACACTGATAGTAAGCATATAAATATTGTGAAAAATATAATTGTTTTGTGTGAGAAGAGAAAATGTATAAATATGCTGCTAATTTAGATATTATAAACTTTAAATTGGTAGAAAATGAGCCTCAAAAATAATATATTCAAAATAAAAATTGAGTCTCATGCTGCATATTTAAATATTTTGTAATGCACTATATTTATACTTCTCTTTTCACAGTATATTCATTTTATTTCTTGAGGTATAGTGTTACAACAATTTGATAAATTGAAGTTGTAGTGATCATAGAAACAATTCTGTGCCATTACATTTTATTTATTTAAAATTATTCCGTTATTTACTCTTTTACTTTCGCATTGGATTGCTACTAACCATGATAAAGTGATATTAAACATTATATTATATATTTTTTAGTGAGCTTGTGCTACAAATTTACAAGCAAAGTGTCTTAATAATTATTTATTATGCAGCATATGTTACACGCTTTCTCTCTCTTCTCACTGAATATTAATGGAACGTCTTGAGGTCACTCCCTGCCTCTGTGCAACTGGTTCAGTGGGTTGTAACAGCTAGTAAACATTTCATGCATGCTCAGTTTGTTTCTGACTTGATCTGTGCTAAAGTGCCTATCTGTGTTCAGCAGTAGATGAGTTTCCTGCACCATGCCGCCGGGGGTCTACGGCATGCAGGATGTGTGGGAGATGGAGGGTCGGCAACAGTTCAACATGGAGTTCCTCCTCCCCACTGGGATCTACCTCAACTTTCCCGTAGCATGCAGTGACACCATTAGTGCCATCAAGAAGGTGAGGAGACCTTCTGACCAAATGTGAACATTAAAAATGCAAGTTTTTGTAGACATGGAAGTAATAGAACATGGGTAGCTGACAAATAACATGGACTTTTTAAATGAACGTTAAGATTTCAGCCTAAAAAAGGACAAAAAAACCCCACCACTAATGTGCTCCGTACAAGTCCGTACAATAGATGAAATAACAAAATTGAAATCATTATTCATAAACAAAATCATAACATTCGCCCTAAAGCTCCTTGACAAGTTCATGAGAGGCCTAGTAATGTCAAATTTGTGAATGAATCTTCAATGAATCAGTTGATTCGGTTCACATTGATCTGAATGTTTTGTTCACGTAGGGTGAGTAAATGCTGAATAGACAACTTCTTTAATAAGAGGTCATAAAACTGCACCCGTAATAGTTAAAATAATACATATTAATTAAAAAAAGACTAAAATGAAAGTAAAAGTTTAAATACTTTTAGTTAGTTTTAGTGCAACATTTCACATTGTAGGACATTTCAAGAACACAAAAGTATTGGTGTGAACAAATGAGTTAGCCCACAATGATATAATCAATATGCTTAGTAAAACATAAGTAAATACTGACAAGTTGAACACTTCTCTGCTTAACAGACTATTTCTGTGCTGGTTACTGCTGGTTTAGCTGTAGACCACTATAGGCATGATGTTTGCCATCCTAAAATGCATATTTTGTTCTTGTGAAGCTGGTTGACTAAGGAAGTCTTACTGGTTAAGCTGGTCAGGAAGCCTACCAGCATACACAGCATATGCTGCTATTAAATGCTCTGCAATAAAATGATATGAACCGACTGTCAGACCCATTGAGCACATTAAAGTTTTGATTTGTGTCTTAGATGGTGTGGAAGAATGCCAAGAACGAGCCTCTGTTCAGTGCCCTAAGTGATCCGGATGCCTACGTCTTTACCTGCATCAACATGACTGCAGAGCGGGAGGAGCTGGAAGACGAGCAGCGTCGCCTGTGTGACGTCCGGCCGTTCATGCCAATTCTCAGGCTGGTGGCCCGGGAAGGAGACAGAGTGGAGAAGCTCATCACCACCCAGATCAGTCTGCTTATAGGGAAAGGTTTGTGTCACACTGGTCCTCTTCTTACCTCAGAGCTGTACGGGCGGTTCACAATGGAAGCAGCTATGACTTTACTCAGCACTGCAGCAGAATGATGTGGTTTTGGCTGCTCCCCAGCAGTTAAGACGAATTTGTGTTTCTTTAAACTTATGAGCATGACAGGCTGATTTGGAACGTCTGGTTTCTAAAGATCTCCTGATTTCGATCATTTCCCGGTTTATATTTTCTTACCTTGGGTGGTTTTGTTAATGATTTTAAGAATAAGGACGTGTCACAGAGTCTGTCGTGTTGCCTTCTGCCTAATTCAACTAGCTACTACCAAGTATTACATGAATTTGTTCAGAAATACCATAGTTTCATTGGACTCGGCACCAACAAAAAATATGGGAAGTATTTTCTTCTCTCTTTTAAAAGTCATTTTAAGCCTTTTTATTTTTGCTAAATACACATGAGCATATGATTTGTGGGTTTTATTATTTGCATTTAGCATTGTTCTTCCCTGCTGTTTTTTTCTACAACACTTTCAGGACAGATTTGCAGCCCTTTTTTTTGTAGCAAAGAGGTTTGGTAGTTTTATTATTTGTTGCAATTACTTTCAGAAGTCAAAATCAAAAGGGGGACAGCACATTTTTAGCATTCTGACTTTACTCTAACTAGCTAACCACCTTGTCTCCACAGGTCATCATGAATTTGACTCCCAAAAGAACCACGAGGTAAATGAATTCCGAACAAAAATGAGGACGTTTTGTGAAGAGCGTGCTCAGGTGCGCCAGATGTTGCCATGGTATCAGTGGATGGAGTACAACTTCCCATGTGACTTGGAGCCATGCTCTATAGTGGCACAATCTGGGAAATCACGCAGTGTTAAGAAGATCCTTGTCAATGTGAAGTTTGAGGGCAGTGAGGTGAGTGTAGTCATATTTTACATGGGGTTGTTATATTCATATGCAATTGTTTTATGCCACAATTTAACCTTTGGATAATTAATTACTTAAGTATAATTCTATTTAGCTTCTTTTTGTTTGTGTTGATAATGTAAAATTTAGCATGTTATGTAGCCATTGACAATTTAATCCTCACATGCATAACATGCAAAACCCCCAAAAAACATGCAAAACCCAAAAGTCTAATTTTAGACTGAAATATTTTCTGCCTTTGATTTTACAAATTGCAACAGTCAGGAGACATTTGACATGGTGATGATGTCACTGCAGCATCTGCAGGCACACATGGGTCTCACTGACCCAGTTTTCCAGAGTGAGGCCTTTGATAGTATTTATGTGTTGTGTTGCCTGTCAATCCCCCACCCACTCAATGTGAATGTTATGTACCTATGATCTTTAACTTTGTAATGAGTCTGAACTGAAGCGTGAAAAAAAAAAACTCCAGCAACACTTGTTTTCATAATGCATGGCATGGATCAAAAGCCAGACTGTTTCGACATCGCATTTGCAGAGAAAAACAATTGCTTTATGAGTAATTAATCATACTATTGTGAGTGCACCTCACCCTATGCGCACCAATGATTATGAGGGAGTTTTCTTCGTTTTTACTATATCTAGAGCATGTTTTCTCCAACATTTTTGAACCAAGGACCGCTTTCATAACACAAACTGTTCACAGACCCCAGAGAAGTCACTGTTACCATTGAAATGAGGATCATGGCAACCATGACCACCCACTCCCATCAAAACATATAGTCTCCCCACACTCTCAATCAACTTGGCAGTCCTGGATTCTCAGTTTTTTTGTATATTAAAGGGATAGTTCACCCAAAATGAAAAATAGTCCATCCTCATGTTGTTCCAAACCTGAATGAGTTTCTTTCTTTTGTTGAACACAAAATAAGCTATTTTGAAGAATTTTGGTAACCAGACAGTTGATGTACCCCATTGACTGGCAACTATTGGTAATCCAATTGTTTGATTACCAACATTCTTTAAAATAGCTTATTTTGTGTTCAACAGAAGAAAGAAACTCATACAGGTTTGGGACAACTTGTGGTTGAGTAAATTATTTTTCAGAATTTTCTTTTTCTTTTTGGGTGAACTATCTATGTAATATACAAACATTTCTACATTATTGTATTCATTTTTAAAATTATACATTACTGTTCAAACGTTTGGGGTTGGTAAGTCTCTTATGCTCACCAAAACTGCATTTATTTAATCAAAAATACAGTAAAAACAGTAATATTGCAAACTATTATTACAATTTAAAATATCTATTTTCTTTTTTAATAGCTAGATTTTGAAATGTAATTTATTTCTGTGATGCAAAGCTTAATTTTCAGCATCATTACTCCAGTCTTCAGTGTCACATGATCCTTCAGAAGTCATTCTAATATACTGATGTGCTGTTCAATAAACATTTCTTATTATTATCAGTGTTTAAAAAAAACTGTTGTGCTGTTAGATTTTAATATTATAATCATGATGTATTGTCAATAGTTCCAGCATATTCTGTAGAATTCTTCTAATGGAAGAATGAATAGGCAAGGTAAATGAATAGGCAAATTGTTTCTAGAACCCATATTGCTAGAATGGACGCTCACTTACGTCACTTTTCGGGGAGTTTTCTGAGAAACGCTGAAATTGAGTATAACTTCTAATTGAATGCATTTCATATTTTTAATTTGTAGGAGAGCTTCGTTCTCCAGCAAGATCCACATGACCTGCCGATGGTTCTGAAACGGAACGCCCTGAGAAAGAAGTCCACTGTGTTTAGATCGGCAAAGCAGGAGAAGCCAGAGGACTACATTCTTCAGGTTAACGGGAGATTGGAGTTCATTTATGGAACATATCCACTCTGCCAGTTTAAAGTAAGTCTTTGAAAATCAACATCTTCTTGACTTCAGAGTTACATTGTCTTTAAAATTCGTATGAAAGCACCACACTTTCAGACTTCAGGGTAGGGTTGCTGCCATTCGTAACTTCTTACTTAAATTGGCATGTAAAGTCCACACTAGAGGCTTAGTAACTACTAGCTAGCTTTTAACTAAAGTCGTGTGTCCACCAAAGCGTTTTTTCACACAGCTGGCTTATTTTTCCAATTGTTTTTAATGGGAGCGCAGCGTTTTTTAAATTCCATGAGAATGAAGAATGTTCAAATTTGGGGTAAAACGCAGCGCTCATCGCTGTCACTTTTTACCCACTAATACCACACCGACCAACTGCCACAATCTGCTTGTTCAACGTCAACAGATGACAACAACAAGCATAATAACGAAACAAAATAATTTAAAACAAGAGCCAGAGAAAATACGTTACATGTGTGTATCGTCATTTTAATATAGAATCAACACAGAAACAAAATATGTGTGAAATGAGATACTAGTAACACTTTCGCGGATATTCCATATCATAACAAGCAAAGTGTCTCAACTGAAAAAATGCTGCGTTGCCAAAACGCTCTCAAGCGCCCATAGCTAGGCGTTTTCAGCAGAGCGTTTGGTGGACACGTGTCCTTACGCTCAAGGCGTTTAAAAAACGCGGAGCTCCCATTGAAAACAATTGGAAAAATATGCTAGTCGTGCTAAAAAACGCTTTGGTGGACATACGGCCTTACTCTGTTCTTTTTATTCAGTTGCACCATTTGTTCTTTAAGTCCCCCTGTATTCAATAATTTTATCCCTTAAAACTCATCTTTGATCACCAAAATGACATATTTAAAAGTTTTTTCCTTTTTTTATTCATGCCTTAAAATTCTTGATTTATTTAGTATACGCGGTTCTATGCAGATGCAAATTAGCCCCGCCTCCAGTCAATCACACAAGCTCAGAGATCCACACATTGACGTGATTGGTTGCGAGGTAGTTTGTGATGTCACAAACACCAGCGATTTCAAACCGTGTTTTTGAGACTGTTATTGGTTCTCTGCAGTTTAAAGCTAAAATACTCAGCAGTGGTGTTGAGTTATGAATTTGCACATGGTTTGACTTAAAGCATCATTAAAAAAACACCACATAGACATATAAACAACATTTAAAAGCTTGCTTTTAAGGAAGAACATAGCAAGTAGGTCGTAAGCTCTCTGTAAAGTAATGCGTAGTCGCATTATATGGCGCTTACCCTCAGTGATCCAATAGCAGCCTTCAAATATGATAACAGATGCTGTTTAAATGCTCTGAATTTCTTTTTATTCTTCATTCTAACTTTTTTGCCTCATGTAACTGATGGGACAAAAATATATTTCCATTAAATATGATACTACTTAATCATGAATAACATAATAGATATGTGATAGGGACCCGAGTGGTCACTAAGGAGAATCACAACCTGATGTAAGGACGGGAGCCATTTTGTTGTCCAAATTTTAAAGCGAATGTGGAAAAAAATATGGTTAAGAGAAATAAAAACAGGTTAACAATTAAAACAGTCTAAAAACTAGAACTGCTGTGTACTAAAAAAATACAAACTCTCCTCTGCATCTGAGGACAGAGTTTCGGTGCGCTCAGACAACGCTTCAATAACCTAGTTTAAATCTCTAATACCATGATCCGTCCTTCAATCCTCCCTTCCACTAATGACGGCTGACCCACTTGATAATTGGAACATACCATTGTCTTAAAATGAACCCTTGCCTCACCATATGATTAATAAATAGATACATAAGATGATTAAGAACAAGAGTTAAAACGAACAAATAAATACTATAAATAGGACGGATAAAACAAACATACATTTCCATAAATAGCTAAAATGAGCACTCCCATGTAGTTCGCACTTTCTTTAAGGCCACACCCATTCAGCTAAAACAAGAAATAAAACCGCAAAACCTTTACATAAATGTAAAGAAATTACATTTATGTATTATGATTGATTTTATTTGACATGCTCAACACGGACCGGTTCGTGTTGAAGAGCCGTTAGCAATGTTATCTATTCACATAATGTTCTTTCACTCAAAAATATTTAGTAAGTTGTAAGTTGCGTCAGTAGCAGCCTGCCCCAGACGAGCACATACAACCCAGCTATCACTGATGTCTACTCCATGTCTTTTTATATCTTGTCTTATTGTTTTGCGAGTTTTATTTAATTTTGCTGCAATGTAAAGAGGCCATTGTCTGAATTCATCGTAGAACTTCACGGCTCTGAAACAGTTGTTGATTTAGAAACTGCTTGTACCTGCAAAGATGAGTCATACATCTCTACCAGCCTTCAAAACATCAACTACGTTGAGGATAATGTGATTTCAGCTGCATTACGCTACCTAAATGAACAGGCCGCAGGATCTGACGATGATTAGTCGAGGAGTACTGGATCTGGTCCAGTCTTTATAGTCTACATTTTGGAAAACAGGAACTGATAAAACCATCTGTACCTCGGCTGCCGTTTCAGTCCCTTTCCATCTTTCTATGTGTCTCTTTGCTCTACCTCATTCAGTTTTTGGGAGTTTTTGTCATTATATTGATTGTGAAAGTGGAGAGATGACAATAAATTATAAGAAGAAGATGGATTTAGGGCATGATTTGTACCTGTTTGTCCCACAACAGCGTGTCTTGAGCAAATGAGCTATTTTTCTCTTTATTTTATGGTCTTTTTTTTTTCTCTCACAGTATATTTTCACATGTTTGCACGGAGGTCTTACACCACATCTGACTGTGGTGCATCATTCAGCCATCATCAAGTACCAGGAGGAACAGGGTGGCCTCAATAATCAGGTGTCCAGAAGCCGTGCTCAGTCCAAACCGCCCCCGCTGCCTCTGAAAAGGGTGAGATGGCACTTTTACACCGGAACACAATCTGTTATTAACAGGGGAACTACTTGTCACGTTTCTTCTTGTTAGCTTGTGTTGTAGACTTTAACCTCTGTGAAATCGATTTGCAGTGCGACATACTTTTCATTTACCCATGGTACATTTTTGGACATCTGTGACCCCTTCATGGAAGTGCTTTGAATTAATGAGATGGAGCATAAATGTTTATCTGTTCTAGTTGTATAAGCTTTTTTTTGTTTTGGGAACTATGATTCTCTGTAGTGAATTAGTTAATTTGGAGATTTCATTTAAATTGACTTTAAATGAAGTTGCCTCGCCTTGCCTTGCCTTGGTTGTAAAAATAAATTGTAGCCTGTATTATTCAAGTTATGTATTTATAAAGATATTGCCCCCTAAAATAGCTTCAAAATAGTCTACAATTTGTTAGCAGTTGAAGTACGTTTGTCCTGTGGTTTGCCTGATGTATATGATATTCCGATATTAGATGAAAGAGTGATACTGAACCAAATTCATTGCTTGGTTTACATTCGCAACATTGGATTCATACACATGTTAGTTCCTCCTCCTTTTGGTTTTGTTTTCTTTGTTTGTTTGTAACTGTTAAGCATGTTGAAATGCGTGCACAGACGTACCTCCCACACTAGCTTTTTAATTTGCAATAAAAATATGAAAAAATGACAAAGAAAATATGTGTTTAAAATGTTAAGTACTGTGTATATTTTCTTCTCAACAGCAAAACACATCTTCGCTGTGGTCCATTCAGGAGCCTTTCCATATATACCTTCTACAGGGTAGCCGAGTGAATGCGGATGAGGGCATGAAGGTAAAACTGCTTGTTTGTTTGTTTGTTTGCATTTGTATATTGTTTGTGGGATGCACATTATGTTGTTGAGCGTGTCAACTGTGGCAGGTAGTGAGGGGTGAAATCATGAACACTGTGGTCATGTGACCCTGACCACACATTTCCCATAATTCATCAGAAGCGGTTAAGTGAAACATCAAAACAGGAAGTGGGGAGTGACTATCTGGCTTTACGGCTCTCTCTCTTGGGCCTAGATTCTTAGAAAAGGCTAGCACTGTTGCTTATGTTCACCACTTGCATCTCCTTTTTGCTTGTCTGAGAAGTTAACAGACATTGGACGGTTGTTTCTATTTTAAAATATTCATAAGAACAGCATGTAGGCTGGTTAGATTATTATTGTTGTTTTTTTCAATCTAGCCTGAGGCACAATTATTGGAGTTGTGTACAATGTTAAATACATTTGCATGACAAAGCATTTTTCCATGCAAAAATCTGCTTGTGTTGTAATTTGTTTTCAAAGAAAACTGTTTAATAAAGAATTTCTGGCTTTCATCAATGTAAGAATGAAAGTTCAGGCTTTTGAATTGATGCGTATCAACATTTCTCTGCCGCTCATTGTGCTTTTTTTTTTCTTCTTCTTTTTTTTCTTTTTTTTTCTAGTGTTATGTTTGCTTTCTTCTCAGTAGTTATTTTTCACCAATGTTTGCTTGTCTCTTGCCAAAGAGCTCTTGAATCGAGATTTGTTTTAGCACCTTTATAAGTTTTGTTCTCTGGCATATTTTCTGTTTCAGTCTTAAAGGAAGTATTCACACATTTTATTTGTGCCCTGCTGTACTAAGTGAAAACTGTGGTGGCTATAGGAAAGCTAGGGACTTCTTGTCACTTTTACTACCTATATTTCTTAGATAAAAAAAAAAGTTTTAATTTCTGTCAATGGGAATGCCACTAAATAAAATGATTGTAAAGGACAAAATAATCCATAAAACAGCACAAATATAAAACGTGTGACAGCTTGACGTGTGTCAGCATTTATTATTTACTATGTAGTTGACAGTGTGATGAATATATATATTTTTTGTGGTTATTTGTTTACCCAACATCTATATTAAAATATGATCATTTTGTAAAGTTTAAGTTTGTAAAGTTGAGTTCACAAACGTTAAATTGTTATAAGTATAAATTATAGTTAATTTAAGAGGGTTTTGAACTTGTTTCAAACAAACAAAACCACTGCCAGAGAAAACATATTCCTTGTGACAACTGAGCTGTGTAACAAGTTGTTCTCCCTAACTTGTTTTTCTTGCCAGACACTCATTTACTTCCTCATAACTCACTACATTCATTCATACATGCTTTCATTTAAAAAAAACATTGAAAGGAAGTTTCCTTTCCTTAAAACTGTACTCATTAAGGAGATTTGAGACTAATTTCCTGCTCTGCAATCATTATCTTTCTCTCAGCTGGTGGTTCAGGCTGGCCTCTTTCATGGCAGTGAGCTCCTGTGCAAAGTGGTGACCAGTAATGAGGTCAGCGTTTGCTCTGAACCTGTATGGGACCAGAAATTAGTGTTCGACATCAGCGTGAGTGACCTGCCTCGTATGAGCCGCCTCTGCTTTGCCCTCTATGGCGTCATCGAGAAGACCAAGAAGCGCCCTACCAAGAAGAAAAACAAAAGAGCGGTATGTTTCAGTTCATTTCAACAGAAAACGAGTCACTT
The DNA here is from genome assembly GCF_051911475.1 of Siphateles boraxobius. Taxonomy (NCBI): domain Eukaryota; kingdom Metazoa; phylum Chordata; class Actinopteri; order Cypriniformes; family Leuciscidae; genus Siphateles; species Siphateles boraxobius. The sequence continues at coordinate 12,471,680 of NW_027509205.1, read as the reverse complement.
AGCAACCAACATGCTGACTGACGAGAGATGAGACACATAACAGATGCCATACTTGGAGTGTTTGACACGCAGGGATGCCGAACACGTTCCCAGTGAATGTTGTTTCCAAGTCAATTGCACATACACATCATTGCTAGAATAATCAGCAGGATGCAATATTATTTAAACCCTTATGACAGGATACTGTGGTCCATTGCATGCTTAATGTGAGTAACCCAAGTTAAACGTTAGGACAGAGCAGCTAGTTGATGTCAAATCAGAACTCCTCAGCCCATCTCTTCATGGCCTGTTCTCTGAAAGATAGCGTGCATTCTCAAATGCAGGCACAGTGTTGAAATTCCCAGGTGTCAAAGTGTGTGTGTTTGTGTGTATATGGTGGTGGGCTGCCGTGGCTCAACGCCAACGCATCCACTTCTGCTTTCAGTGTTACTTCTCTTTCAGCGAACTAGAGAAGAAGTCCACTTTCAGCGAACTAGAGAAGAAGTCCACATGGGTGTAACACATGAAGAAAAAAATGTCTCCTGTTATTCTCACAATGTACAAGTTATGTTTGGCTGAAATGTATTGCATGAAATTCTATTCTTAATTATTCTACAATTTATTTCGAATTATAAATGAATTTAAACAAATTTATTATAAAATACTTCAGAAACACATTTAAGAGTTTAAAAGTGTATTTATATCTGCTGTTACTATGTAGGTTTAAGCCTTATTGATTTCAATATTTAGATTCTTTTTACCTTATAATTATTTCAAGATATTGACTGAATATTTACATGTAGATGTTGGATTCCAATAATAATCCTTATTTTAAAATGTATTTGCTAAAGTTCAAACTCATCTACGTTATTTATAAATAATTTCTTCTGAATCATGTTTAAGATTTAAAAACGTGTATATACCGTTACTGTAGATTTAGGCGACATTGAATTGATATATTGATAATTGAATTGGAATTGAAACTTTTTTTTGTTAATTTGGCTAATTCGTAAGAAGTGTGCATTTCTCTCTATAGGCGCGTTCACTACTGCGCCAACTTTATCTTTGCAGCAAACGCTGACATAGAAGACACTAATTTATTAATAAACAATTCAAATGTTTCATGCATAATCATTACTTTTGCCTGTTCTTTGTGGCAAGCTTTATTTCAGGTGTTGTGTGATATCTCTGTGCCCAAGTAGCAGTGCTTTGCCTGTGCTTCCCCCCATATAGTCCCAAGTCAATATCTGCCTAGGAAATCGCCTAGTCTTAATCTACATTGCTATTTGTACTCGTTGTGAATAAGCAGGCCACAAGAAGTAATTCGTTTTTTGGGTGGGGGGTTTTTGATAACTTTTACTCACGACATGCTATCCGGCAACAAAGGATTCCATTCATTATGCTAAGATAAGCTAGCGGGGCGGCACTGCCAGACTAAGACAATGCATGCACTGAGACAAAAATGCATTTGCCCACCTATCTAAATGTAGGGGAGACAGTGAATAACCCCAATTCCAAAAAACGGTGGAGTGTTCCTTTAACAATTTCATGATTTCTTAAGCTTTCACCTGCCCCTTCTAAAAATACTTGAGTGAATGCAGAAATGCCCTTCTGCACAAGTAGCAGCACTGAACTTGAAAACTGTACTACACTCACAGTCATACACAGGAAGTATTAGATTTGTGTTATTGGTATATTGGAAATCACTGCTGCTGTTACTGGAATATTTGGTTAGTCAGTTAAATTGTCACCTCCCACAACTGAAACATAGTGTACAGCATTGTTTAGATGACAATGTCACCTCTCCCACATTAAATGAATGTTGTGTTAAGTGCAATGTCAATATGGTTTATATACCTCCAAATGGCCCTTCTTTTCACAGGACTGCCCACTGGCCTGGGTTAACACGATGGTGTTTGACTACAAGGACCAGCTGAAGACTGGAGAATTTTCTCTGTCCACATGGCCATCAGTCCCAGGTACATTAAAATGAACAGTAGCTCATGTTATTTGCAGCTTCTTTTTTGGTTTGACCTTCAGTCTCTGACTCTGTACTGCAGAACCCCTAAAATATCTCACAGGAGTGATAATCTAGTATTGCTGAGAGTTGTGCAAATCCAAGTTTCCTTATTTTGAATAGTTATTTTTTATCTAGGGACCTCAGTTTAGGTCTAAACAGGTCAATCACTTTTATTTTCAGATGATAAAGGTGATTTGTTGAATCCTATGGACACTGTGGAGAAAAATCCAAACATTGACAGCACGGCTGGTCTCCTGATTCGCTTTCCCAGTATCAGACCACACCCCCTTTATTATCCTCCAATAGAAAAGGTGATTATTATTTTTTTGTGGTTCTCCTTAATAGTTGTGTTCTTCTCATAATGTCTTATGATATATACGTACATTTGTGAAAATAGTGTGCAGATGCTCAATCATTATCTTCCTATTATTTTCAGCTGAATGAACTGGGTCTGAATGGTGAAAAGGTTGTTGCTACAAAAGAAGAGGTGAGAAATAGCATTCATTGGTTTGTTAGAGGCGAATTATGCAGATCTATCATGAAAGGGAAATAGTTACTACAGTAGGGCCTGTATGTCTACAACACTGTTAAGAGGAGTTGTGGTTTGCTAAAAGATTGAACTTTTTCCAATGATTTATTCATAGCGCTAGAGATGCTAAAACTACTTTAAAAGTCTTTAATCTCCAATGAAATTGACTTTTCTTTCAGCACCTGAAACTGAAAGAAATTGTAGACAATAAAAACTACACAGAGTTCTTTGAGGATGAGAAGGAGCTTCTGTGGAAGTTACGAGGAGAAGTGAGGCAGCGATACCCTGAGAGCCTCTCCAAACTCCTCCTCATCACTAAGTGGAACAAACATGAGGACGTGGCTCAGGTAAGATGAACCACTTGTTCCTTGGGATATGATTCTTTGCAGGCAGTGAAAAATCGAAATATTTAAGGAATGCCATATAAAAGGTACCATATATATGTTTTTATATGAATTTATTTTACCGGTAGTCATTTTCTCAGTTAAACAAGTATCCAAAAAAGCAAAACAAAATAATTAATAATATAAATAAAGAAAAATATTTCATAATCAATCATTTATTTATAAAGCACAATAAAAACAGAATTTATCCTTTTATTTCATGTCATCATTGTTAAAAAGTTCATTTTTGAAAATAAAAAAGGAAAAGTACTTCCAAATTAAATGACATTACATTAAAAACAACCACCACCCAGAGTGCTTGTTTTTCTAACTTTATGGATTGAGAGCCTGTTGTACACTCACTCTGCGTTTTTTTGTTTTTTTTTCTCCAGATGGTTGGTTTGTTACGGAAATGGCAAGAATTGCCCGCTCTACATGCTCTAGAACTTCTAGACTACAGTTTCCCTGACCCTCATGTCCGCTCCTTCACCATCCGCTGCCTCAAGAATTTACGGTGGGTGGCACTGCCTCTCTAATCATCACCTTCTGTTGAGAGCTTTAAAAAAAGAGCATGTCTCTGTCTTGCATACATGTGAAAATTGATGGAAAAAGCATCTTTATTCATATTGCTTTTAACATTTGTAGAGGCATTCAAATACCCTTTGCAGTAGGGATGTGACGGTGAGGAAATTTTCACACCGGTTAATCTACATGTGACAACACGGGTTATGCCGGTATCACCGTCAGTGTTGTGCAAGTTACTTCCAAACTGTAATACATTATATATTACTTGTTACTGTTATTTAAAAGTAATTCATTACCTTACAATATTACTGTCTCAGAATTGTAATGCGTTACATTACTCCTGTATTACTTTTGAGTTACTTTCACAAAAATAACTATACAGAAGTAGAACTTAACATTCTAAAATGACTAGGGCTGTAACGATATGCGATATGAAACCAAAATAGCGACACTCAGATCAACGAACCTGCAGAATGGCGCCACACCCCTTCCAACTCCCAGCGTTATCCATACCGTCCAGATCCAATGCTACCACATCTTTAAATTACTATTAGTATTATTTGAAGTTAACTTAACATTATAAAATATGTAGACCTACACCACAAAACTAGTTGAGGATAAATTATTTAAAATTTGGAAATTCCAGCATTATGGACATGACATTTGCAGACTTGTAGTCAAAACTTATATAATTATATAAATTCTCAGAAAGTGCATTAATACCAAAATATTGAAACGTCTGTTTATCCATAGGCTCCTCCCAGAAAGGAGTCCAGACATTAGAAAAATATCAGTCTACACATGCGTTTTATATTTAATATTAGGGAAATCGACAGTCATGTGTGACAAAAAAAAAATCTTTAACTTTTAGGAGGCAACGATTTTTTTGTTGTAATTCTGTGAATTATACTGCGCAAATCTAATGAAGAAGGGTTGGCTCTCCACAGAACATAAAATATTCATTTTATTTTATTTTTCGTGTTCGCATTTATGAGGAAAAAACAATGTTACAGACGTGACAGTTCTCCGTTACGGACGCGACCGCTCTGAAGCGGCACTAAAAGACTGCTTTAAAACTTTCACAGACACCTTACACAGAAGACACGAAGCCTTTCTTTAAAGTGAATTTCGTTTTGTATTAATTGTACAGACCTGAAAAATATATCTATATTGAAATGTCTACTTGTAAACAGAACAATTCAAAACGAAAGAAAACAGACTGCTCTCTGCTTATGAAATGAAATGTGCATTTCTCTCTGGTGCATTCAATACTGCGAAGATCGCGAGTCAGCATCGTCAACTTCATCTCGACTTTATTAATAAACAATCAACATGTCTCCTTGCTATATTTGACATTTTCAAAATCTTTTGCCGGTTCTTTGTGACAGCTTTTAGGTGCTTTATCGGCAGCGCCGCCGCCCTTACATGAACGCGTCACCACGGCATCAAAAACATGATTGTGTGATGAAAACATGAAAAATACCACATAAACATAGCCTAACTGTTTAGAAAGAAAAGAAAGAACGAATAGCCTAATGCGCATACGTCCATCTCGCGAATGTAGTCTTCATGCCATCTTCACCATTAGGCGCTTTTCCTCTGGCCAGCGTGAGCACAGAGGCCGAAATTATACCTCACGGCACTCCTGTAAAAAATAAATCGCTATACAAATATATCAGACGCTGCCATTTAGTCTTTAATTACAGACTTGGACATCACACGCGGCTATTGACTGACCACGAACAGGTAATTTAGCCTACTTGCATCTTTCATTCGTTAATGTCTGGCGGTCTTGCTGTATTTTTTGTTTTGTTTGTTTGTTTTACAATTAAAACTAAAAGTCTGTTGTAACGCAAGCCTTACCGAACATGTACAGAGTAAAATATTACTGAAAATTGATTAGTAATGCCTTACACTACTGCGTTACAGCAAAACGTAATATGTTACTGTAATGCATTACTTTTGTAACGCGTTACACCCAACACTGATCACCGTGTTGCGTGGTTTTGGAGTTTTTGAATTCCAGTGTGGCCTTCGAATTAGCGACAATTGCTTGAATGGTGGGTTTATTATTCTATAACATTATGTTTGCATTATCTATAAGCATTGGGTTTAAATCCACAATATTGCCAATTAGGTGCTTTTACATTTCACTTTGAAACCAAATCTTCTGCCATTGTCTTGTCAGTCAGCTGGCCTCACTCTCGTCACATGATAAATTAAATCTGACTCCTGCTGGTGATCTGTGCTGCGACTCTCGTTCGGCTCATGCTGAATTAAGCAGACAAGTTCAGTTTTTAATTGTTGTGTCTGTTCTCTAACTGAACTAAATTATTTTTATACTATAAAAAATTTAAGAGGGGGGGGGGCCATGCCGTGGTGAGCAAGTGATGTAATCGATGTGCGACTGAACAGTGTAGCACCGGTATCACCGACTATCGCAGCCAAGCCTACCTTGCAGGTGTAAATATTGCAACATTGTATTGATTATGTAAATATGAGACATAAACTAAACAAATTTCAGACATTTGACAAACAGAAAATGAATAATGAGTCCCTGAACAGAGCGGGGGCCAATATCAAAAGTAGCAGTCAGTATGTGGTGTGTCCACCAACTGCTTTAAGTACTACAATGCATTTCATCCTCATGGACTGCACCAGACCTGCCAGTTCTTGCTTTGAGATGTTATTCCACTCTCCAACCATGGCAAGTTCTGAGGGGACATGTGGTCTGCATTCAAAATCACATACTTTCCTACTGTATATTAGGCGAAAAACAACATGTCAAAAAAGAACTATGTCTGAATTTACAGTACTCCTAAAAGAGTAGGCAAAAAGTACCCGGATGACCTACTACTGAAGTGTGCATATGATGGACACTTTAATATACCACGAGGCCACGAGTGAGGATTTGTGAATAACACTGAAGCAACGTAACTGACGTTGTCGGTCATGTAATAAGGGCAACATGGGTATGAGTATGCATCTTTCTTCTGCTGTTTTTCAGAATCAGTATAAGGGTCTCTTTAGTGTCCTAAGTCATTGGAACTGTGACATTAATTCGACCTGTAAACTGTTAGTGTCTAAAGGACTGTTCCACAGGTGAATGTGCAAAAACTGTTTATGGTTCATTGAACAAGCATGAAAATCATTGTTTAAACCCTTTCCAATATAGATCTGTGAAGCTTACTTGGATTTTACAAAAGTATCTTTAAAATACAGTTTGCTGAAAAAGGGGTGTTTCTTTTTTTCAGAGTTTATTTACCGAATTGAGCCGTGTCTTAATTTGATAATTAAGAGTTAATAGTGATTTATTTTCAGATTGTTAAAAATGGCTTAAAATAAAATGTAATTACATCTCGTGTGATTTTTTTCTCAACAGTGATGATGAACTCTTTCAGTACCTCTTGCAACTGGTTCAGGTTCTGAAGTATGAATCCTACCTGGATTGCGACTTGACCTGTTTCTTGCTGGAGAGAGCCCTGGCCAACAAGAAAATAGGTCACTTCTTGTTTTGGCACCTCAGGTATAAATCCACCTTCTTATAGTGCTCTACAGCGATGTGCCCCTATTCCTTTCAGTGTAATTTAGGCTTTGTTTTTGCTTTCTCTAAAGGTCAGAAATGCATGTGCCATCAGTCAGCTTGAGATTTGGACTTATTCTGGAGGCATACTGTCGCGGGTGCATCTACCACATTAAGATCTTGATGAAGCAGGTTTGTTGCACTTATTCCTTATATGAAAAGCAAATTCATTTCTCTAGCGCACGTGCTGTGACCAGATGTAAATAACTATAACTTTTCATTCTCACGGCCCTTTTTGACACTTGGGGCCCAAACTTAGCACTTGACTTGTTTTCTCAGTTACTCATTCTGGTAATTGTCACTTTGTGTTGTGCCTTTTCTTGTAAGAAACAGCGGCTGTTCTTTCAAGCACATAAATATACATGTATAAAAATAGTAAGGGGTGCTGGAATATGTTTTTCTTTGCAGCAGCAGAATATATCTTCTTTGAATGTTTAATAATAGCCTAACCACTGGAAGGAAGGGGAACTGCACTATGCTGCTCAAAGTTTGCAGCTGTTTTTACATGCCTTCTCAAATATTGATTATCACACTTCTGTCAAGTGACAGATCTATGCTTTAATTCAGTTATATGGATGTGTTCATATGGATTTGCATAGTATATACTTATTGTCTACTCCTTCTCCTATAGAATGAGGCTCTGAATAAGATGAAGGCTCTCAATGACTTTGTGAAATCAGGCAGTCAGAAGGCGACCAGGATACAGACTACAGAGGACATGAAAGTGTGCATCAAACAGGACACGTACTTGGAAGCGCTCTCTGAGGTCGTTTGCCCTCTCAACCCAGGCATCATGCTGTGTGAACTCTGGTACCATTCACGTTGTTCTCTATATCTATAAATATGTTGCATGTTAATAATGAAAATGTATAGTCTAAGTCACTGCAATGGAGATTTGATATGATATGATACTGGTATCTATAGTTATAAAAATCTAATTTTAAATTGATTATCAACATATTATTGTTACTGGGTTGTCTTAAGAGATTTTTAGAAGTTGTTGTGTCAGGTCTTGTTAATAAATTATAGTTCTCTGTTTAAAGGGATAGGTGACCCCAAAAAGAAAATTCTGTCATCATTTACTCACACTCATATTGAGAGTTTCTGTTGAACACAATAGAAGATATTTTGAAGAAGACCGGTCAATGGCCACCAGCAACTGTTTGGTTACCAACATTCTTTAAAATATCTCCTTTTGTGTTCATCAGAAGAAAAAACTTATGCAAGTTTAGAACAATGAGGGTGAGTAAACGATGACAGAATTAAATTTTTGAGTGTGAACTGTCCCTTTAACATGCCACAGATGGCGTGTGATTTAGCTATGTAGATTTTATGATAACGCTCTTTCCAGGTAATCTCTCATTATGCATTTTTAAGATTTTAGAGTTTGTTTCTAAGCTGTAACTGAATCTGCGACATGATGTAATATTACTGAAGCAATCATTTTAATTCAGTAATGCAACTAAATGATCATATGTGTTGCATACAAGTCGCGTAAAAACAGCTACCAGAAAGCGAAGCCTATTTTGCAACCATGTGTGAATGTGTGCTATTTCTTGATGCTAATCTTTTTTGTTTCAGCGCTGACAAGTGTAAGTTCATGGACTCAAAGATGAAACCTCTCTGGCTGATGTACAAGGACAAAAATGAAACTGTGGGCATTATCTTCAAGAATGGAGACGGTATGGATATAGAGCCATGCTGCCAGTGCCTAATTTTTTGCTTGCATTCAAAGCTCAAAATTCTTCTTGTTTTTGTTTTTGTAAATTAGTGATTGAAAACACGTTGACCCTTTTCTCAATTTTTTTTAGATCTGAGGCAGGATATGCTAACCCTTCAGATGATTCAGCTGATGGATGTTCTATGGAAAACGGAAGGTCTTGACCTCAGGTTTGTATAGTTAACTTTGTTTCAACTTCGTCAAGCTGATAAATTTGCATAAAATTGAGTGTTATAGAATGTATAAGCGCTTACAAAATATTTATTTATTTATTTCTAAATAAAATATTTAAAATATTATATACATATGTATGTATATAATCATTTTTAGACTTTGACATCTTTTAAGGCACTACAATGCATTAAAATAAATACTTTCCATTAATGTTCATTTATTGGGTCTCAGAATGCTGCCTTATGGATGCCTGTCAACCGGGAATAAAACGGGTCTCATCGAGGTGGTGAAAAACTCGGACACTATTGCAAACATCCAGAGAAACAACAGTAACAGTGCAGCCACTGCTGCCTTCAATAAGGACGCTCTTCTCAACTGGCTCAAATCGAAGAACCCAGGGTGAGCAGCAAACCCTCTAACCTTACATCTTGTGTGATCGCTGCAACTATGCGTATCGTAGTAACCAAATTTAACATAATTCGTTGAATTTGCTGGAGCCGTGCATGCCATTTTCTATTCTCAAAGCTCACTTAGAAGGTTAAACCTCTCTTGGCTCATTTGACCTTTTGGTTTATGTGAAACTATAGTGTAACATCAAAAGCAGTTTGGTTGCAGAAGGTGCAGTATTGGAGTAATTTTACTGTGCATTCTGCTTCTACTGCAGGTGTTTTCCACCAAAGTGGCTTGATGTGCATATTGTTTTGTGATAATGACAGCTAAGGATACAAGCTGAGCACTAAGATGAAACCACAAAGCTTATTGTATTGTGTAACATTCTCATTTTGCAAGTTGTATATGTAAGAATGTGGGGAAAAAAGACCTTTTCTGGAATGCTCTGGTTTAGAGAAGTTCTGAGTGTTGGGGGTCTTTTTGGGGTCAAACTAACCTTTGGCATCAGGCAGCACTTATTTATATAGTTTAATTGCGGACATGACTGACCCTGCATCATTTCTGTGATGTTTTAGTATTTAGGCAACTAACAAAGCTACTATTGGTAAGTGTATGTGGCTAACCAAAAAAACAAAACAGCAACTCACTATGATGCATGCATGATTTTTTTCTTTTTCTGAAGTATCCTGTTTATACATGACCTCTTGAACTCCTGAAACTAGAGTGCGATAGACTATAGACATTGATGGCTTCAATGTCTGAAACAGATATATCCCCTGTGGACATATCCAGTTCTGTTCGCTGGTTGTCCACTTACTGTAAATGTTATTCTATGTCATAAATAATTATTTACATCAGAGTATGGGACATTTTTGTCTTTAAGAAACGAAAGGAGACATAAGTAATATGTCATCAAATAATGCATTATTTGATGCGCTTGAGCTATTTACTGTATCTGTGACGTAGGGTACAAATGTAACCCTAGACACCCTGTAAATGTTTTTTTTCTTTTCTTGCACATATTTTTTATTTTTATTTATTGCATGGTTTTCATATAATTTCATGACTACAGTAAAACCACAGGTCATTGTGTTACTTGCAGAATAATGCACAAGATGTGAGTTTTGATGGTTTGACGAGGAACTTTATTTATTTTAAAAACTTGCCCATTTTTACTCTCCTTTGGTGTTCAGCAAATGTTCCTTTCGGACACTGTCTGGGTTATCAAAAGCCATTAAATGGCTTTTTACTGATATGAGAAGGTCAAATTGAAAGTCTTACTAGTATGGATTCTTGTGGAATGATGTGGAATGATGTGGAAAGAGGGCTCAACAGGAAGAAGCATTACATATTTACCCGGCATATTAACATTGAATTTCTTGATTGAGTCATAAATTGACAAACATTTTCAGCCTTGTTTCTGTCAGATAATTTTCTAACACTGTGCTAAAGAATTTGTGTGTGTGTGTGTGTAGATAAATATACATACAACAAATACATTTATTTTTATAATGCATTTTTATAAATTATTACATTTATTTTACATACATTTATGTTAGTTGATAGTGAGATGCTATGATATTGAAGTTTAATTATGTATGTTTGCATGTGTGTATGTTTAAGGGTAGGGTAATGGGATAGAATATAGTTACATACAGAGTATAAACACAGTCTATGGAAAACATGGAAACCCAACGTGTGCATGTTAATTGGTTACCAAACTGGAAGGAAGCAGGAATGAGAATGAATCAATCATTATATGAATTAAAATATTATTATTTCTATATTTTTCAGCGATAAACTGGATCAAGCCATTGAGGAATTCACCCTATCCTGCGCAGGCTACTGTGTAGCCACATATGTCCTGGGAATTGGGGACCGTCACAGTGATAATATCATGATCAGGGAAACGGGTCAGGTAAGAATGAACTCATTGCCTCACGAGTACGGATTGGCGTATCGATATAAAGTATTTTTGTCAGTGATTTTGTTTATTTGACAAGAAATTGAATGCGTACAATATGCAGTGAATTGGACGAATAACCTATGTTAGTGAATAATTGTGTAGTAGAACTATTTTCCTGCTCATCTGAACACACACAAATGCTGCAGGTCATAAACAATCAATCACAGAGAGCGTTCAGACACTGCCGACAATGCATTCAAACAGGGCTGCGTTTCCCAAAAGTATCATAAGAAACCATTGATGCTTTTGGAAAACGCAGGCCAGAACAATGCTAAACAGAAGACAGAAAAAAATAATATGTTTGAGTTATTTCACAATAAACAAATTTAAATTGTAGCCTACTTAGTTTGTGCAATTAAATTGTTTTTAATTTCAGTGTTAAAAGACAAGTTCATACTGATGTTCTATTATGTAACTAATGTTAATATAAATCATACACTGACAGAATAAAAAGGTTGCATTTTATGGGTGCAACAGCCTGTCACTGGCAGTCCCTTATGAAAATGAACCATTAATACAGTGACCATAGTTCAACTAGTCCTTTAATATTTTGGAGATTTCCATGGTTACCACTACAAGTAAACGTTTTAACCATGTGTAAACAAAAATTTAATCTAATAAGTTGCAATTAAGGCATAAAAATGCCTTTCAATTATAATGTTAAGTGGGTATCATAACCCATTTTACTCTTAGTAATTCAATAATTTAAGAAATGTTTAAATGTTAAAGTTCAGTTTTGAGGTATCGGCGATACTGGCCTTGAAGGTATCGGCGATATTGGCCTTGAAAGTATCGGTATTGGTATCGTATCGAAAACAAAATAAGTGGTATTGCCCATTCCTACTCACGAGTGCTGTGTACATAAATTATATCACAAGATGGCACCAGTCATCAATATGAATGCCGTAACATGGGTTGCACTTTTCATTCTATTTCACATAATCAAGGGTTGCTGCAATTTTATAATGGTCTTTTCATTTTGAATAAATAATTTTGTAAGTTATGAATGATATTTTCTCTGTATCTGTATTGTTTGCAGTTATTCCACATAGATTTTGGGCACTTTTTGGGGAACTTCAAGAGCAAATTCGGGATCAACAGGGAACGTGTGCCTTTCATTCTGACATATGACTTTGTCCATGTAATTCAGGAGGGACGGACCAACAACAGCGAGAAATTTGAACGGTCAGTGCATATGTTTTATAAACAACTCAAAAATAAGATGTAAATAATAATGTCTTAATTCTCAAAATGTATGCCTCAAAGCGTGTTTGCTTATTTTGAGTTTCATTTAGAGTTTCTTCCATTCTAAACTTCTACAGTAGTATAGTGTAATATTTATCAAATGTTCAACACCTGTCTAAAATTTTCACACAAAAGAAGCTTTAAAAACGGCTTTTTGTTAATTTTGAACCTGTTTATTTATTTATTTATTTTTTTACAGAAAATTGCTTATATTGTTGGCTGCTTATAACCTTGAGGCAGATTACATATATATGTAAACTAAACCTGATAATAAATAGAAGGGTTTGGAAAAGAGAATATGTAAAATTCAGAACTGAAAAAGAAAAGTGTTCATGTTTGCTTCTCTTTGCCAGGTTTCGTGATTGCTGCGAACAAGCCTATAAGATTCTTTGCCGGAATGGGACCCTTTTTGTGAATCTTTTTACCTTGATGAAAGCTGCAGGACTCCCTGAACTCAGTTCTTCCAAAGACATACAGTATCTAAAGGTAAGACTTACCTCAGGACAGACGGTTTATTATATATTACTCGTGAGTTTCTCTAGTGCTTTACAAGCATGAAATATCAAATCTAAAGTGCGGACAACTAGGGAACAATTTTATATATCAGATTTTTTATTAGAATATGATTAAAACAAATGTATTATCGACACCCAAACAAACACAACCTCCCTTCATTGCTTTGCCCCTTAAATAATGAAAATGCTATGCAGCACAGGCAACGGCTTACAGCTGGTTCATCATCGCTCCTCCATCATGAGCGTATACTATTGCTGATTTGCTACAACTGGTTTTCTTTTAATTAGGACAGGTTTTATACTTCATTTTGAAACTGATTGATTTTAGGCCTCATTGATCAGAGATTATGCACCTCAGAGTTTGAGTGAAAAGATTCACTCAAGCCAATTCACCTAAAAATAAATAAATATGGTGCATAAGCTCAGATCAATGAGACCTAAGATCAATCAGTGCCAAAAATAAATGATCACCTGTGTTGATAAAAAGATTTAGCAATAACGTAGTATAAGGAGAGATTTATAAGCAATTTTCTGAGCGGGAACACCACATGTGTAGTAAAAAGACAAAAAAAAGCACAAGCATTTTTTTTGGGGAAGTTGTAATACCCTGTGTGAGCAAAGTCAGTAAGTTTTTAGTCTCGCTTAGCCAAACCTTCAGACTGACAACAGAAGTTCTAGGGCCTGATGTATAAACGTTGTGTATGCACAAAATGAGCGTAGAAATGTGTATGCAATTTTTCATGCACATATAGGGATTTATAAAAGATAAACTAGGCGTACTCACCGAATGGACACTCTAGACCGCGCGTTTGCACTCTTTTACTAGAGTGTGTGAAGTAAACAATGATTTACACTCTGTTTTACATCTGATATAGCCTACACATATGCCACTCTCATTAATGGATCTAAGCACTGAAATTTCATGAAATCATTATCCAGAAGTTACAACATTTTTTATATTAATTTAAATAGACTTATTTGTAGTGGATGCGCTGCTTTGGAGCAATTTTTCCTGTGGCATGATGTTTTAATGTTTTAACTAGCGAAGATTGCTTGGCACATGATAATTCCGTTTTAAATTGTGTATTAAATCGCAGAACTAATTTTCTGAGAAAATAGTTTCACACTAATAATGATCAATGATGCACACTTGACTCCGTACAAGCAGATGGCTTTGCATCATAGATGGTATAATGGCAGACACCGAAGGACTCGCTCGGTGATCGAATGGTCCATTGGCCGGTTTGAATAAGTCCGATGACACCGGACACATGTACAACCTCTGCTGTTGGTGTCGTGCACAGACAGACAGTAGCCTAATGATAACCATTTTCAGGGTCTTCCGAATATTCTGAAAAATACCGTAGTATTCAAAAGTTAGAATTTGAAGAAAATTCTTAAAAAACAAGATATGCACGTTTTTTTTAATGCTTTGTCAGTGACACACTGAGTCAGACAATAATTTACATTGTTTCCTTTTAAAAATATATAAACATCTTAAAATATGTTTACCTTTAAGCAAATCATATTTATGCAATTTTGCCTTTAAGCAATTAAAAATACTATTTGGCCAGTGAGAATAACTCTTCCCTGAAAAATTCTCTGAAATGTATTTTATACAATTTTTTCTTTTTTTTAATTTTTTTTCTAAAACAAGGCAAGGATAGGCAACTGAATGATTTTAACAATGTAATGTGACGGCACATCCATATCTAATTTTTTCCTAATGTCTTGTCCCGTTAAACATGGTATCAATTGGATGGGAGTATGCATGGAAATTATGTGCAAATTATGTTATGCATATAAAAAATTGCTGTTGTAGCTCGCTATATGGCTATTTTGAGGAGGAGACCGGGTGGATCTTCTACTGACTGTGTTTTATAAAGGGACTTTTGCACAGGGTTTGCCATAAACATGGTTTTATAAATCGGAAAACCTTTGTGCGTATGTAAAATCTAACTTTAGGATGAAACTTTACGGGAAGTTTTATACATGAGGAATAATGAGTATGACTAGGCAGATACAGAATATGTTCAGCACTGGTGAATTTCCATTTTCCACCTTCATTACATTTTTGTTCTTACAGGACTCTTTGGCACTGGGGAAATCTGAGGAGGAAGCACTGAAGAACTTTAAAGTGAAATTTAATGAAGCTCTGAGAGAGAGCTGGAAGACCAAGGTGAACTGGATGATGCACAGTTTTGCCAAAGATAACAGATAAACAGCGATCGATCACAAATCGCTACGGGAGATCGACCGAAACCCTCTTGATGCTGAGTTTTGATTTAAACCAATGCAGCTTTGAACAGAATATATGTTGCACTGCTGTCTGGCATTTATTGCATTATAGTGCCGTGCAAAAGCAAAATGCAGTAACTAAACTGAGTTATGACCGATATATGACCAGATTCTGTTCAAAATTCAGAAATTGACTTAAAAAAAAGGTCCTGCGTTTTGCTTTTGCAGGGAAGTACACACATCAACAGCTGTTTAGCGAATGTTTACATCTGTGACGTAATAGTAAATGATGTTATACATTTGTTTTAAGGAGACCAACTGCTTGAAATTAATTAATTTGCAACACAATGCACTGGGAATTGAAGCTACTAATTTAACAAACTATTGGCGTGCCACTAATTTACCTTGCATCTCTGGTTTGTTTCTGTCACACTTGTGTACCTGCACAAAGAGCAAGCGAGATTAATGTATTTATAATTTCTAACTGTACAGCATAAAATAATTGAATTGTTCAGAAGAAAAAAACACTCTTGAGTGTTTTCATATCGTTTACATTTTCGTTTCAGGATTTTTGTTTCTGTTTACATTAGCGTGTTTGGTTGTACATATTCTTTTGTGTATCATACGTATATTTACATTCCTTAAAACAGTATTTTTTCATTTGAATTATTTGTATAATAGGAAAATTGTTCATGAGGAAAGCCTTTGTATAGTGGTGTACATGAGAAGACATTTTGTATGTCAGTGTAGAAATAAGCCTTAAATATTTTGTATTTGTGGGGTATTCTGTGCCTTTGGGATGAGACACAAGCCATCTTAAAGACATGTCCAAAGAGTGTGCTTTTTGTTTAGTGAAATGTATGCATTGTACTACTGTACTATAAATCAGGGCAAAACTGGAATATTGTTGCTCTGTAGAAAATGACACCTGGTAATTGCGTGCCTACTTTGAATATTGAGTCAGTCAAGCTTGTTTTCTCTTCCGGTTGAACCTTAGTTAGTTCTAGGATGCATCACCACAGTATTCTGAATCTACTGCTACCTGTTTTTCTCATCATATGTGTAAATGTTGTTTATTTTGAATCTTTAAATGTCCTCTAGAATGTGAATTTTTAAAGAAGAGATAAAAAGTAAAATCCATCTAATATATATATATATATAAGTCCTATAAAAACACTCACTGCATACAGTTTTAATAATGGAAGGAAGATTAGTGGACTGAAAAACAACTTTAACATAGAATGAATCCATGAATGAATTTTAGCATTTGTTAAGGTATTGATTAGCGTCTATCGGACTACTAACCGAGTACCTTTCTTGCTATGGTCTTGTCCAAATCAACATTATTTTGTTTTTGGTTATGTGCCATGATATTTAACCACTTCACGGTGTGAAAATCTGGGATCTTGAATATCTTGGTTTACTAATGTATTATTTTAGTTTTTAAACATGACTGCTTTGTTACAAATTTTTACCAAGATGATTTGAGTTATGAAAATGTGCTATTCATTCTCATTTTTGCCATAAATTATTGATTCTGAAACTGATTAGTGGGTTATTTTTTATTGAATGGTTTTTGATATTTTTATTAACGGAAGCAGTGAAAAGGATCCAGACTTTTGGCGGTCTTTGTATGTGCGGTGCATGGGGAATAATAAATTGGGCCTTTTTTTTTTTTTTTTTTACGAGGCCCAATTTACCAGAATTCACCCTACTGAATTTCCAGAATTCATGTTAGTTTGGGACAGGAAGTCAAATTTGTCTGATCAGCATTTTAATGTTATTACTGTTCGTGTTGGGGAAATATACACAGAGATGAAACGGAGATAAAAGGGGAACTGGAAGTTCGCGAGTCCTCAATCTTATTGTGTAATGAATGAGGCTTTCCCAGTGTGAAGAGTACAGTAAACAAGACTGCTGGGAATCTCTCAGTAACCAACGGCCACAAAAACACTGCTGATAGCAGTAAAAACAATGAATTCAGTTTAGTTCAATTGAAGGATTTTCTGTAATATGGCATTAGTATTTAATCTTGAGAAACATGAATCTTACTTGGGCTACTTAAGCTTATTGAAAAGGCTTTTACTTATCAACAAATCTTTAATACAGTACTCTAATTCCTAACTCTGTGGAACTGAAAGGGGTTCATTGGTACCTGTCATGTTCACACCGTCTAAACAACTGCAAACTACAATTTATTGAATAGCAGTACTTTATTATTTTGCCATCAATGAGGTAATATACTGTGTGAGGTTTAAGTCAATCATAGGAATATATGATGAAACTGTAAAGTCCCATGTTTCCTTTTGTCCAGTATAAAGAGAAAAGGATTCAATTGATAACATCATGTAAGAAAACAGCAGTCGAATAAAATCAAAAGAATTTCAGAGACATGAGATGGCCACAACAGTGATTTTTAGATAAAGTAATCATACAAAAACTGAAAAATAGAATGATCTATTACAATGGTACCACAAAAAAGTGTGCTATTTTTTTTTACAATTATTGTTAATAATCTGTCTGTTAATGCAGTTATGATGTTTTATTCCTCATTATTATATAAAAGGCTATAATATAATGATTACGTATGAAACGTTTTATGTTTTATTTAACTAGATCAGACCAGCACTAGATCAATGCATTTTTTTTACATTTATTTTACTTTTATTACATTTATTGTTCACGTTCTCAGAATGTTAGGACTTTTTATTGCTCTTAAATTAATATAATATAATATAATATAATGATAACGTATGAAACATTTAATATTTTATTTTACTAGATTAGATCAGCACTAAATCACCACAAAAACATTTTTTACATTTATTCTTAACGTTCTGTCAGTTGATCCTTAGGTACTTTTCAGAATGTTGACTTTTTATTGCTCTTATAATATAATATAATATAATATAATGGATACTTTTTCTTTTCTTGTCTATTTTTTATTTTCTTCTCTTCTCTTCTCTTTTCTTGCTCACTGATCTTTAGTCGGATATATCCAGTGTACGGCAGCATCACAGCGCCCTCTGATGGCGACAGTCGCTTAGCGCTCCAGCAGGAACTGATACAGCAGCGGCGCGTTTACGCTCTCGAGTCACTCCAGCGCTACCGACTGTCGGGATGTGACCCCGGAACAGGACTCCTCCTTATACACAACACAGCTCTCAAATACAACAAAAACGACAGAATCCTGGACCAGGAGAGGTAAGCCATAATAGCGGAGGTGTTTGAGTTGGATGTAAAAAATTACGCCCAAAAACGAAGGGCGAACTGAAGCGGTTTGGCTGTTTTCTGTTGCTAGCGAGCTAATGTGTGTGTGTGTGTGTATGTGAATGGGAATTGTGGGAACTTCATTCAGGGCTTTGTTACAGCCTCACTGTCCGGTTTGCCTATTAAAACACCTCCTGTATCTTTCGCACACTAACTTTTCTCTTTTAAACACCATAGTTGTAGATAAAAGAAAGTCTGTTTGACTGACATTCTTAATTTTAAAGATATATGAACGATTTGTGCGCGGGTTTTGCCACAGGAAGAGAGAATATGACTGGAGTGATTTCAGTCCGCGAACTGTCTGCTGTAGTTCAGTGTTAGACCGATAGGTAAAATCGAATTGCAATCTAATTTGCATATTAATGACGTCCTTTATTATCTATACACGTTGTACTGTTTACATTCATTTCCTTTAGCCCCGTTTCAGCACATGAATCTGCTGCTGTGAATGCACAGAAACGTTTGAATAATCAATGTGATTGCGGGTTTATGTCTTTGATTTAATTGTTTTTATCTGGGAAAAAAGTGCAAAACTTTTATGATGAGTTCTTGTGTTTGTTTTCATCTGTTTGCGTCTGATTTTTACAGGTTTGTTTAATTATCCTAGACTCATAGTTCAGAAAGAATCGCAGTCACTTGTACCATTTTATCATGTCTTAGTGGCAATGATAGTCTATTTTTAGTCTTTCCACACCCTAAACTCATTGTGAATACAGAATACATCTGTCAGCTGCAGTGTGGCTCACATTCGGCTATGAAACTGGCAGTCTGCCTGTAGTGGGCACTTGAACTACGCCAGGCTTCGAGAGCTGACGGGACAAGGCAGGGCCAGTTACTTGTGAACTTGGAAGTGAAACTGTTTTTCTTCAGTCTTCACATTCTCCTGAGGGATTCTAGCTCTTTGAATCCGAGAAAGATGTTTCCCCTCCTCTATGGTAAGGGGTGGGGGGCAGGTGCGGCTCATGGACCGCTCAACCTCTGCGTCCCGATCATCAGCTGCCTTTGAGCTACAAGCTTAGGCATGGACTCAGACCTCCTGCCAAGCCAAGCTTCAACACATTTTTTTGTTGTTGTTGGGGAGCCCAGCCCCCCTGGTGTCACTTGGCATCCCCCTACCCCCTCTCCGTTCTGTCCCGTCAGACACAACACAAGCTGGGTCTAATATGCCTTACAGGCCTGCTCCTACATTATCAAGGCCGGAATTCAGGCTTAAATCAGCCTCGTTGGCTGTAAATGTGGATTCTTTCTGTTGCAATTAGCAAAATCCCCTTTAATGCCTCACTTTCTTTGACTTTGAAGACAAAACATTTTGTTTTACCTATTAACAATCTCAGTCCTTTTTGGGAAATGTAATATTAATTTAAAAGAAAAATGTGTGTGTGAGTGAAAAAATTATATATATATATGAATTGAGTTATGAACTTCTACCTGGTTTAAATCTTCATTCCCAGACAAATTAGCCACACAACATGAAGACAGTCTGACGTTCTACCTTAAAATATAGCCTAGTGTTTGAGCCCAAGTTTTCCTAAATCGTATTATGGAGAGAATTGTCTTGTCATTTCACGTAGCTGTATATTTCCGACAGCCGGTGCAGCAGTGATCCCAAAGGGAGCTTTCCACTGCAGTGGATTTTGTATTGTGATTCATGACAAGCGCTCTGGTGCATAACAACAACCATCTTGTGAAACGCTAATACTAGGCCGATCTGAATACTCAGATGATGCATTGACAAAATAAGCTTTCAAAATCTTCAGCACGGTTTAAACCAGTTCACACATTGTCATAAAAAGTAAATTGTGATTTACTTAAAGTGATAGTTCACCCAAAAATGAAAATTCTGTCATTTACTAACCCTCATGTTGTTCCAAACCTGCATGAGTTTCTTTCTTCTGCTGAACACAAAAGAAGATATTTTGGAAAGTGTCGATAACCAGACAGTTGATGGGCACCATTGACTTCCATAGTGTTTGTTCTTCAGCAGGATTCATGCAGGTTTTGGAACAACTTGAGGGCGAGTAAATGATGACAGAATTTTCACTTCTTGGTGAACTATCCTTTTAAATGCGAATTGAAAAAAGGTTTAAAAATGTATTCTCTGTATGATTTTGTACAGTATATTCAGGGATTGCATTGCAGGGTCATGCATTGGTAATAAGTTATGACCTAGTTATTTGTCATCTGGCTGCCTCATCTCTATTGTTGTCAAATATAGTAGCTATTGTTTCCACAAAGTAAATGTGAACGGCTATCTGCTGGCAAACATGGCGCAAAAACAACTCAAGCAAGACTTATATTGGCAAACAAATTTAGTTACACCCTATTTTCTGCTAAAATCATTTCTAACTGTCTTTTATTTTATTTTTATTTTTTCAAAGTAGACTGGAAAGTTGTGGGAGAGAAAGATTAACAAAGTCAGGACAGGTCTGGTTTTAATTATAACCTGACTTACTGGATGCTGATTGGCCCGGTTGGTTTTTGGTCATGTAAATGGATTTCAGTTTAGGGTTGGTGAGCCATAAAACAGATCTTACTAGAACAGTGCCCTCTGCTGCTTCACAATTCTCTCAAACAAAACTGAAAAAATGTTGCTGGTCAGTATGACGTGTTCACTGACAGAAGTTAAATTAGTTTTGGGTTTGGCAGTTGGTCCCATCCAATAATTCTTCAAGCCAGCATTGCCTGTTTTCACTGGCAGGCAAAGGTTATGTAACATCTTAAGATCCATAGAAAAACCCACTTTGGCCTGGGATCTGTATACTATGGAAAACCATTAGTGCCAATTGTGTTTTAGATGGTGATTGGCTAACTGTTAACATTCTTGCTGCAAATACAGCAGTTTTTTGTATTATTATTTTTTCATTTAAGTCACGAGTTGAAACGGTTATGTTTTGAGTGCATTTTTTTTTTTTTTTTTTTTTTGATGAGCTGAATTAGTTTGGTCAACAGAAGGATTTTGATTGCTTTTGATTCATTACAAGGCTAAAAGTATATAGACCCCCAACCACCACACCGTCATTTCTAAACCATGTGCATTTCTAAAGTTGGTCCTCCCTATCTTTCACTGTTCTTGGAAGGCTTTCCATTAGATGTTGGAACACGGCTGCAGGGAATTGCTCCCATTTCAACACCAGCATCGATGTTTGACACTGCTTTTTGCATACTATACAGTAGGGACTTGTGCATTATCAGATATTTCATACTGACCTTATGCAAAAGATGTTTCTTGAGTTGAAGATGAATTTCTGATGCATGGTTTCTGTCACATGTGATGTTCAAACAATTGAGGAATCTTTCTCTGCAACTGTTTGTGAGGATTCAAATGGCTTGATGAGTCTATAAATAGAACTGCTATCTGGATTGTGGATCTCCTTCCTGAGCTTCTGCACCTTCCCTACATGGATAGTGGCAGGAGTCACTGATGAACATCCCGTTGCTTTGACTCCGTGACCTTGCACCAGTGAGATAACTCCCAGTGACCGTACCAAGACTAAAACACTTTGACTTTATCTGCTTTTCTCTATCTTGTAATTTGAATTAAGCCCCAATTAAACTGTGGGAAACCAAATGACACTGATTTGAGCCTCAGTGCAGTCTGGGTCATGACTGAACCAGAGGGGAGGTGTTCTATATTTAGCTGTCAGCCCAAAGGACCCATCGTCACATGATTTGACATCTTCCACTGTGAAATCAGACAAAGTCTAAAATGACATCTGGCGGCAATAAAACTGATTAGATTGATGTTTTCGCCTGGATTCTTTGTGAAAAAAGATTAGATTAAGGTAACATGCTGCCTGTCGCTTGATGAGGAGTGTGTGTGGAATCAGTGTTTTAGATGTTTTTTTATTTTTTTTATCAGTTATTCATATATTCATATTCATATATGCTAATTATATTTAATTATGTCTTCTAGGGATATCCTGTAGAATTTCCTACATGATTCCTATATTTATTCTCATCCAAATATGGGTTTGAGATTAATGTGATAAAATGCCAGTATTTTTATTTATTTATTATTTAATTATATTTTATGTTTATTAAATATTATTGGTATTATGAGTATAATTTTATTACTCTTGAGTTTGTCAAGAATATATATACACATATATAATTTATTATTCTAATATGATGCTGATGTTGCGTTAAATGATAAATAATTAATTTAAAAACAAAAGTTTATTAAAATGTAATACGAATATTAACAACAGACATATTTTACACTCTGAGTCAGGGAAATTAATTTAGGACACAGTTTTGGCTAAAGCACGTAAAATTATAGATTGCGGCTTCATTGTGAAAAGTTTATTTTTAAAGCAACTGGCAGAACGTTATAGGTCTGTAATATTGGTTATATGCCAGCTAAAAGTCATTTATACAGTCAGATTTCCAATGTTTTGCATTCATAACCTCTTCTTTTCCAAATTAGTTTTTCCTAAATGTACCATTTTATGTTTTTAAGTCATCCTGTGTTGTGTCACGGCTTGATTAACAAACGATTTTGATTTTCAATTTGTTTTTATTTTGTTTTCCCAGTTTTTACAGTCTGTCATCTACATATTTGATGAAATCTGAAGACTTGCTCGAACAAACCACCTTTTCCAGAGCTGAGGTTTGCTACAGATCTAAAGCCCTGAGAGATTATAGGGCATTTTTTCCGAGATTCTTACTTTGGAAGTCTTGGAAGGGTGAAGTAATGGTGCTGTTGCTCAGGCTTTTCTTGGGTGTTGAGCTGCAGTGAGTCTGCCTGCTGTCTGGCCTGTCTGTTTCCAGCAGGAAGGACAGTCATGATCAAAAGCGAGAGAGGGAGAGTGAACGGTCTCCCCCCTGAAGGTGTGCCTGGTGTCACAGAGCTGCCTCTCCGGTCCCACTCGTGTCTTTCATCTGCGAGCACTCCTCATCCCCCCACGGCTGCCAGCGAGACGCAGCAGAATAAAGTGCATGCTTTATTGAATATGAAGCCCTTTTGATGGCACGGCCCTTTGGTGACTGATGAGTCTGTGACTGTATAGAGGAAATGTAGATTAGTTATTTTGCCAGCATCACTATACCGTTTCTATACCATTTTCTGTCTTGATTGCTTTTCCCGGCTTACATTTAAGTGCCTTCAGAAATGTAAGCTGTTAACACGCCAGATTGGCCATGGAGAGGTACTGTCATTCCTAAAGTCAAGGCCAGACAAATGTATCTGTCGTGCAATGAAGGGTTGGAGCCAGCTTTGCAATGAAATATAGGCTAACCCCACATCAAACAAGCTGTCGACATGTATTAGAGGCTCTTTGTGCAGATAAGAGGGCGTGAGACATCACAGGCTCTGGATGTCGCCAAAGGATTCAATCTGACAGATTCACAAAACCCTAGAATATATTTGATGTCATTCATTTTGCTCTATAGAGTGCCACTCTGTTTGTTTTTTTCTTCTCCCACATGAAATTGGTGTGAGATGCATTATCGCATTGATTATGGATTAGATGGTATGACCACAGACTGTCTCTTTGTTTATTGTGTTGTGATGCTTTTTCTGGAAAATAACATTTGAGGCATCAGATCGTTTTGAAAATTCACTGTTGCGCTTAAGCATGTGGCTTTCTCAACTGTGATTGTTCCTTTTTATTTGCTCCTCAAGGTCCTTAAAATTGTTTCACACTGAGTGTAAGTTTGAAAATAGGTCATTAGGAAGTGAGCAAGACGAGGGAAAGCTGGGAGCACTGTTAGATCTATCATTAAATATGCACGAGGGCCATTTATGATGCTGTCAACCTGCTCCATGATCTGAAGTGTGTTCAGACTTCAGACACTGTCATTCTCCTTAATTAGAAGCTTTCTGCAAAGGTTATGATGGGTTTGATATTTAAGCCAGATATGTATGCCAGTTTGTACAGGTAGAAATGTTTTTTCTTCTCTACAACGTATTGTTCCGTTTAAATAAATGGAAACACTTTACAATAAGGTTTCATTGGTTAACATTAGTTAATGTATTAACTAACCTGAATAAACATTAGCAATACATGTTTTTACTGTTAAAATACAGCTGTTCATTGTTTGTTCATGTTAGTTCACAGTGCATAACTAATAATAACAAATACAACGTTTTGATTTTAATAATGTATTAGTAAATGTCAAAATTAACAAACAATAAATATTATAGAAGTGCAGTTCATTATTAGTTCATGTTAAATAGTGTAGTTAACTAATGAAACTTTAAGTGTTACCAAATAAATGTTATGGAAATGTTCATTGCAGTTCATTTTAGTTCAATTCACATTTTTTGGCCCTCATGCATTATATTTTTTGTATGAAACCCAAGCAGGAATATATTCAACTCACGAGTTCTGAAAATATATTTGAGGTATGAATAATTGAATACTCTCTTGCTCTGTGTGCGGTTGCTCAGCAGTGCGTCAGGAGCAGGGGGGATGAACCGAGAGGAAGCCCCTGGCAAGTCTCCTGAGGAGATGTACATCCAGCAGAAGGTGCGGGTGCTGCTCATGCTCAAGAAAATGGGATCAAATGTAAGTGTCAGACCAGTGAGAATAAGGCATCTTCTGATGTCCTTTAAAGACTGCATGAAATGGCATTCATTTTTAACATAATCAATGTGACATTTCTGAGGTGAAAAAATGTTCTGTGAGAAATAATTAGAGCAAGACATGATTGTATCTGTGAGCATTAAATCACATCATTAAGAAAAAAGTAATTGGTTAATATTATTTTTCCCCCAGCTGCACAATCTTGGTTACATTTTTTTGACTATTACAATAAAAAAATAAATTAAAAAAACCTGCTTTGATTAATAATGCAAAATAAGCTGATTATTGTTTGGATATTTATGTTTTCTTTAAAATATAGAAATCAGCCATTGTCTTGAATATGGTGACTGTTTCATTGTTCATTTAAACTGATTTAGCATATGACAGTTTAGTTGCATTTTAAAACCTCTAAGTAGTTCTTAACCAGACACTGGCATGGATTTTCATTGCCATATGTGAATCTGTTTTTTTTTGTCCCCACCCTTCCAGCTGACACCAAATGAGGAAGCATTTCTGCGGAATTATGCAGGAGTGGTGCATAGCCAGATGAGTCAGTTGCCACAGCACCCTATTGACCAGGGTAAGTCAACATTTACAGCCTTAACACCTCCACCCTTTACCACTAACATTCTTATTTACTAAGATAGCTTAGAAGAATTATTCTTTCCTTTCCTGATTTATTTCATCATTTGAAATGGTGTCGTTAAAATGTCATAAATACTAGGGTAAGGTGATTTAAGACAATGCATATATTAGATTTTTTCTATCTGTCTGTCTGTCTGTCTGTGTCTCTCTTTATATATATAAAATTGGCAAGATTTGTTTATATTGGGACAATGTGATGCTGTAGCTTGTTCCACAAGGGGGCGCTAGCACAACATAAATATTTAAAGTAGGCAGTTTGAACGCTACAAATGTTATTTTCCTGTGTTTTTAACTCTGATCAGTTTATCTTAAGTTCTTGAGCAAGTTAACTTCACTCCGTTATATGCTATAGTGAGAATGACACTGTAATGCTCAGTCTTACTAAGATGCATTAACTGAACACCTTGTCATAGAGTTCAAATGCTCTGTAAAATGTGATGTGTTTTTGACAGGGAAGAAATGTGAATGTTGTAAATAACATTACCATGTGGTGCATAAAAGTGTGGAGCACACATTTTGTTTTCATTAAATATGCATATAAGCCTGGTTGTAAAGTGCTCGTTTTGGAATGATCTTTATAAATAATGCAATAGCACAAGATTGATTGATATAGATGTGTATTGTACATCTGGGATTGGTCTTGCTCAAAATCCTTTTTAAGCAGATCTTTGTGTGCGTTTGCTCCAATGTTATGAAATCTTCCATCGTTGGTGAGTGATTTTAAGATGTGATGTGTTTTTAGAATAAAAAAATGGAAACGGCAGCCTTAAGATGAAAGCGATCTCTGTCTATCAAATGCAGTCTAATGAGGCAGAGATGAAAGGGACTTAATGAACAACACGCAATGAAGAACAATAACCTTTGTTTAATGCACAGACAAGGGCCATCAGGAATATGTTAGGGGAGCTGCTCCAAGATCAGTCCGTTTCCATTAAGAGAAACTGACATCTCATTCTCTGGCGTAAGATCTGTGTGAACCCTTAAATAAAGCATGTGCTAAAAATGCTAGAGGTCTGCTGAGGTCAAATGGAATGTGTTTAGTAGTAGTAATAATCACTTAATTTAGTTAAAAGAAAATGGATAATGTAGGATCACAACGCAGCTATATGAGGATTTGGCTAATAGACCTTATTCACAGCAGCGCCGTCTTTGATTTTTAACGGGAATGAAAGTGAGGCTGTGAGGGATGGACATACATCTCTGCAGTGGGTTGTACTGTTATTTAATGTGAAATTTCAGTAGACCAACAACTCTGGACAACAGGAGCTGTGGAACATTATAAGTGATCTAGGAGCTTTGTACAGTGGATGATATTGAAAACACGATGAGTCTATCCCTCACAGCCTCGCTTTCATACCTTTCCCGGCGCTGCTCTGAATGATGACTATGAAGTATTGGTGCATATAGATGGCACTTTAGCTCAACACACTCTCGCACTGATGCTTTCTCTTTCACATCAGGCAAAATAGTGCCGCATCTCAGGGGACTATACCACAGTTGGATGAATTATTTATGTTTCCAGCTGTCTCAGAGGAGCCTGTGTTTGCGTCCAACACCTTGGAAAATGAGCCACCCAGTGACTAGTATAGCTTTGCAGATATGGCTTAATTTGCTTCTGATAATGCTTACAAAAAATAAATGCTATATGTCTTTATATTTACAAGTATGACTCATCTGTAAATTAAAGGGCTGCTGTGTGTATGTTAATAAGAACCGTATAAGGATGGGAGTTCATCTGTGATGGGCAGAGTAGCACGTTTGTGTGCAGACGAACACATGCTGAATAGACTCGGACCACTGATGCTGACCATTTCATTTTCTCAATGGCTATTGTTCTCACATGTGAATAAACACTTCTGTGGTGAATGTTTTTTTCTTTCTCTTTCTCTCTTTTTGTTTTTGGCATGATCGTGCTATTCTGAATGCTGTCAATTTCGATCTCAGCTGGACAGGTTTGATTGATTATCTGACCATGAAGGTGGGATCCACACCATATATAACATAAATACTTGTGGATAGGCTCCCAGAACTACTACCCAGAACACCTTAGCAACAGCCAAGCATTGCAACAGTGAGTTTTGCACTCCGATCTTCTTCAGTTGTGTACAAACCTGGTATGTTTACTCCTTCAGATGCTCCAAACCTGTTACTTTCCCTGTTTACTATTCTACGGATTAAACAAATTTGCATTTGGGACCATCTAATTGGCTAATTACCATAGACGCATATGAAAATTTTTGTAATGCAACTAATCTCATCTAAGGGCTTGAAGTTTAGAGGATGAAACTGGATGGTGGTGTCTGGGGGAGGATGATGGGCGTAGGAGAACTTTGATGGTTCATGCAGCTCAAAGCTTTATACCATGCCAAGCAGAATCATTATCAAGGCCTGAAGAAATAGATGCAGCTAAGATAAAATGATCAGGCAACTCTTTATTTATGCAATAATTAGGCGAATATGTGCATTTGGTGTCCTGTTCATACAATATTTTATTTTTATAAACAATTATAAAATGTAAATTAGATGAGAGGTAGCTTGATAATTTTGATCCAAAAGAAGCACGAGTGGCAGGCCTGTCTCTGATTCATCTTCATCATTGGCTGAAAGCCGACAATGAGGCTGCGAGAGAGCCTGCCGCCCCTTTTGTGGATGCCTTGGGAACTGAACAACAAAGTGAGTACAGTAGACAGTTTCCATGGCGATGGAATTGAGTGTCGAGCGGAGTGGACAAGGGCTTCGTGGTGTTGTGTGGATGAGGGAGTGGAACAGGCCTCATTAGGGGATCTTCAGTCAAGCCGGATTGTTAATTACAGACGGACGGTGTGAGAACATTACACTCACTCATTTGGTCGTGTCTGTGTGGCAAAGCGTTTGAAAGGAAGCTGCTCTTTTACGTCCTCCTTTACAAGCTTTTATTGTCTTTGTTGTGAAAGTGCCTGTCCTTTTAAAGAAGAGTTCAAAGCTATGCATTAGTTAGTTGTGTATTATCCATCTTTTAGACTGACACAGCCGAGTCAACAGTCTTTTTTGTCTTGTGTCTGCTGGTATAATCCTCAGACAGTATAATCCCAGACTGCACTGCATCAGTGGACTGATGCGAAAGAGTGCTCTTAAGACCCTTTATCACTAAACCAATGAGTCATTGCCCAAAACACACAGAAAACATAATTTTCTCATAGTGTGTGCAAACTACAAGCCATTTTTTATTTTATATATTTGATGATGGTTTGAACTAATTACTTTTAGTTTACCTTTTATATAAAGGTTTACATGGATCATTTCCCCTCAGGCTCTGGTATTTTAAGCCTAGACAACCTGTCCATTTTTGTTCATTGTAACTACAGTCGTTTGCCAGCTGTGAAACAGTGTTTTTAGGTGGTCCACTAGCACAGCATAATAATGCAGTAGATGTTATTAAACAGCCCTGTCGCCGTCCTGCTGTTCACATCATTATCCTCTTCTGCTGTAGCAGATTGTGACCCGTTTCTAATTGCAGTAGTAATAGTCTAAATGTCTATTTTCCCCGATAAGCAAATTAATGAGCCACAGAGCCTGCTTTAAAGAAATGACACTGGAATGTGGAAAGGAGAAAGTAACATTGAGTGTCTATTATAATATTGTATAAATTTTTATTATATTTATTTATTAATTATTAAATACAGTATTCAATTTTACATATATTTACACACATACACTATACACTCACCTAAATGATTATTAGGAACACCATACTAATACTGTGTTTGACCCCCTTTCGCCTTCAGAACTGCCTTAATTCTACGTGGCATTGATTCAACAATGTTGATTCAACAATGTTTTTTCAATTAAAAAACTACCTCTAACACAACTTTTGAACGTAAAAATTAATGGGGAACTTATTGAACAAGTACCTGAAGTGAAGTACCTCGGAATAATTTTGGGCTATCAGTTGAACTTTAAAAGTCATATTAAGAAAATCTGTAAAACCATTATGGCCAACTTGAGCTGTTTTATGATGATAAGAAACTGCTTGACTCTTGACTGTGCTTTTATTTTTTTAATTCTATGATTTTAACACGCATATCTTATGGCTTAACCACATGGTCTCAAGCTCATCAGTCATCAATCAAAACCATAGAGTGTCTTTACAACCGTGCCTTGAAAGTTTTGGACAAGAAGAGAATAAGGTACCATCACTGCCAAATTCAAAGCAAATATAAGATTTTAAGTTTTTCTAATTTTATTTCCTTGCATCTGGTTAAACTGGTCTTCAAATGCTTGAATGACGCTGCTCCACCACCGCTTTGCAAAACAATAACAAGACAGCAAAGTACTAGATTAATCACCCGTTCAGTGTCAAAAGGCAACTGTAGGATCCCTTTTCGAAGAACATCATTTGCCCAGGCTGCTTTTTCAGTTAAAGGGGCAAAATTATGGAATTCTTTGCCAGACCATTTGAAATGTATCCCAACACTAGCCTCCTTCAAAAAAATACAAAATCGTGGTTAATTCAGGAACAATATTGCTCTCATACTTAGTATTTATACTTTGCTATCTCTGTATATTTCCTGTCCTTTTTTATTTAATTTCTTTTTTCTTTTTTTTATTATTGTAATTTTCTTCTCATCCTTTTAATAATGTTAAACTGTATTTTTTATCAAAAAGCCCTACTAGGGACAAGTGTCGTGAATTAGCTTTAGCTAAAAACACTATGATACATACATCAGATGACTGTTAAAGTTGATCTATGTTATTTGTGTCTGTCCCTATCTAAATAAACTATTAAAAAAAACAAAAAAACAAGGTGCTGAAATCCAAGGCATGAAGCTCCCGTTCCACCACATCCCAAAGATGCTCTATTGGGTTGAGATCTGGTGACTGTGGGGGCCATTTTAGTACAGTGAACTCATTGTCATGTTCAAGAAACCAATTTGAAATGATTCGAGCTTTGTGACATGGTGCATTATCCTGCTGGAAGTAGCCATCAGAGGATGGGTACATGGTGGCCATAAAGGGATGGACATGGTCAGAAACAATGCTCAGGTAGGCCGTGGCATTTAAACGATGCCCAATTGGCACTAAGGGGCCTAAAGTGTGCCAAGAAAACATCCCCCAAACCATTACACCATCACCACCAGCCTGCACAGTGGTAACAAGGCATGATGGATCCATGTTCTCATTCTATTTACGCCAAATTCTGACTCTACCATCTGAATGTCTCAACAGAAATCGAGACTCATCAGACCAGGCAGCATTTTTCCAGTCTTCAACTGTCCAATTTTGGTGAGCTCTTGAAAATTGTAGCCTCTTTTTCCTATTTGTAGTGGAGAGAAGTGGTACCCGGTGGGGTCTTCTGCTGTTGTAGCCCATCCGCCTCAAGGTTGTGCGTGTTGTGGCTTCACAAATGCTTTGCTGCATACCTCGGTTGTAACGAGTGGTTATTTCAGTCAAAGTTGCTCTTCTATCAGCTTGAATCAGTCGGCCCATTCTCCTCGGACCTCTGGCATCAACAAGGCATTTTCGCCCACAGGACTGCCGCATACTGGATGTTTTCCCTTTTCACACCATTCTTTGTAAACCCTAGAAATGGTTGTGCGGGAAAATCCCAGTGACTGAGCAGATTGTGAAATACTCAGACCGGGGCCTGTCTGGCACCAACAACCATGCCACGCTCAAAATTGCTTAAATCACCTTTCTTTACCATTCTGACATTCAGTTTGGAGTTCAGGAGATTGTCTTGACCAGGACCACACCCCTAAATGCATTGAAGCAACTGCCATGTGATTGGTTGATTAGATAATTGCATTAATGAGAAATTGAACGGGTGTTCCTAATAATCCTTTAGGTGAGTGTATATAGGTGTCTGTGCATACATATATATGCTCTTTTATTTATTTATTATATATATATATATATATATATATATATATATATATATATAAAATAGTAAGATCCAGCCTCGAACTAAGTTAACATACGGAAACACTAATACTTAGTCAAATGGATAATCAGTTGATGTCATTTTATACAGGCTCTGATTCATGGTTAACAGTACAGATAACTTTCGCAACATCCGAACATTACGTTCTGTTGCTTTGTTGGCCTTCATGACCTTAGACACAGTTGTCTGTCTTGTCTCATACAGCTATCATGAGAAGAGCAGAATAAAGTTAAAGCTCACAATTCTCTTTCTACAAAATAAAAATCTTAATTTATTTGATTGCATGAGCTAATTAATTACAAAACAAGTACATATTTATTCTCTGGAAGCAGTGCTAAATAAGTAAACACTGTTACTGCATTCCTGACATAGGTCAGACACTCAGTCACCTCTACAGACATTGTCTGTACCAGAAATACCAGCATAGATGCACTGGTTAAAAACAACAACTATGATTTCCAATTGGTTATATAATACTATTTGTGTGTGTGTGTGTGTGTGTGTGTGTGTGTGTGTGTGTGTGTGTGTGTGTGTGTGTGTGTGTGTGTGTGTGTGTGTGTGTGTGTGTGTGTGTGTGTGTGTGTGTGTGTGTGTGTGTGTGTGTGTGTGTGTGTGTGTGTGTGTGTGTGTGTGTGTGTGTGCGTGTGCGCGCTAAAGCTAATTTGACAGCTAGATCTCTAGCATGGAAATGAAACTTTAGAGGGATATCTGGGACCGTTAGTCAACTTTTGCCTACTTTTGAGTTTTTGTAGACGTAGAAGTGTCTTGCGTGATCCACACAGAATGGTGTGGGGGTGTATGTGTGGTTGTGTGTCAGTCCCACAAACTCACTGCTGGCCATGTTTAAGCACATTTCCTAATGGCCAGTAATGCCTGCTTTCGCAGCTCCTCAGCGGTGATCTGAATGCCATCATCTTTGAATCAGAGTGCCCTATCTGGTGTCATCATTATATTGGTATTATATGATTCATAGGTGACAAACTTACTATAGCTGTTAAACAGGGAAGATTTAGAAAATAACCTCTAATCATATGGTGACTTGATTTAAATGTCCACAGTTTGTCAGTGTTTAATCCCATTGTAGAAATAGTTTGTTGTTGTTTCATATTTAGTGTATTTTGTTTTTTCCTCAGTAATTGTTAGGTATAGATCATTTATAGTTTTTTACTTTGTAGTTATTTCAGTTTTTGTGTTTTTATTTTACATTGAGAGGCAACCCACACCATAAAACAGCTTTTATTATTATCTATTAACTGTGATTTGTATTATTTTTTTATTTTATTATTTATTTTATTTTATTTTATTTTTAATTGTGGGAAAACTTACTGATTGCATCAAGTTCATAAAATTAGGGCTTGTTCGTCTAATGAAGCTGATCCTATCAGAGATTTCACCTTCACAATTAATATTCAGTATCATAGACCACAGGTGTTTTGTGATTAGGGGGAGTGTAATCCTCCAGGATTGTGGTTCGAGGTTAAACTGGGCAGTATTGGAGAGAGGCAGTGATACGGGGTTGTGATGCTGTTTGTTCATAGGTGTTTGCCGCCTGCCGGATTGTGATGCAATCCGAGCTGTTGCTAGGCGACGCCTCAATAGGCTTCTGACGTCTGCGGCGCGTTGGCTTGTGATCCTGACACAGCGTGTGTCGCAGGGAGTGGCGCAATCATAACGAAGGCAGCCGGAAGATGGAGAAGGACATTTTCCTCCACTGTCTCTCCTTCCTCCTTCCGCTTAAACGCACATTCAGTTTAACTGTGAGGATATTGAGAGCAGCCTGTCAGTTGTTATAAAGCTTCGTCCTTGATCATGATCAGGCCGTTACGCAAGCATTATGCAACTTTGAAGATGATACAGGATCAAAGAAATGCTGTTGATGGTTAACTCTCAATACTCAGCATCAGTCTCATTTTCATCATCACCGTTTTGATTTTATATGATGCAAACATAATTTGCATCATGTTTACTGTCTGTGGAGTCTTTACACTTTTTTTGAGGTGATGTGTCATGTGAATGTTAAATTTTCTCTCCTATTCCAGCTTATAATGCGGAGACGTTTCCCTGAAAAGTATAAACATTAATTCTGTGACTATCATAAAACATTGCTCTTTTTATATTAAGAGTATTTGTTTTATTCTGCTGTAAGCTAAAGCGTCGGAAAGACTGAAATTAGACCCGTTTTCAGTAGAATTAGACGACATACAACCCGTGAACAGGGTGTGAAGCTTTAGTGTTTTCAGTAAGGTGCTAACACTCGTCTGAAGCTGTCTGGATCAAATTCACTGTCTCTCTGTGTGCTAATGTTCCTAATTTGTTTTAATCAGAAAGATAAAAAGTCATTTTTCTTACCCTCCCTGCTTAATAAGACTGTTTTAAAGAGTATCTTCAATTGAGTGTTAAAGTTATAGGCAAATAACCACATAAAACAGACTTAATGCCTAGTTTTCAGTGCAAGACTCTTTTTTGTATAGTTAAAGGGATAGTTCACCCAAAAATGAAAATTCTGTCAGTATTTACTCACCCTCATGTTGTTCCAACCCCGCAAGACCTTCGTTCATATTCGGAACACGAATTAAGGTATTTCTGATAAAATCTGAGAGCTGGATCACTCCTCCATAGGCTTCTTAAGGGATTGACGCTTGTTCCCCGATAAGTTATTAAAGACATCGTTAAAATAGTCCAAGTGACTACAGTGGCTCAATCCTAAGTTTATCAAGCGGCGAGAATACTTTTTGTGCGCAAGAAACCCCAAAAATAACGACTTTATTTCAAATTTTCATTTCCTTCTCTGTGTGCCTCGAGTCAGTTCACTAGATTAACAGCGTAAGCTTCTGTTGTTGTACGTCACACGCATCACCCACATGACCAGCGTCGGCCAATAGTGAGCCTACGTGTGACGTAGCTCTACACAATCACACTACGTTAACTGACTCGAGGCACACAGAGAAGGAAATGAATAGTTGAAATAAAGTCGTTATTTTTGTTTGTTTTTGCGCACAAAAAGTATTCTCGTCGCTTGATAAACTTAGGATTGAGCCACTGTAGTCACTATTTTGGACTATTTTAACAATGTCTTTAATAACTTTTCGGGGAACAAGTGTCAATCCCTTAAGAAGCCTATGGAGGAGTGATCCAGCTCTCAGATTTCATCAAAATATCATAATTCATGCTCCGAAGATGAACGAAGGTCTGGCAGGGTTGGAACAACATGAGGTAAATACTGACAGAATTTTCATTTTTGGGTGAACTATCCCTTTAAGTTTGATAAAATATCCTAAATATTGCCTAGGAAATTCAAAGTAAAGAACATCACCATAATACATAGACCTTTAGTAAGGTAAAATGGCACCTTTGATGTTGAATGTGTTGAGAAGAAGTCCGGGTCATTTTACATTGAGGCAGTGGAGTCTGATTTGTAGGCTAGAGTACATGAAAGGCAGAGGAAATTAACATGCCGACGTTCTGCTTTCTGCTTATTAAGCTTCAGCTAGGTCAGTCAAAACAGTTTACAATAAAAAAAGGTCCATAACTGGGTTGCAAAACATATGATATTGGGCTACATCAGCCCTTCCTGTGCCGCAAACTGCCTTTGACCTTCAGACGACCGTCCTGACCTAAAATAATCTGGACAGAGCTCACGTTTTGCTGTTTATTTACTACTGTTTACACATTTGTGGTATTGTTATTAATCCGTGTTCATCTAGGGACAGCTGGACCTACAAATCCTGTTTGCAGGGGTTTTGTTTTCCATCCCCGGGCAGGATCGTTAATTCAGGATTGGAATTGATTCGTGCCTTCCCTTGATAAGACTTGGCCCGAACCTGACTGAAATCACAAACGCTTTCGTTGCTTCTTTAAAAGCCGTACAGACTTCCTGCCTTCCGCCGGTGACATTTTTATCTCTTTAAAGGACGTCTCTTGCAGTGTTTGTTTTGGCTCACACATGGGTCTCTCGCATTTCAGATATGGACAGTAGTAGATTTGATTTATAGAGGCTTTTAGTCGCATTTCTTATCCGTGCGGCACAGAAAATACTAAGCAGTGATTGGTAATGTGGGTGTCGTGTGTCTCATGCCGGATGCTGCATAAACAGATGCTGATTTGACCCTGACGTTAAGCTGTGGATGTGTACACAAACTGAGGTCTATATGTATCTGCTCTGTGTTCATAATACAAATGAATGCGATCTACTTTGACTCTTATGAATGGGATCATTATGATATACTGTGAAAAACCATCCCTACAGTTCCCCAGGGCAGAGATCAGGGCATCTGGAGTATGAATGTTTGAATTATTGATTTGAGGTCAGTGGGGTCAGTGCTGTTAAAAGAAGGCTTATCTTTTCAGATTTCAGACTTTAGATACCGTGGCACTGTTTGAAATAACACTAACTTTCTGTATGTACTGAATATATGGCCCACACTGCATTGACCAACAAAGCATACTGGGTACGGTTTTCCAAAATACATTTACATTTATGCATTTAGTAGATGCATTTATCGTATTCAAGATATACATTTTCACCCGTTCATGCGTTCACTGGGACTTGAACCCATGCTTAAATGCACATTTTTCTCATTTTATTAGAATTATTTTCATTAAAAGATTTTTACTTTGGGTAAAATACTTACAAAAAGCAGATTTAAGAGATGTGGAACTTGTAGAATTCAGTACACAACAGTTGTGCTACACTGTACTGTTCTACATGTTTACCGTTGCATATTTTGTGCATGTTTTATTAACTATTTAAACAAATAGTATGCAGTATTCAGTGTAAACTGCACAGCCCTAGATTTATTTTGGAATGTTTGTAAGGCAGACAATTGTAAGACATTGTCTGAGTTTAATTACACGCCACAGTCTGTTTGCTCTTCAGCCATTATAAACATTTTAATAATGTTTGCTGCCATTGGACGAGCTCACGTAATTTGCTCCTTTGTGAAGATTACATTTCCCTTGCCTAATAAAGCTGTTAGGATAATAGCCTGGAGAGTGGCTGCATACAGTGCTATGTGCAAATAGTTTTAAAATAAGTATTCAGTCTTATAGAATTATTTCTTAATATAGTTATTTTAATTCTGTAAATCTGTAATATTTAGGCTATATAATTACTTAAAATATTAATAATATTATTTATAAAAATATATATGAATGATTGATATACTGTATTTTTTTGCAAATAATCTGTGAATGTGGAATAATAACCGGCCAGTTGAACCCGGTAATCGTCTGATGCAGATCCTATCATTGGTTTTGATTGTTTTGTCCTTTTCCCAGGAGCTGAGGACGTGGTGATGGCCTTCTCAAGATCAGAGACTGAAGACAGGAGACAGTGACCTCTCGCCATGCCGAGTCACTAGAGATGTACACAACACAACACTGTTGACTGATGGAGAGGGCGGAGCCTGAGACGGGAGAGGGCCGGGGCTCTTCTGCATGCCAGTTGCCCCACTTCCCTTCTCTTCCCCATTCCCCTCCTCTTCCTCACACTAACTGTTACACTATCGGGCCCTGCGGCCGCACTACCTGGTGACTTACAGCAAACCAGTCAGAAAGAGTCCTGGCGGGTAAATATTTGATTTGGGGTTTTTAAGTTGTTGTTTTTTTCTTTTTGCATCATGTTTCCGTAAAACTGGCGTTTTATATTTGTTCCCATGAGAGACTTAATGGACCAAGATCTTCATTTGTCTGGTCAAACTACGAAAAAATATAAATCGCCTAATGGGTTGTTATTACTGACAATTTTTTTTTTGTGTATGTAGTTTCTCGTTTTACTGTCTACAAGATCATGCAGGTAGATTTTCTTTGTTTGTTTACTTTATTATTTTCAGGTTTTTTAATTTGGTTGTTGTTCACATCATAATTTCATCCAAATAACATTCATGTTGTTGTGGAGGATACCGAGGCCCATACACAAGCACACACTCGCAGAACGATGTACACAAATTACCTAATGTTTCATTATCTGTTTTTTCGATGTTTGGATTAATGTGAAATTTCATAGATTTTTGTACAGAACGTGAGAAAAAAATAGAAAAGTGACCGAGTTGTGCCAACTGTGTTTTTATGTAAAATATTTCTAAAGGTATCTAATGAATGTCTTAGGTCCTTATTTATTTTTTCAATGTCTTAAAATGTAAACAGACACAAACCCTTTTAAACTTCAATCCTGATTTGTAACCACATGTTTTTAATACGAATGAAACCATAATAACCACAAATTTACATGTCAAATGGAAATCTCAGCCTTAAGCGTCGTAACAGGATGTGCCGTTCTCGGACACGAATATACGGCACTGTATATTTGACTGTGATTCAGTGGTGCTAGGAAACGCGTTTTTAGTTATTCTTATTGAAGACGAAGATGAATATGAGCTTGTTTTAATTCCGAGGACGCTAAACGTCCCACGATACCTTAATAATTGAAAACCTAACTTTTTCAATTTGATTTTGTGTTTTGGCCTCTGACCTTATTGGTAACATTAATTCATGTTCGGTATTTAATGCGTATTCATGTTTTGTTAACTTGCTTAACATAATTATTGTATCCTAGTGTTTTGAAATGACGCATGCCTGCATTGTGATCTACAGTGTATGTGTTCAAGTAGCTCTGTAATGGTCACGAGAGCCTCAATGTACACCTCTTTTTAATCTGTGGATGTAAGTCCTTTTATGGAAATGGCTTTTATAGTTCTCGCTAATATCAGCAATAAGTATTTGAATGTGTTCAGTCATCAAGGCTACTTATCCACGTGACAGACGCATTATTTCACCAATGACAGGAACGTGCATCTGATTGCTTTTAACTGTAAATCCTTGTTTTGTCTATGCATTGTTTCTTAACATCAGAATCATTCAAATCGTGTCTTACATGCGTTTCAGGTTGGGTTCGTTGCCTTTCAGCTTTGCAACCATATGAATGTCACTCTGGATTCTTGTTTAATTCATTGACTTCATTGCATGTTGTCCCTACTCGCATGAGCTGTTAAACTATTTAATGTGAATTGCTTTTTTAAATTGTTTTAAAATTCAATTGAATGGTTTTTTTTTTTTTTTTTTTTTTTTTTTTTTTGCCGTATGGCCATCGACCTCGTCCCTTGACTTAAATGCGTCCAAAATCTATACCAACTGAACCATTAAAGGAGTTGAAAACTGCCTGTTGTATTGAAAGTTTTTGTTTCCAGTGGCATGTATTCTCAAATCAAATATGTAAGACTGTTGTGTGTTTCGACCCTTCTGTCTGTGAGATAAGAACTAAGCTGGAGGGAAATCTCATAATAAGGGCATATTTTGCTCCACTTTATGGAAGTCTTTGGAATCTGCTCTGGGATCTGATAAGATACCAGTACAGGAAAAACATAAGCAAGGACACAACAGATTATGGATGAGCAATTTTTTTTAAATGTAAATACACATGCAGATAGTTATGCTATTTGATAAGTGATACATTTCTTTAAAACAAACTCTAATAAAACTCAAATTTGATCTGTTTAATTAATCTGTAGTGCATAAATAATATTTAGTATTGCAATATTTATCAATGTATTGCATGTTTTATTATTTGACAGGAGCAATGACTTGCTGTTAAATTAAAATGAAATTAAAAAAAGATTATTTCAGTTTGGTACTCGCTTTTCAATAATTAAATGGTTAATCAGGTTTTCATCAATCATTTGATTCATTTATTTAAAATGGGCATATTATATTTCCTATATATGGAACTGAAACTCTAGCCAATATAGTGTTGGAGATTTCAAGCCTATATGCACTCCTAGTGGCCAAGCTTCACTGCTTCACACCGAGTGTGAAGGTTGAATTAGCAGAGCAGTAGAGCAGCTGTACATAAAATATTGCAATCCACACAACATAATAGGAGACATA
This sequence comes from Siphateles boraxobius, assembly GCF_051911475.1. Classification (NCBI taxonomy): domain Eukaryota; kingdom Metazoa; phylum Chordata; class Actinopteri; order Cypriniformes; family Leuciscidae; genus Siphateles; species Siphateles boraxobius. Next base: position 12,432,170 of record NW_027509205.1, on the reverse strand, counting down.
TCAGAGTTGATAACAGGACAAATTGTTGGCACGTGTCTCATCTGTGACCAGGACAGCAGGTCTTTGTGTTGTATCCAGGGTAATGTATGCATATACCACCACGTAGGATGAACCACATCCAACAGGAGTAACTGTCGACGGAAGAGGAAGCTGTCTGAAAGGGATGTCTGGGCACTAACACGAATTGTATTAAAAAACATAAAACATGTATTGCTCTGATGAGTCCCCCTTCTCTGACTTTTCAACATCCGTGAGTTACAGTGTGGAGAAGCCCCAAAGAGGCTAAACAACCAGACTGTTGCGTGCCCAGAGTGAAGCACAGCGGTGGATCAGTGATGGTTTGGGCTCAAATATCATGGCATTCCCTACTGCGCTTGATACACTGCCAAGGACTATCGAACCATTCTGGAGGACCATGTGCACCTAATGGTTCAAACACTGTACCTTGAAGGGGGTGGCGTGAATCCGCATGATAATGCACAAATACACAGAGCAAGACTTGTGACGGAAAAGTTTGATGAACCTGAATGTGTTGTTTAAACATCTCCCATGGCCTGCACAGTCACCAGATCTAAATATTTTTTAGCCACTTTGGGGTATTTTGGAGGAGATGGTCAGAAAACGGTTTCCTCCACCAGCATCACAAAGTGATCTGGCCAGTTCCAAGAGGAATGGATGCTGTATAGGCCACATTTGTGAATCTTGTTTCCAAGTAAAAATAAACATTTGTGATCTGGTATTACAGTGAATTTGTCCTTGAGTGGATATAACTGTATTGTATTTAGAAGCCGTAGGTGAAGGTACAGTATACAGGCTGCTGCTAACCGCAGATTGTGTTATGTTTCCCCATTCTGATTACATGAATTCCCCATATAATAACCAACATCTGCTCAGTGCTTCTCCAGCCATCTTCCACAGATGGTCAAATCCTGTGATTTAGAGGAGGCTGTCTGTGGGAATGAAGCGCCAGCTGCTGTGGAATTTAAATGGGTATGCATCATCCTCAATTGAATCACCATTTTCAGAGCATGACACTGATACACAGCTCCATCACCTGACTAGATGAATGTGTTCCTATCCCAGATCCATTAGATGCAAAGTGGTTTACCCCTCTGTCCCTATCCTTCTGCCTGAAACTGTGCGTGCATCTCAGATCCGTGAAATATGAAGCCCTGAAACATAACTTGAATTATGTCTGTTTTGAAAGTTGGGTAATGGTTTGAAGGCATACTGTATGCTCGGAATGGTGCCCAGGCTTTTGGCTGACTTGAGAAGCTGTCCTGAAACTGTCTGGGGAGATATGAGTGCAAAATTAAGGCACACAATAGTGTCTATATCCACCTTTGAACCTTTTAAAGAACTTTTAAAGGAGCATTTCTCTGAGAAACTAATAAAAGTTTACCCACAAGCAGTGTTTGATGCAAGTATAAAAAATAATTTTATATTCTTATAAGTATAAAACTAATTACTTTTAAATGTGTTTAAGTATTAATGCTTACCTTTTGTTTTATTCTTTGCAACGGTATACTCCATTATAGTATATGTCCATTCACACAGATAAAAGTTGAAATAGGTTTTATCGAGGATCATATTACTTCCGGTTCTTGGCTAATTTAGAGTCGGACAAGGCCAGCGATCGATTAACTTGAAACTCGCTCCGACCGGATCATTGAATCAAGTGGTTAAGTCAAATTCACAAATGAATCATCAATGCTATTTGTGAACCGGTTCATTAAAAAGAATCGGTTCAAAAGAACAATTAGATTACTATTCGGACAACGCCGTCTCTATTTCTTCACTTCTAAATAACGAGGAACTGCACGAATTTATTAATTGTGTTGAAGTAAAAAGTAAGGTATTATGCTATGGAATGTAGTGAAGTAAAACTAGTGAAGTTGTAAAAGTACAAACATTTAAAAAATCTAACATTACTTGAGGAAAAAAATAGCTTACTGTCAAATGGAAAAACTCGACTGTCAGTGGACAGTCCTCCAGTAATCCCATCATAAAGGTAAGTACTATATTATTAGACTACATATAGTTGGATAAATATTATACATATAGTTAGACAACTAAATTGCAATCTAACGAGGTCTAAATAAAAGTGTTCATCTTCTGAAAACCATTGGAAACTTACAGGCGATCACTGCAAAATGTCATATTTTTAGAGCCAGGCCACTGCAAAATGTCATATTATCTGTCCACTGGCTGAGCTTATTTAATAAGCTTTCGTTGAGAGCATGATTCAACATGTTAGCTGAATGATCTCCTTCTGGCAATAACTGCACCACTTAATTCAGACACTTTCAAACTATCTGAAAACGCTGACATGCTCAGACTACTCCAGACTCCGGCTAATATGTTAACACTCATATCCAGACAGTGCTAATATTAAAGCAATATCATGCTCACAGAGTCAGTGTTGGGGAAAGTTAAGACGGAGAAGTTGTTCAACACTTTGGCTGCGTCCGAAATCGCAAACTGAGTTTAATCACAAATATGGGATGTAACTTTAGTCATTTTTGCTTATTAGTAGGCCTATATTTGAATTGGATCATCAAAGGTCAGTAGCAAAGGCAATGCTTAATAAAGTGAGATTAAATACATAAAGCATATGTGTAATTTATAATATTTAATTATTACAGGATTACATAATATCCTGAGTTTGCATTTTACTGTTTTTATTAGTAAACTAGTGAAGTCAGTCAATAATGGAAAACAAAGTAACTTGCGTTACTTATTTTAACAAGTAATTCAGATATTTAGTTGTAAATTTTAAAGTAATGCGTTACTTTACTAGTTACTTGAAAAAGTAATCTTATTACGTAACACGCGTTACTTGTAATGCATTTATAAGTAACAAAAGTAAACCACATCTGAAGCCTTCTGTGATGAGTTAAACATTGCTTCTTTCACTCTGTCCTCTTCCTGCACGCCTCTTCATTGTTTTCAGCCATATACTTTACAGATTTGGCGGATATTAATGAGTCATATGTGGGTGGAGAGCCACTGTTTTTTTCACTCTGAAGCTCCTGTACTCAAACTGCTCTGTTTAAATGAGTAGCCAGAATTGAACCCATACTGATTAGTCCTGGGTGCGTCTGCGTCTCGTCTCACTCCACCAGAGAAGTCTACATTCATTTGTGCCGGATCACAAAGAGCACATTAGTCTGACCATCTGCTGCATAAGTTCTTTTCTTCAGGAATTAAAAGGAAAACTTGACTGTTTTTACATAATCAAGTATTCTGCATTTAATTAAAATGCTATTTATTTAATTTCAGTTATCAGTGTTTTTTTATCAGTCATTCAAGTCTAGTTAGAAAACTAATAGAAATTTATTTTATATTATTTAAATGATTATTTTACATGGTTTATTTATCCTCATTAGCAACTGTGCACATGATGTACAGACATGCTTTGAAACAGCTTTCCAATTATATTTTTTTGACAGTGACCAATTTAGAAAGGGTCACAGAAGTGACGCACACATGAGATCATGCCATTTCAGGCTCATTTTAGCACATCCTATTTATAAACAGATAATATAAGCAGTTAAATGAAGCATTCAGGATGGTGTCCATCATTCCTGGTGTTTTCATAATGAGTCCTGTCCACCTATGGCATTCTCATACACCCGTCTGTTTTTTCCATCAGGATGTCCTCCTACCTCCACTGGAGGTTTGAAATGTGCGTGGGAAAATATGCATTTAATTGAAAAATAGGAAAAACAATGGACAGGAAATATATAGGAGAAGTTATTGCCCATATGGCCACATAAAACAAAGTGTCCTTTGAAAAGTTCACCCATATCAGTTCTATCTTATGTGAGCAATAATAGGAAAGAATGTGTTTGTATTTGTCAGGGCCAGTAACATCTCATTTAGCTTGTCTCTGCAGTTACCATAGATACAGAAGATTGCATGCTAATTATGCAGCAGTCAGGCTTGAGTTTTTTATTAAACCTGAATTTTTGTTCCTGGAACTCCACAGAGACACACTTCGGCACGATCAGCTCTGGTAATGCATGTTGACAGATGCAGCATAACACGAGATATCCTCATTAATATGAGCTGATGGGAGTATATGTTAGATCACACATATTTACTGCTATTATAAGATCCAGTGTGTGCGTTACTAGGCAATCTTTATATAGTCTTGAACATTTGGAGCTTCAAGCACATAAGAAGATCGTGTTATGCCATCAGTGTCTGTCAAGATGACTAAATGTAACCTGTGCTCTTACATGGATTAAAATACTTGGTCGGATAAGCATGATAAGCACATCACAACAGCACTCAGAAATTGAGAAGTGGGATATCTCTTTATGGGATCATGTTTCTTCTTTGTGGCTCCTTGAGGGACGAGTTGAGTCCGGAAGCTGTTTTTAAGAGAAATTTAGGCTGAAAAAAATCTTTCCTTAGGATGCAAGACGACAAAAAGCTGAATAGGAATTTTCCATAGCATTGTCTCTGACCTGAAAGGTATTTATTGTTTAAAAACACACACACACACACACACACACACACACACACACACACACACACATAAAAAAACACAAACACTTTTTTGGAAAGTGATGGAAAGTCAGATTTACTCCGCTAAAATTATTTTACAATTTAAATTATTTTTGTCTTGTGCTTTGTTTTGTAAATAAACACAATAAGAGCAGCATTTAGTTAATATTACAATTTATTTTCTTTATGGCTTTATGTACTAGGTTTATTTATATCTGCTGTATTGTATTTGTACACATAGTACTTATTTTCTTAGCAAAGTGTGTTAAAGGTACTGTATGCTTTTTTCTTTCAGAGAGGCTATCAATACAAGCTAGCTTTGAAAGCATAAGATCCCACCCTCCCTTCAGAGCGTCTCCACAAAAAAACTCGTAAAGCAGGGAGCAAACAAAAGAGTCACAAGAAACAGCATTAAACTAAGCACATAACCTTACAATAATAATGAACTTAAAGAGAACTGACCTTTACCACATGACTGCTCCAGATTCATCTCGCCGTTGATAGTGTTGTCCTTGAAATGCATAAATTCGAGTCACAAACTGCTCAGAGTATAACGTCACGGGTTTCCATGAATGAATGCAGCATAAGCTCGTTGTTTTGGTTCAGGAGGAACTGTAAAAGGCGGCTGCTGTTTCGGTTGTGGTGCTCGATGACTGACGTCCGTCTCTGCGTAGCGTGAAACTTGCTGATGAGCTGTATGATGTCTGCGCGAGCAGGGTCCGCGGAGGTATGAAAATGCATACGTTGACAGGCACGATGCCATCGTATCATTGCATTCAGAACGAATGCAATGATTGGACGAACATTTTATGGTAGGCTCCTACGCCTTCCACAGACAATAGGCCTATACCTACAAATACGTTTAGACCACTTAACTTAGTGATTGCTATCATTATGTGAAGAGACTTTAAACTAGCATAACAAAAAGGTTTCTGGAACAAATCACCTACCCTGCCTTTAAATGTAAATAAACACAATAAGAGTCCAGCATTTGGTTTATACTATAAAAGGTAAATACGAACTACAAGTAAAATAGATCGGAGCAGTTCAGAGCACTGGAAGTATAGCTAATAGCTGCACCGCGCGCGATTAAGAATCTGCTGATAGTGGAGTTTCTTTGATTTAGTGCTTTATTATTGTACTAAATGCGTATTTTAACTGACCATGGCGGAGTACAAGAACGCCTCTGATTCTGGTAGATTGACAGCGTGATTAAGACATGGATTTCAGTCGACTGAACTAGAATCAGCTACAAGTCAGGTATACATCACATTGGTCTAACTGGTAGAACTGACCTTAAATCAGCTGAGACAGCTAATTAGGCCTTCCTCTGGTGAGGGTATAGGACGGGCATGCAGTGACTCAGCAGACTCAGCATAGCCTGGCAAAGCATCTATCACTCCACAGGCAGCGAGCGCTGGAAAACCTGCTGTTCTTTTGACTCTTGGCTGATGATCTCCTGCTGGGCACAGCCACTGCTGCTGAACTCTGTCTGACAGCTTCCTCCAAAACGCTTTCTTGTTGTATTCCTGTGCCATAGAAGTTTTTGGCATAGGATGAACACAGCCTCTTTGAATCCTTGTAGCATGTCGATGGGTAAATAATTGATCCAGCTGCATGGCCACTTGCACCTTCTCCTGAGTAAATAATGGTGCAGCTTTGCCTGTGCTGTTGACCATTAGTGGCGTTTTTTCTTAGCCTTGCATTATGAGTCAAAGTTCAGAGAGTTTGTCTTGAAGGAAATGAGACAACCGCATTCTTTATTGTATCACCTTCGGGGTTTGGTGCAGTCCCAGTGTCCCAGTTAATATGTCCCGGTGTGCCCTTTTCTGTTGCATAGAGGTAAATGGGTACAGCATCTCACCTGGGGGTTATTTGTGTCCTTTTGTACCACAGTTGTCCTTCCTGGCTATAAATTTGTTTTTATTTCCTTTCCACAATCCAGTAATTTCCCCAGATGACTCCCTGTTTCATTTAATAATGCAATCACATAATTAAAATGGGTTGCGGACAGCAATTGGCAATTATTTGAACATTTATGCAGGTGCTTTTATCTAAAGATACTTAGCCAAATATTAGTATGCATTTCCTGAGAATCAAACATATGATCTGGGCATTGTTAGCGGTAAACAGAAACAAGCTGTTTAATTGTCATCTTAAAATAAAATCTTTGCCATTTCAAAATGTAACCACTATCTTTCAACAAATTCACAGTCAGTCAACTGTTTTCCACTTCCTGTAGTCTGACACCTGCAGTAAAACCCCTTCAAGGGATGCTAGCGCATGACTTTTGGGATCATTTTAAAACTGGTATGTTATGCTATGCTATTCTACACTACTGTGTACCACCATTGGATTGTGAATCATTTTTCATAGTACCCAGATCCACAGACACTAAACTTAAAATTAACCAGCAGCTGTTCTCATCTTATCCTACAGCAGATTCCCAAAATACTTCTTTGCTTGGTACTAGAGTGCAACTGGAGACTTTTTGAGACTGGGCTATTCTGGACAGGTCTGTTCACTCAGTGGCGGTGTGACAGTGGGAATAAGGGAATTGGAAATGATGACATCTTTATTAGAGCAGACTATTTGTGGTGAGTATTGGAAGATCCAGATAGGAAATGCACTAATAGTTTACTGTGGGTGTAGGAATGACATCAGAATGTATAGTGATAATACAAATTATAATAAAATGAATATAAGAAAACTTTTGTGTGATTTTATAATAATTTATTGGAAACTAGCTGAGATAAAATAAGTCTAATAAGTAAAAAAATATATATAGATATATATTCATTGGTTTAGTTTTAGTTCAAATTAAAAATATCCCTTGGGGATTGTCGTAAATCCCTTGTAAATCCGATAGTCTCTGTTTACATTATCATACTTTTTAAAAATGTAATAATTAATATTTTAATGATTGTTATATTTTAAAATTGAATGTCTGGGTCTAGGTCTAGATTACAATGAACAATAAAAAGTGATTAAAAAATTATAAAGACACTATAAAATGTTTCTAAGTATTAATGTGACCATATAACAAAAAGAAAAAAAAGTGGAAATTTGTTAATTTTACTAAAACAATCAAAGGCTGCAACATTAAAGTTGATGTAAATGATGAAGCACAGGCAGTAGTTCGATCTTGCTGTCTGGATGTGATTTCGAGAGAATGACTTTGACATGAGCACATCTCTTCTGCTCTTCAGTGTGAGCTACAATGTTTCTGTTTTTTAGGTAGGGAAATATCCTCTCACCCTGCGCTGTGCTGACAGCCTCAGATGAATCACCCCCGTTTATTCTGCTGATGCTGCAGGTATGTGAGAGCCAGGAATTTAATATGCGGCCGGTTGGAGAGAGGAACTACGGGTGCTGGAGAGGATCAATAATTGAAAGGTCACATAGAGTGGCTGAACTGTTGTGTGTGAGCTATATGAGGAGCTCATTGTTTTTTTGTGTGTGTGTGTGTGTGTGTGTGTTTGTGTGTGTGTGTGTGTGTGTGTGTGTGTGTGTGTGTGTGTGTGTGTGTGTGTGTGTGTGTGTGTGTGTGTGTGTGTGTGTGTGTGTGTGTGTGTGTGTGTGTGTGCGTTTCAGGTAACCCTACGTTATGGGGACAAAAAATATTTTTGTTCCCACAAAGATGACAATATCTGAAATCCTTGTCCTGGTGGGGAAATTTTTTGGTCCCCATGAGGAAAATGTCTTAGAAATCACACTAAATTATGTGTTTTGAAAATCTAAAAATGCAGAAAGTTTTCTGCGATAGGTAGGTTTAGTGTTGTTAGTGTAATGGTATAGATTATACAGTTTTGTACAGTATAAAAATCAGTACACCTATGGAATGTCCTCACAATGATAGGAGTGTGTGTGTGTGTGTGTGTGTGTGTGTGTGTGTGTGTGTGTGTGTGTGTGTGTGTGTGTGTGTGTGTGTGTGTGTGCGTTTCAGGTAACCCTACGTTATGGGGACAAAAAATATTTTTGTTCCCACAAAGATGACAATATCTGAAATCCTTGTCCTGGTGGGGAAATTTTTTGGTCCCCATGAGGAAAATGTCTTAGAAATCACACTAAATTATGTGGTTTGAAAATCTAAAAATGCAGAAAGTTTTCTGCGATAGGTAGGTTTAGTGTTGTTAGTGTAATGGTATAGATTATACAGTTTTGTACAGTATAAAAATCAGTACACCTATGGAATGTCCTCACAATGATAGGAGTGTGTGTGTGTGTGTGTGTGTGTGTGTGTGTGTGTGTGTGTGTGTGTGTGTGTGTGTGTGTGTGTGTGTGTGTGTGTGTGTGTGTGTGTGTGTGTGTGTGTGTGTGTGTGTCAGATAAGATGAGGTTTATTGGGCATGTGTGGATGGTGACACATGGAACACACTGTTCTTATTCGCTGTGCTTTTTTATTATGTAGAAAACTAGACTATGTGATTATGATAAATGAAAGATGGTGAGATATAATAATCTAAAATCAAATAAACAAACAATCAAATCTGATAAAATCTCTGAGGATGTGATTTATTCCTTACTCTTTACACTGAAAATTTGCAGCGATGCTATTTAGTCTGGAGACTTAATGGAAACCTCAATTATGTTTCAATTTGTTATCAAATTTTTTTTTTAAGTTGGAGTTCATATTTAAATCTCTGGCTTTTGATTGCAGACTTGGCACAGCTGAAACAATTTCTGATATTCTTGAGATCTCTTCAGAAACGATAAATGAGACTCATTACTATAGCTTTTCTAAGTAAAAACATCTGAAAAGCACTTAAGACTTTCCATTTGCTCTCCATTTCATCTTACTACTAAGAGGAGCAATTTAAAGACTGAAGAGATTTCATATAGACTAGCGTTTAAAAGTGTGGGGTCAGTGTTCTTTTAATTAATACTTTTATTCAGCAAGTGTGCATTAAATTGTTCAAAGTGGCTATAAATACCACTTATAAATAAAAATGGTAAAAATAAATGTTTCTATTTCTTTTGAACTTCCTTGAATTGAATAATATATAAGAAATATTTATTGAGCAGTATAGATCAGTATATTAGAATGATTTCTGAAGGATCATGTGACACTGTAGACTGGAGTCATGATGCTGAAAATTCAGCTTTGCATCACAGGAATAAAATATATTTTTAAAGTATATTGCATTTTTAAAATTAGACAAAAATACATTTAAATTCAAATAATATTTCACAATATTACAAATTGTACTGTATTTTTTATTAAATAAAATCAGCTTCGGTGAGCATAAGAAACTTTAAAAATTAACACATATAACCAAGCCTAAAATTTTAAACGGTAGTATATGATTTTTGTACATTTTTATTTTGTTCACATTTTCTTCTGCTTGGTTAGCAGAAATCTTATCAAACTAGATAAGATAAGACTTATCAAACTCCGTTTTCACCTCTCCACCCAATATAGTTTTTAGAGACATTAATATTATTATTCCTCTTCAAAGCAATATCAATATTCAAACCAGAGTCTGCATGAAAGCCTTTGAAGAAGAAACTGGTCTTTTTGTATTATTGTGAAGCTTTTTAACAGAGCCAAATCTTTCAGTGAGTGTTCAGGCTTGCAGCTGATGTGTCTATAGGCTGAACTGAGCATCTCACCCGATTATACCGTGACCATCTCTACTGATAAAACCCTGGATAAATCTTACTTCAATTATATTACGGTTTGCTAGCCATCAGGGAGAAGCTCCATATTGCTTCCACAGGAAACCGTAACAAATCCAGCCACCCCTACAGATGACAGAGGTATATATCCACAGCGTCCTGTGTCTGGGCAGCAGCTTTTCTCATATATTTCCTGTAGATTTTTATAAAAGAGGAAATCTTGGTCATATAAGTATATTGGTGCAGTTTTTATTTAGAGTGAAAAAAAATGCATCGGAACTTTGCCTCATTATTTTTGTTGTTTTGAAAAGAGAAGCTTTGATATTTTGATGACAATTCCTTTGTATTCTAGGGGAAAAAGTTACATGGGGGTGACTTTTGATTTCAGACTTGGCACAGCTGAAACACTTTGTGATATTATTTATATATAATATTGAGATCTCTTAAGAGAATAAGACTCATTATAGGGGTTTTCTAAATAAAAACATCTAAAAAGCATTTGCTCTGTTTTTACCTCTCCACCCATTTTATCTGACTGCTAAAAGGAGCAATTGAGACACTAAACAGATTTCATATATACAACTGCTCAAAGGTTTGGGGTCAGTATGATTTTTGTGAGTTAAAAAAAAAGAAATTAATACTTGTATTCAGCGAGGAAACTTTAAATTGATCAAAGGTGACTGCAAAAGATTTATAGTTCAAATAATGCTGTTCTTTTTGAACTTCCTATTCATCAAAGAATCCTGAATAAAAATTGTTAATAATAAGAAATGTTTCTTGATCAGCATATAAGAATGATTTCTGATGGATAATGTGACAGAATCTGCAAATGACCAAATTTAAACGTTTAAACTGATTGTTTCTGCCACGGCATTTAAGACAAACACTCTTATAATCCTACACGCTCAATCACAAATTCACCCCTTGGCCCTACCCCTCCATTTTGCGCGTTCACGTCTAGGGGTAGTGTGTCCCAATTCTTGTTGTGATAGAGGGGTAGGGCGAAGGGGTAGGGCTACATGGCCCTCGAAACAGAGATTTTTCAGAGGAACACTCCGAATGGAGGGCTTTTTAAACATTTATATTTAGCCCCAGATGACACCACCATGCACTTTATTTACTCTTATAATAATAATATAGCCATTTAAATTAAGAAATTCTACAATAAATTACCTTTCCGAAACAGAAAAGAGATACATTTCGAGGAAGGATCGTTATAATCATCATGTTTCCTCAGAGTTAAGAGCAGCGGCGCTCATTGTCAGTCGTTGTCATGGAGAAATCCTGTAAAAACTTGTCGCTTCCGTAACGTCAGAGCCATCATCGACGACTGATGACTTATCGGGTTCATGAAGGGTTGTTACATTTCGTAGGGGAATATTTCAACCCCTTGGCCCTTGTAACTCTGTTTTAAGGGCCAAGGGGTACACTCGAAAACAAAGGATAGGGCAAGGGGTGAATTGGGATCGAGCCTAATGGTGCTTGAACATTTTTGGAAGTTGCATTCTAAATTCACTTAACTCAGAAATGCATTCTAAATTTAAGACTGTAAGTGTGTACTGTAGTTTTGTGCAAATGTTCTGGTACCATTCTGTGAGTTTCTGGTTTGTGCTGGTTTCATTCCAGAGTTGCAGTGACCCTTGCAGAGCTGCGGTTGCAGTAATGGGCTCTAAACCCGTTAAGGACTTAACCTCACTGTCTCTTGGGACGGTCGTCTGCAGGTGAGTGATGGGGGTCTGTGTGTGCGTGTGTGTGAGTATGTGAAGGCGGAGACATTGTCCCTGAACGCTCTCTGTTGTGAGGCAGAAGGGCATGAAAGGGGCTTTTACTTCAACGGCATGATACGGCATGTCAACATATCACTTTTGTGGGGGTCAGAGATCAGTGCCTTTTAAACTCAGTAGTCAGTTCTCTTTATAAGCAGTCTGCACTCATCAAATCCTTCTCATATAAGGAAATTCCCACCTGCAGTCTGCACAAAACTAATAAAATTAGGGATGGGAATTTTAAGGAATTTGACTATTCTTTTAGTGTTTCTAGTTCATTCTTGGTTCTATTGAATAAAAAGAACTGCTCGTAACAGTCATTCGGTCGACAATCAGGCTTAACTGTGCTGTATTTAATTCAATATGAAAAAGAACCAGCTCATCAGAGTTAGTAAACTGTAAAAAATTATATGATAAATAATTTATGACAACATATGTTTTTACATGGCTTTAACTCATCTAAATAAGTTAATCAATGTTAAAAAAGTTTAATTAATGTCAGTTTAATTAAATTTAAGTTGAAATGACTTAAATATCAGTTGATTGTACTTGTTGATTGTACAGTTGAATGTAATGCAGCAACTTTGTTTTTTACAGTGAGTTCACCAATCGTACTTTTCCCGTACTTTTAATTTTGATTTGCTAAAAAATCTAAGCGTAATTGAAGAACGAACCGATGTGACATAATTTAGAACAAAACAGGCCAAAACGAAGTTCGTTAGGAGTTCTTTCAGGAATTCAAAACAGCTTTCCAGAAAAATTATCTGGTAGGTAAACACCTTAGAGACATTTTTGTTAAAAGAACTGGCTCCTAAATGTGTGGCCACAAATTTTGGCGGCAAAAGGGTCCATTTGCAATTGTCAAGAGTGTTGCAAAGTATGAAGCACAGTGTCACGGTAGACACATTCTCTGTTCCTTCTCGTCTCGTGTTTATGTTGTGGTTTGAATGCACGTGGGTAGTGGGCGTGAATGTATGACATCACCTGATCCACTTCAGCTGATCCTCATTCACTTCACCAGCTGCAGTCAATCTCACCACTCTATTTATACTTACCGCTGTTCTATCATCCTTGTCAGATCGTTGTTTGATGTCGTTCGTGTTGGTGTTCCAGTGTCCAGTTCCTGCCTTGTGTTCCAGTTCCTGTTCTCCGTCTTCGTCTTTGGATTTCGTCTGCTGTTTCACCGTCACCGCACCATCGTCTCTTCACCACCGGATCCTGACCACCGAAGTCCCTGTGTCACCCGTTCTACATCTGCCTGTACTGCATCATCATCATCATCATCCTTATTAAATCTACTGTTTACTTGCATTTGCTTCTCGTCTATTATTACATGATGACAGAACGATCTGACCAGGAAAGAGAAGCAGCGAGTGCATCACAGAGATCGATGGAGGAATTCATTCACCATAGCATCAGGAGGATGGATTCGCAGCAGCGAGAGATCGGCGACACGGGACGCGCAGTACAGGCCTTGGTGACACAGGTGTCCGAGCTCACCCAGCAGATCCAACGCCTACAGGGTCCCACTGCGCCGCCCACACCGACCGTTCCTCCCATACCACCAGAAGGACCTTCCCAGCCAGAGCCCCGTCTTCCAGTGCCAGAGCATTATGCCGGTGAGACTACCTTTTGCAGAGCATTTTTGACCCGCTGTACGATGCATTTCGCTTTACAGCCCCGCACGTTCAACACGGAACAAGCGAAGGTGGCGTTCGTTCTCACTCTGCTGACGGGGAAGGCTGCGCTTTGGGGAACGGCGGTGTGGGAGAACCAACACCCATGCTGCGCCTCGTTCCAGACCCTCGCCGCCGAAATGAGGAAAGTTTTCGACAGGGCTGTCTCTGGGAGAGAGGCAGCCCGAAGACTGGCGGAACTACAGCAGGGAGAAAGGTCGGTTTCGGACTACTCTATTGAATTTCGGACCCTGGCGGCGGAGTGCGGCTGGAACGAGGAGGCGCAGTGGGATATGTTCCTGCATGGGTTGGCTGACCACGTCCAGAGGGAGATCTACGCCCTGGATCTACCCACCACTCTCAACGGGTTGGTCGACTTGGCTCTGCGGGTGGACGCTCGGCTGTCTAGGGTCGAGCGCCGAGCCCCGTCCACCCGTACCTTCGCAGGGACCGACCCTCCACGATCCAGCGGCAGGGACGTGGTCAGCCCCGTCTACGATCCCGAGCCCATGCAGGTGGGTCGAGCTCGGCTTTCCCGGGAGGAGAGGGAGAGGCGGAGATCCCAGGGCCTTTGCCTGTATTGTGGAGGAGCGGGACATTACGCATACAACTGTCCGGTAAAAGGCCAAGCCCGATAGTAAAACTGAGGCTACTATCGGGTGGGATCTCCGCTAGGAAGACCTCATCATCGATTACATCTACCTCCACACTCCTTCCGGTAAGACTAAGGTGGTCAGTCCAACAGCACGACTGCCATGCACTTCTGGACTCTGGGGCTGAAGGTAATTTTATGGACCACACTTTTGCACAGAAAATTCAGATTCCCCTCAGACCCCTCACTCACAGAATTGCCGTTCACGCACTCAATGGACAAGAACTCCCCACCATTTCCCTTTGCACTGAAGACATCACCCTCACCACTTCCGGCAACCATTCTGAGACTATTTCATTCTTCATCATGGACTCACCCCTTGCACCCGTCGTCCTCGGACACCCCTGGCTCATCCGTCACAACCCCCGAGTGGACTGGCACCATAGATCAGTACTGGAGTGGAGCAAGGAATGTCATAAGTCTTGTCTCGTGTCTGCCTGTTCGTCTGTGCCTGTTTCTGTGTTTCAGGAGGAAGCAGGGGATCTGTCTAACGTGCCCGCGGAGTACCTGGACCTGAAGGAGGTGTTCAGTAAGTCTCGTGCTGCTTCTCTCCCTCCGCATCGTCCCTATGACTGTGCTATAGATTTACTGCCAGGTAAGTCTCCGCCTAAAGGCAAGTTATATTCACTTTCTATTCCAGAAAGGGAGGCTATGGAGAAATATATTTCTGATTCTCTGGCAACCAAGTTCATTCGCCCTTCCTCTTCTCCAGCGGGGGCGGGGTTCTTTTTTGTGGGGAAGAAGGACGGTTCTCTGCGACCTTGTATTGATTACCGAGGGCTGAATAACATCACGGTAAAGAATACTTATCCTTTGCCGTTGATGTCTTCAGCCTTCGAGAGGTTGCAGGGAGCGTCCATCTTCACAAAACTGGATTTACGTAACGCTTATCATTTGGTTCGCATCAGGGAGGGGGATGAATGGAAAACTGCGTTTAACACCCCCAGGGGGCACTTTGAATATTTGGTCATGCCTTTCGGGCTGTCCAACTCCCCAGCAGTTTTCCAGGCACTGGTCAACGACGTGTTGCGAGATATGATCGATCAGTTCATATATGTCTACCTGGATGACATATTGATTTTTTCTTCTTCTCTCCAGGAACACGTGCAACACGTCAGACGAGTGCTTCAGAGGTTGCTAGAGAATGGGCTTTTTGTCAAGGCGGAGAAATGCGATTTCCATGCACAGTCGGTCCCGTTTTTAGGGTACATCGTCTCGTCTGAGGGAGTGCGGATGGACCCTGAGAAGATCAAGGCTGTGGTAGATTGGCCAAGCCCAGATTCCCGCAAGGCCCTGCAGAGGTTTCTGGGATTCGCCAATTTCTACCGGCGTTTTATTCGCAATTTTAGCCAACTAGTCGCACCTCTGACTGCCTTGACCTCCCCCAGAACTACGTTCAGGTGGTCAGACACAGCCGAAGCTGTGTTCTCCAAACTAAAGGGCCGCTTTGTTTCAGCCCCCATCCTTGTCGCCCCTGATTCTTCACGTCAGTTCGTGGTGGAGGTCGACGCATCAGAGGTGGGAGTAGGCGCAGTGTTGTCCCAACGCTCTTCCACAGACGACAGGATGCATCCCTGCGCGTTTTTGTCTCATCGTTTATCTCCAGCCGAACGCAATTACGACATTGGTAACAGAGAGTTGTTGGCAGTTAAGTTAGCGTTGGAGGAATGGCGCCACTGGTTAGAAGGGTCGGGGGTACCTTTTATTGTCTGGACTGATCACAAGAACCTAGAGTACATCAGAACCGCCAAAAGATTGAACTCCAGGCAGGCTCGATGGGCATTATTTTTCGGTCGCTTCGATTTTACTCTTTCATACCGCCCGGGTTCCAAGAACGTCAAACCCGATTCACTATCCCGTATATTTGATTTTTCCGAACGCCCGTCTACTCCCGAGTGTATTTTGCCCGAAACTCTATTCGTTTCCACACTCACATGGGAGGTCGAATCGAAGGTCAAGAAGGCCTTAGAAGGGGTAACGCTTCCGCCCGGTTGCCCACCGAACCGATTGTTTGTGCCGGAGGGATTACGGTCCGACGTTATTCAGTGGGGTCATAACTCCAACGTGGCTTGCCATCCAGGAGTTAATCGTACTAGCTTTTTGGTCAAGCAACGGTTCTGGTGGCCACTTATGGCTCGCGATATTCACGATTTTGTTTTGGCTTGCTCGGTTTGTGCCACTGGTAAGACTTCCAATCGACCTCCAGATGGGTTACTCCAACCGCTGTCGGTTCCTTCAAGACCCTGGTCCCACATCGCACTAGATTTTATTACCGCCCTCCCGCCCTCTCAGGGGAACACAGTCGTTTTGACTGTAGTGGACCGATTCTCGAAGGCAGCCCATTTTGTCCCCTTACCCAAATTACCCTCAGCTAAGGAGACAGCGGTTACAGTCGTAGATCACGTTTTTCGTTTACATGGCCTTCCGATTGACGTGGTGTCCGACAGGGGACCCCAGTTCGTGTCCAAATTTTGGCGAGAGTTTTGCAGATTACTGGGGGCGACGGTTAGTTTGTCCTCAGGGTTTCATCCCCAGAGCAATGGTCAAACCGAGAGAGCCAACCAGGATTTGGAGAGAGTGTTGCGATGTTTGGTTTCCAAGAATCCTTCCTCTTGGAGTCAACAACTCTCCATGGTGGAGTACGCCCACAACACGTTGCCAGTGTCGGCTACGGGCCTATCTCCGTTTGAGTGTAGTGTAGGTTACCAGCCACCAATTTTTCCCAGTCTGGAATCCGAGGTCGCGGTCCCCTCCGCTCACGCCTTTGTTCAGAGGTGTCACCGTACCTGGACTAGAGCCCGTGAGACTCTACTCCAGGTGGGGGCGCGCACTAAGGCTAAGGCCGATCGCCACAGGTCGAAGCCTCCCGTATACGTCGTTGGTCAAAAGGTGTGGCTTTCAACCAAGAACATTCCTCTTCGCTCCGTATCTAACAAACTTGCTCCCAAATTTATTGGCCCGTTTGCTGTCACCAAGATCATTAGCCCGGTGGCAGTCCGCCTCAAATTGCCTCCCGCGTACAGGAGGATCCATCCCGCCTTCCATGTATCTAAAATTAAACCCGTGTTTCATTCTCATATTAATCCGCCTGTCCCGGTTCCTCCCCCACCGCGACTCGTAGATGGGGAGACCACGTATTCGGTTAATCGTATACTGAACTCCAGGCGGAGAGGACGCGGATTCCAGTACTTGGTGGACTGGGAGGGTTACGGTCCGGAGGAGAGAAGTTGGGTGCCTGCTAGAGACATACTGGATCACTCCCTCATCGATGATTACAATCGACAGGGTAAGGAGTCTGGGAACGCCAGGAGGCGTTCTTAGGAGGAGGGGTACTGTCACGGTAGACACATTCTCTGTTCCTTCTCGTCTCGTGTTTATGTTGTGGTTTGAATGCACGTGGGTAGTGGGCGTGAATGTATGACATCACCTGATCCACTTCAGCTGATCCTCATTCACTTCACCAGCTGCAGTCAATCTCACCACTCTATTTATACTTACCGCTGTTCTATCATCCTTGTCAGATCGTTGTTTGATGTCGTTCGTGTTGGTGTTCCAGTGTCCAGTTCCTGCCTTGTGTTCCAGTTCCTGTTCTCCGTCTTCGTCTTTGGATTTCGTCTGCTGTTTCACCGTCACCGCACCATCGTCTCTTCACCACCGGATCCTGACCACCGAAGTCCCTGTGTCACCCGTTCTACATCTGCCTGTACTGCATCATCATCATCATCATCCTTATTAAATCTACTGTTTACTTGCATTTGCTTCTCGTCTATTATTACATGATGACACACAGCTTACACAAAAGTCAACTTCTGCAAATTTGCGTGACAAACTTGAACCTGTTATAAAATCTTCGTGGAATGTTTTGCCCTGATGCAAAATTGCAGATCGCATGTGTTCCTATTGAAATGACAGATTCAAAGAACAATGCAGTTTCCCAGTTCCCAATTCCGTGGGAAAGCCACAGGCTTGGCAACACTACATTAAAGGAACGGAACGGAATGAAATCTAAATAAAAGATTAAAAGATTTCAAGACAAACTGCTAGCTACCTTTAATACATATACGGCGAAAAAAAGTCATATTATAATTTGTCAGTTAAAATTTTCACTCACAATGCTGATGCGATATAATTTTCAATTGAAAAAAAAGCATTACATTTTAAAAGAATGAAAAATAGAGATTACATTTACATTTAGTCATTTAGCAGACGCTTTTATCCAAAGCGACTTAGAACTGAGGACTAAAGCAAGCGAGTCATCGTGAAGAGGCAAGAACAATGCAAGAAGTGCTCAAAATGCAAAGTTCAGGCATTGCTCAGAGTAGCAAAAGCCAGACAAGGGAAGATTTAAAAGAGAAGGAAAGATTTAAAAGAGAAGAAAGTTTTTAAAAAAAAATTTGTATGTTAAGTACTCACTGAAGAGATGAGTTTTCAGTTGTCTTTTGAATGCTGTCAGGGATTCTGCATTACGGACGAGGGTGGGGAGATCATTCCACCAGCATGGAACCGTGAATGAGAATGTTCTGGAGAGTGATTTAGTGCCTCGCTGTGATGGTACCACGAGATTAAACTATTTAAACAGATATATTTAAAAGTAATTTCAGCCATTTTGGACCTCACCACACCGTTAAATTGACTGAGTAGTGGTGGATGTTCTTCGCATAATAAACAAGTCAGAGCACATTACAAGATATTAGGGCAGGTCCAATGTAGGTCATATTCCAGTTAGACTTTTCTCCAGGGAAAGCAATCTCGTTTTTCCAGATTTATGCACAAGACATTGAGATTTGTCCTAATAAGACATTGTAGTTTTAAAGGTGCTCTAAGCGATGTCACGCGTTTTTTAGGCCGAATTTTTTTTTTCACTTACAGCAAACATCTGCTCACTATTCGCTAGCTGCCTATCCTCTGAACACACTGTAAAAAAACGCGGTCTCTGTAGTCATCCCAGGCTCCACAAACGGCAACAAAAACAAACTGGTCCAACCTGGACCACGAAACATAACAAACAGTGTTCCAGCCAATAACGGACAAGAATGATTTGGGGGTGAGGAGGAGGTGGGGTCTAGCTTGCCTCCATTGTGTTTGACAATACTTCGAACGTCAACAAAGAAGTGACGTCACCCGGCACCTTTAAGACTACAGCTCCTGTCTTCAGTTCAGTTTGACTCTGACACACTCTGTCTTGTCTCTGAGGACACCTCTGCCAGGCAACAGATGCAGTAGCAACACCTCAGAAGAGAAGATCTCAATAATTGACAGGCCTCTGACAGCTCTGTCTCGCAGGTTGTGAGTGTGTGACATGTTTGTACAAGAAGGGCTGCAACAAAACCTTTGAAATGCTAACCTGAAATATGATATAGGCCTATTTGAGCATGATGGTTTAAATCAGCAATCAATTATATGTGTATATATAGCCTATACACTGCTGTTCGAAAGTTGGGGATAAGATTTTTTAATGTTTTAAAACATTAAGCTCCCCAAGTCAAGGCTGCATTTATTTGATAAAAAAAAAACAGTAATATTGTGAACGGCAGTGTATATTTATATTTTAATCTCTGCTGTCTCATTTGTCATAGCTAGGGAAGCTTACGGGAAAATAAGATGCTGAAGGTTATGCTCTCAAAGGGATAGTTCACCAAAAAATAAAAATTCTGTCATCATTTACTTACCTTCATGTCGTTTCAAAACCGTATGACTTTATTTCTTGCATGCACAAACAGAGATGTTTTAAAGACGAACCATGCAATCACAATATATAGGGGCCAAAGCTTAGAAACAAAAGAACACAAGGTCACAAAAGAACCTTCATAAAAGTGGTCCATATGTTTTTTTTTATTTGTATTTGAGTTTTATGGGAGAAACAGACCAAGATTTAAGGTTAATCTTCACCGCGAGCTGTTAACTGATGCTAACAAGTCATTGTGTTGTTGAGTGTGTTCTTTGAGTCATTGAGATCATTCATTACAGTACCTCAATTCTGGACTGTGAATGAATCGTTCAGACCAGTTTAGTGAACTGGATCAATCAATTCAATGACAAGTTCTGATTCAAATTGGACGTTGCTATTAGTTATTTTGATGCAATTTTCATTTTTGAGTGATCTGTTCCTTTAAGGAGTAAATGACCTTGTGCAGCAGTACAGACAGTTGATTTGCATTTAGTTTGAAGATTGGAATGACCGAATCATGAATACCCTCTGTTTAATATGCATGAAATAGAATTAAGGCAAAGCTAATGACATGAATCTACCACAATGGACTTGTTTTAAGCACCAACATATTATCGCAAATTACCATGATTTGAAGATTCATACGGTCAGTCAAAATATAGAATACTAGAAAAGAACAGAATGACAGCCTAGAGCAAAAACATTAAGGAGGAAACTGTTATTGTCAAAACTTCAAAGGTGTGAACATTTGTTTGTCCCTATACTGAACCAGTGCATCAATCTTTTTAATGTGTTATTTGAGAAGTCTCACTCCAGTTCTTCCTCTCTCCTTTGTTGGCGACCACACACAAGAGGTGGAGAGCTGAAAGCCTATTATCCACGAACACTTTCTACGGGGTACTGTTATCTGTTTTCATGTCTCAAAGCTAGTTTTAAAGACACCCACAACTGAATCTTTCTCCTCTTTTGTGGATTCAAAATCAGGGCAGATTCAAGAACAAACATACTCTCACACTGGATTTCAAAAACAAAGAAAGTCTAGAGTGTAGGGAGGAAAATTGTGCCTGCATTATAATAATCCAAAGAGAATTATTGCACAAAAGAGAATTTGAAACAGAATAAAGAATGAGAATACACGATAGCACTGACAATAATGCATTTAGAGCCAAAGTTTTGTTTGCAAAAGAGAGGGAATAACTACTTCCAATTAGACCAATGAAACTTTCATAATAACGGCAACTTATGTAAGTGATAGGTTTGTGGAAAACTAGTTTCAACATTGATAAAGAGGAGACACAAGATGACCACATATAGACTTACCCTATATATTTGCATTCATATATTTAGATATTATTCCGTATACATTATACTGTTCACTATAGCATCACTCCAGTCTTCAGTGTCACATGATCCTTTAGAAATCATAATATGGTGATTTGATGCTCAAGAATTATTTTTTATATTATTATTCATGTTGAAAACAGTTGTGCTGCTTTTTGTTAAATTATGATATATTTTTGCGGAATATAATTACTAGTCTTAAAAAATATCTTACTGACCCCAAACATTTGAATGGTAGTACATTCATATGAATTAACATTTAAACATAAACTGTATTTCACATTATATTCATATTTCATAGCCAACATGGATTGCTGAAAGAGGATTTTCAATGGAACAGAACTTGGAGATGAAAAGGAAAGTCTTTTCAGAGTGAATTTTGTGAATGTGAAAACAATTTGCCCGGACATACAAGGACTGAAATCTTGTCGTGGTTGAACCAACGAGATGACAAGTACCATAGAATTTAAGATTTACAAAGACTTCAGATTTTCTGTACAGTTACAGGTGAGAGAGGATCTTTATGGGGTTTTTTTTACCCTGAGAAAAAAAGAAGGGTTGGATATGGTGCTGTCAATTATCATCCTGATGTAAAGGTCAACTGATAGCAACTCTATTTGATTTATTTATCTCACTTAGAGTGAGACTGGACAATATCCAAAGGTCACATCAAGTGACAGCTGCTTTTGTACATTTCAAAGCACTTTAAATCAGTCGTCTGGTGCATCTTGACAGCTTTAACATTGTGTTATTCTGTTAGCAATGCATGTTTTCTTTTTTACAAACGTCCTCAATCACAAAAGAGCTCAGACCATGACTGCCGATTCTACAGTCTGTTACTATTGGAAACAAGGAAATAAGGATAGAGGCTGAAGCTTGGTATAAAAGAAGAGCAGTGGCATATCATCACTCTACTGAAGTGATAAACTCTAGTTCTAAATCCCATTGTCTCTGAAGGGAAGGCTTAACCTGATGAGACGGAGACTTCAAGTTCTTGCTCACTTTGAGGCAGGGATGCTAAATCAAGTTGGGAGAATTGAGTGATTTCAGTCTGAGTATGCTGTCTTTGATGTTTTTTGATGTCTTGAAACGTTGCATGAGAAGTGCTGTGTTTCCTTGTACTCTCATGTTGGATGACTCACTGATACCATCACCATGTGAACACAGCCACAGGTGGGCTCAGCAGGCAAACAGTCTTAAATTTCTTGAGCTCCAAATATCGGGAAGAAATGTCTCATTATATCCCACTACCAAAAAAAGAGACTGTTCTTTCCTTTTAATTTTGCAAACCTGTTATTTTGTGTGTATGTCTCTCTTGAAATGCAATTTTTTTATTTATTTTTTTGCTTATTTGGGGAGGGAATCACAATCAAGTTAGCAAAATATCTATTGAACAAACACTGAACAGATTCTTTAGGCCTGGCAGTGACTCATGCTAATCAACGTCTTTCACTTTCTCTTGATGATAGCCTTCATCAGAATGTGTTTCAGGAAGTACAAAGGTGTCAAGCCCTGTGCCCTTTGCTCCCTTTCTTATTTTGCATTGATGAACACTTGATTCTTAACATGTTTAGGATGTGTTGAATGCAGAAACATTTACATTAGTTGCACACACACACACACACACACATATATATATATATATATACATAAATACACATATATATACACAAACACACATATATACACACACACACATATATATATATATATATAGTATATATATAGTATATATATAGGGAGACCAACTAAAGATAGGCTTTATGTTGTCAAAGAGTATAGGAGTTAAATTATTATTTTCTTTAATTTAAATTATTCATTTTTTATTCCATTTAGAAATTAAATAAGTAAACTTAAAAAGTTACAGTGAGTACAGTAATAATAGATGGATGCTCCATGCTGAAATGCTCAAAATTCAAAATGTGAGAATAGTGTGGGCAATGCCATTTAGGCAACCACACTGACGTAATATCATAAAATAACTATAAGTAAATATAAAATGTATAGCCACAGCTTCTGTGGAAGCATCAATAACCATAACTTCCTCCTCAAAGATATCTGACCTCTCATTAGAGACAATCCATTCCCAGACTTATACCTGTCCATCTCCCTTCTCTCTGTGTGCTGAGATTCAATGTTGTATTTAAACATCCTTCAAAATAAATAAAAAAAGGGTCTCAAATGCTGTTGATGTAAAACAAATCTATGTAAGACATTTCTAATGTTTATACCAAAATGATTGGATTAAAAAAGCATGCTGTACCCTTGTTAGGGAGGGGGGGGAAATCAAGGTTTCCAATGTACGTGTGATTTAGCAATAAGTTCCATCAAAGATCTCAACAAACTGAAAGAAATTCAGCCTCATTCAGCTGATTTAAGCATTTTTAATAATTACTAAACAGCTTTATTAAAATATTTTTTCTCTTCCATCCATCCATCATCACCTTCTATTCTTAAAAATCTTGTAATGTCTTCAGAATAAAACATTCAACAAAATCAATTCAGATAAACAGGGTAGCTGGACCGTTCCTGTTATACTCACCATTTTTAAAGATGAAAATCATATTAGGTTTCTTTTATCACAACAGCACAATTAAGTCAGCATGGGTGTGTATTATAAATAATTGTAGGCCTACCACTTTATTTTGAGCAAACATTGTCATTTTTGTCATCTCCCCAGTGCTATGTTGATTCACTAACAAAAAATGTTCCAAACAAAACAAGTTTCCTTGCAGACTTGCAATAATTTTATAGGTTTTCCTGTGCCCCAACGTCACCATGTTGTTTACTAACAAAAACTAGCAAAAGCTTGGTCATATAATGCTGCCTTCACATGAGCTTTTTTTGGTACAATATTAGCAAGAAACTTGCTGACAATATCTCACATAGGTCTACAACTTCACATTTGACAACATGTAGGCCTATTTATGATCATTCCAATAGCAAGTGAAATGTCATTATCACCTAAACATTCCATCTTGGTATAAAATTATCCTACAGAAAACACTTTGATATTATAATATAATATTATTTATCAAGTTGACACCCTCATATAAGCTAACTCAATCATTGACACTAAACCATAATAATCACGGTCGATTAAGCAGTATTGGAGAACACTGTGTTTCACACTTACACACACACAGCGCATCTTTTTGACTAATCCACAACCTCTCCCTGTCTTGATGCAAAGGGCAAAGCGGGCGGCCAGCACTCCCACAATAACAGTCGTGACGTCAGCCCGTCACCGCTCCCGTTGGATGCAGCAGCGGAGAGAGAGAGAGAGAGAGAGAGAGAGAGAGAGAGAGAGAGCTCTGAACGAACCGTGATTGAAAGAGAAAAGAGCTGAACGGCGGTGGCGGCAGCCATCTTAAAACTACCGCACTAATCCGAGATATACATCTTCTGGATATTTTTGCAACACTGAGTTGAATCAGATTTTATCCAGCGAGAGGAGATAGAATAACATTTTTTAAATATTTTGCCGTTTTTATTACGACGACGGGATGCGGATCTGTGGGGCAGTCGGTCTGCTTTTAGGACTATTATGCGCGGTGGAGGCAGCCAAAGGTAAGATTCAAGACCCATTTATAATCATAATGAAAATGTTAAGGTGTAACTTATCTCTTTAAAAATATTGTTTTGATATATTACCATAATTAAAATAATTTTAAAGGTTATTAGTGTTCCTGTGAGTATCCTCGGTCAAGGTTTCTTGACAATGATCTGAAATAATCGCTCAATATCACAGTGTGGATGTTGCGTCCGGACATCGCTGCTTATTAAAAATCAATTCTCTACTCTAATTTTCCGTCATGAAAAGACAATATGTCATGAAATAATTGCCGTGGCCTGTCAGCTGTGAAATGTCCACTCTCTCTTACGGTTCCGCTTCACTTGACAGCTATTTTTGAGTGTCAATCCTTTAAAACAACGATCTTTTGTGCCAACACCCCGTGGCCAAGAAGAATTCAGCCTACAGTTATTGGTGTAACGTTATATCATCATCATATAAATCAGAGCATATTGCTTGCAACTCAAATCTGTGCTTGCTTCCTTTTTTTACCCCATCCTCAAAAGCGGTTTGTGGCATTATATCCGATAACAAGTTGTTTGTCAGTTGTACTGTTATATATACCAAGCAGATAGTGTGTCCGCATTGCAGATCCTTTTTGAAATCCATGTGGTCTAATTTTAAAAATTCATCTTTCAAATGGCTCACGCGCAGCTAAATATGACTGAAGGACATCGCTGCAGGTGCACGAGCGGACATTACAGCAATCACACGGCTTGATGTGCGAAACATTTGCTTGGTAAACGCTGCTTTTCCAGAAATATCCTGCCTTGCATTTACCTGGTTCATTATTTTTAAAGATACAAGTGCGATTTTGCTGTGAAGTTGAACTTTAATATGCGAATCTTATGAAAGAAATTGACCATTTAAAAGAGCGATATTGTTTGACTGTACATGGCCAATGACGACTCTAGTATTTTTTGTCCAGATCAAATATAAAAATAGTTTACAAAATGCTTTTATGATAAGAAATTTTTTCAGTTTCTTGATTTAAAAGTCCTTTTGATGTTTTATTTTTGAGAGGCAATGTTTAAAATTGCCTTCTATTGTGTACACTTCAAGGTGCAAGGGAAGTATTTTAGTATACCTCTTGACATTTTAGTCATTAGGTAATTTGTTGTACAAAATGGTAAAAAAAAAGATAAATTATAAAACATCTAAGAACCTGTCACGTGTATACATAGCTACTAGTGTGTGTGTGTGTGTGTGTGTGTTGATTAGTGATTAGCCTAGTTGATTAGTGATTTTCAATTGGTTTTGCTTCCAAATCCAAGTTTTACATTGGACATCAAATGGCGACCCTACACAGTACTTCAGTTTTTGTAAACAAATGTCCTTAATATCAAACATTGACTCCATTATTATAACCACGACTTTCATAGCACAACAATAGGGAAAATAGCAATAAAATAGTAAAATTATGCGAATGCATAAACAC
This sequence comes from Siphateles boraxobius, assembly GCF_051911475.1. Classification (NCBI taxonomy): domain Eukaryota; kingdom Metazoa; phylum Chordata; class Actinopteri; order Cypriniformes; family Leuciscidae; genus Siphateles; species Siphateles boraxobius. Next base: position 12,405,921 of record NW_027509205.1, on the reverse strand, counting down.
ACAGAAGTGTGGTTTACCAGACACTGGGACCAATATTGTATTAGTATTATCCATATTACCAGTGGCTAGTGAGACTGAATTAAAATTCTGTTGAGCTTGATTGGATGCAAGGGCATTGATGTCAACAACAATTCATATCTTAGGCATTTTCCAAATTTTTTCTAAAAATTGATAAGTTTAATCATCCACAACCCTATCAGAACAGACCTTACCACTGTCTTTCCTTGTCACTTGTGTTTCGATGCTTTATCAAAAATGTTTTCAGGCTTATGTGTTTAAGTTGCTTTGGAGTCAAGATTAAAATCAGTTTGTAGTTCCTAAAAATATATGCCTGAAGCCATATGATGATTACTATATTAAAGGAATCCTTGGATATCTGTGAATTTTGCTAGTTTTTCATCACTGGGAAATTGTGATCGCTTGACAGCCAAAAAATGTGTCACAGAGTAGCACATTCAGAGGCAAGCATTTTTGTCTTATTAGTCTCTGTATTCGCATATTTAAATGTCCACCTCCACAGATGATGGGTGCGACCGAAATCGCATAACTTTCCTGTTATATAGGCTAGTGTGACCAAATTCACGGTACTCCTAAACGAGTAGGCAAAAGTACTAGGATGACCTTCTACTACCGGCGAGATGCTGAAGTTTGCATAAAATGGACACTTTACTATATCCTACGAGGCCTCGGGAGAGGATTTGTGAATGGCAGTGAAGCCATTCAACTGAGGATGATAGGTCACATGATGACAACATGGTGAATGTAGTATATCCTAATTAAATTTAAACTTAAGACATTCATAAAAAGTAAAAAAGTATGCATTCAAGTAAGTATGCATTCAAAATAAGTAGTACCTACTCGAGAGAGTAGCCTATGCGATGTGTCTCACTCACATGTTTATTAGCCTTAAAGGGGAACTCGCCAACTCTAGCCATTTCTTCGCTGATTTTCACTTTGTTGTCGCATATTGTCTCAACGAGCTCCCCCTACAGATGTGGGGTGTATATTTCACAACACTGTCGTAAAAAAAACTCACTTGCGGCACCCTCATCCCCCTTTCTACCGCTGCTCATGTGCATTTGTTATTATCGGAGCCGGCCAACTTTATCATGTGGAGCTATGTCTACCGAGGTGGGTAATACATCATACACAGATATCATATGGCGTGTGTGTTAATGTCAAATTACCGTAAAGCAGTTCGTGTTTCTCACTCTTGCTTCTCACGAGACTTCCTATTTCCAACTTACCAGAACGTTAGTGTTGGTTTTCCGCCTGGGAATGCTGGGGGGAGCGGGGAAAGTCACCATGCTCACCAGAACAGGTTATTTAACCATCCAAATGATTTCCAAACGGTTTTAGTAAGTTGAAATAGTTGCCAAATTCCCCTTTAAATAACTTTATTACCCTTGATGCATTTGACAGGCTCTCTTTAAGCTTTGTTTAAACACCTGCTCACTTCCCTACTGTTATCAGTTTAATGAAAACCCCACCTTCTCACTGGATTACACACCCCTGCACACGGCCATGAGATGTCTAAGAAGTAATATCATGTTCTTTTAGTGGCTGCCATATATTTATTTTTCTGAAGATGAGGAGAGATGAATGAACACATTAATTAACCAGGGAGGAATTATCTTACTGTCATTAATTAGCTTATATATCACTAACAAGTGGCAGAAAGAATAGGACGTACATAAAAATAAAAAACTGTATGAAATAAACCTTTAAAAAAAAGTATCTTCAATAATGTAGGCCTAATTCAAATCAAGACATGACTAAGTCGTCTTCACAAGGTGCCGACTGCCTTCTGGTCTTATGTCAAGTTTTGATGTTTTATATATAGGCCTAAAAAAGGATTGTTATGTTGACCATGTGTTTGCCAAACAATATGAAAATTTGATTTCGTGTGAAGGTGTGAAGGATTTTTTTTATTTCATTGATGTAATGAAGGCTGAGATCTTTGGAAAGTTACTGGAGTTAGAGTATATCAGAGAAATTCACTCTATCGCAGCTTATAAGGGTGAATTAGGCTATTTCTACTATGTGGCTCCTATAGTGACAGCTGGTGATTTGATTGGTACAAACTTTAATAAACAATTGTCAGAGAAGAATATCCATATCCATAGCTAATAGATCCCTTAGGCAGTTCACAACATTTCAGATTGAATGAGATCTTATACACAGCTGCTTGTTCGACTCTTGTGTCCCTTGATCAAATCTTTTGCTTGTTTCAGTCCTGTAGCAGAATGTCTTAACTTACAGGTGGCTTGATGGATAATCTCTCAGGATTCATCTCATAGGAACTAGAACACTTTTGAAGTGTTGGTTTTGCAGATAGCTAGACGTCCATTAGCAGCTCTCTGCTTCGATGTAAGCTTTGAAGGGCCCATTAATTCTAGGAACTGTGGGAAGAGAATTCACACAGCAGAAGAGGATGGATAAAATAAGCTGAGCAGACTTTCTCTCAGGAGGAGGTAGTGGACTCATTGTTCCTGTGAAGCATGGAACACACAGGGACTGTTATTGATGCATGCTGGTTGAACTTAATTAATTTGATGCTTTTAGAGTTTATCGGAAGTGTTTTGAAAGCATTTGGCTGATTAAATTGTTATTTTACTTTGTTATCATATCTGTTACGGATATTCTGAGTAGTTTTTTTGCCCTTTTTTAGTTTCTCTTTCGTGTTTTCCATCCTCTGAATGCAGTTGATTAATGGATAAGAACCCAAAGTCTCATATGTTGTGCTATTTATTCATGGAATTTGTACTCTGGGAAACAAAGAGTCCCTTGGCCGTGAGCTCAGCGCAATAAACGCGGCACAATGCGCCCACTGTTAGACGCAACTCAGAGTCAGAATTATTTGACTTATGCACCAATCTTGAATTCCAAGTACTTTCTAAGCATAACCATTAACAAAGCATTGGTCATCTGTTTAAAAAAAAGCTGCATTTTCAGTTTTGGTTCAGCCAGTGTGGTAGAAATTCACATAGACAATCAGCTCTTAGTCATCGTGGCGGCTGGGCAGTCGGTGCTAATTTCATTGGCCCCTTTGCGAGCTGTATTGAGTCAGTGATCTGTCAAGAATAGGTCATTACGTACTAAATGTAAGGTCTGTCTCTTTGACTTGCATGGTAGCCGGTTGACTGCTGTTGTTGATCTTCCTAAAACAACAAGCTGCTTTTGAAGTAAACAGACCAAATTATGTGTCTGTGTTTGTATATTTGTGCTCTACTGAGGTATGTGCAAAACATTTTCAAAATGGAAGGGTTGATTGCTTAAAATAGTAAAAGTTTCAAGGAATCTGACCCCAGTTAAATGTGTGGGGGGACGATAACATAAAGTCTAAAGTTAATGTCATCTTTTTTTTAAACATGCGCTAAAATACATATTTAAATTGTTAAACTTCTAATGAGCACACTACCATTCAAAAGTGTGGGGTCAGTAAGGGTTATACGAAAATACTGTGGTAAATAACAAAGCTGAATTTTCAGCAGCCATTACTCCAGTCTTTAGTGACACATGATCCTTCAGAAATCATTCTAACATTCCGATTTCATGTTCAATAAGCATTTATAATTATCAAGGTTGAAAACAGTTGTGTTGCCTAAAAATTGTGTAAACCATGATGCATGTTTTCAGGATTCTTTGATGAATAGAAAGTTAAAAAAATTACTTGCAATAGAAATCTTTTGTATCACATGTCTTTACTGTCACTTTTAATCAATGTAATGTGTCCTTGCTAAATAAAAGTAATAATTTCTTTCAAGAGAATCTTACTGCTCCTACTGACTGATTATGATTATTATTATATACACTCTGTGATGACATGACATAATATTATAGGCTTATATATATTATTGTCATTTATTTTATATAAGAAAAAAAGAGAAAAATCAAACACTGGTTCTTTGACAACTAGTCAACCATTGTAATTGGATGAAACGTTTGTTACTGTTGCTCAATATGACCAGTGTCACTGTAAAAAAGTTTCAACTTACATTACATTAAACTGACTTAAAACATGAGTTGACTCTCGTATAACTTAATTTATTTTCATGAGTTAAAACAATGTAAAAACATATGTTGTCATAACTTATTGATCATATACATGTTTTACAGTGTATACTATTCAGTGTTTAAAGAGAAATCTTTTTCTTTGTCACTTAGGAAGAAACAGAACAAAAGGATAAAAAATATTCTTCAGTGCCCTAAAACTGAGACCTTAATGTTACCCCGTTGAAAGCCATTTGGTCGGTAACCCTACCCATAACATCATTACCTGCTTACATTTCAGGTCAACTGAGTCTACACGCTGAATGGTCTGAAGAGAGCCCATCCATTCACTGTCTGTCAGGGTTTGTGCTTTTTGTTTAGCCTTATAAATATGGCCCTCTTCAGTGCCTCATCGCGTCAGCACCAGTGCTCCATGGGAACAGGTAACCAGAGAGTAGGTGTTACCTGTGTATAGAGCTCTGTGCAGCTTAGCCTCCGGAGACATGAAAAGCAGCCCTGTGTTCTATGGCTACGGCTCATTTTCACTCTCACTGGGCCTTTGTGTGCTCTATACTGAGCTGTGATTGAGCACCATTCACACCGCCCTGCCCCCACCCTTATTGAAAACGCATGGGCCTTGTTGTGCTGTACTGGTGGACTCTGGTGGACTAACAGATACTTCCTTGAGTACACACTGTGACCTTCTGCTTTGGCTTGACTATGAACCCTACTGTGAGATATTTTGGTCAGTAGAGCCCAGAGATTTCCTCAACATTTGTCTACAGGGTCTTAAACTTCAATGTGCAATCAATTCCCTGACCGTTAAGGCCCGTTTCAATAGGTAGTGGCTTTTTAAAATTTGTTTGCAAACATTTAAGTGTTGCTCTCAACCAACTGGAAACTTGTTTAAGTCTATCTATTAGTGCATTTCAAGATGCTAAGACAAGTAGCTGCTCGTTCTCACAGCAGAAAATAACAATGATTATCATATTTACTGGCTGAATCATTATGATAGATTTAAGCAGTATCTCTCTTGGTCGTCAAGTAATTTGTAACATTTTCATTGGTGAACATTTTCATTGCAGGGCTCCAGACTGAGTCTAAGGGCCCTTTCACACCTACCTTGTTTGGTCCGGACTTTCGGACTTTTCAGTTTGGTCCGAATCAAAATTGCAGGTGTGAAACCTCCCCCGGACCACGGTTCGGACCAAACAGATGAAATTTGGTCCGACGAAAAGAGGTAGTCTCGGTCCGGATAAAACTGAACAAAGGTTTGGTTCGTTTCTAGTGTGAAAGCATTTCTGTATGGTTCGGACTTTCAGACCTTTTACAGGAAGTTCCGGTGGTTCCCGCATAGCCGAAAAAACAGAAGGTGGCAGGAAAAATGAGCCGTACGCACATGGGGAGAGGAGGAGACGAGGTTTTTAATTGAAGTATGGTCTGATGACATAATTAGAAGTCAACTGGAAAACATGCACACAAAAAAAGAGCTCGCATGATTGCTTGCAGTCTTCTCCTCCTTTCCTGCCGGCGACGATAAAATGTTCGCACGACGAGGACGTTCATTTGGCGAATTTGAACTAGCCTTGTGTATAGTTGGTGCTGCAGGTAATTATGCCATTAAAATAACAATACAGTTGCAACGATATGCGTCTGTTCATTCATGTTGTCAAAGTTACCCGCCGCATTGACAACACGCTGACGTCAGATGCACGTCCATTTACAAACCAATCAATGTCGAGATGCAGCCCACATAGATGATGACGACAGGACGCAAGTATGTCACGTAAAGTTCTTTAGTGCGCTCGCATAATTGCAGTGTGAAACCAAACCAAAACTTTCTGAAAGTATAAAATGTATCAAAATGTGAACTTTGGTTCGGACCTTGGTGCGGACTTTCAGGTGTGAAAACGCCCTAAAATGACTGGAAATTTGATATAAAAAAATACACATTTGTTACATTGACTTAAAGGGTAACTAGACACTAAAACAACTTTTTTTAGTTAATGATCTGTAAGAATGGAGCTTCATAATTGCTGTTCATTGATTCGAGTACATTTTTTGACATTTGGGTTTAAAGTGTTTTAATTCTACAATATATGGTGTAAAAACGTCTGACTGCTGCCCTCTTCAGGTTGAACGGTGGCTACTGCAGTTGAATTTTCCTATTGGGTGTTTGGGGTGGTTCGTGACGTAGCGGTTGCAGGTGACGTAGGCAGGTTCCATATAAAGAGATGCATCTCACGTGCACGCCCCCCTCCGCTGGGCTCTGCCCACTTTTACAGCATTTTTCAAATATTGCCAGTGGGTGGAGTCAGGCTCTGACCAGGGGTTTAGTTACCCTTTAATTTAGGAAAATCCATAAGCGGATTTGTCAGATATTGTCTTGTTCGAGACGTTTTAGTACGCAGTGATGAAGCCGTGATGTCCGATTCGAGAACATATAGCTCTTATGAACCAGTTCTTTTGATGAGAATCCCAAACTGGTTAAAAAATCCCGCCCTGTGTTTAATTGGACAAGGTTAGGAAATTAAGGCCCGGCATACTTCAAGTGAAATTGAAGAATGAACAGATGTGACGTCATTTCAAACTAAATCAGACCAAAACAAGGTTTTTGTAAAGACATAAAGCATTCTATGTACAGAAAAGCAGGTGAGTCCAGAATATGACGAAAGAAAGCTAATTTTTGTTCAGGGTGTCAATTAAGGTTGCGAGAGATAGCTTGTTGGAATAGTTCTTCCTCTGTGTTTATGGCAAACTAAGTGTGAGTACAGATTTAGTTTTTGCAAATCACTAAACCTGCCTCTGTTTTATTAATAATGTATAATGATTTTTTTTCTGCTTTTTATAACTGTTGGTCCATTAAGGAAAACATTTAACATGTAATTACTGTAAACGCGTTGCGTTCATATTCTTCATATTCATCTGCTTTTCTTTATATTATGCTTTATTAGTAGTGTGTGTACTGAGCTTGGTCGTTTAATATCACTGTCTTAGAACATTATTAAGCCACGTTAGCATTTTAGAACGTCCCCGAGGCTGCGGGTGTCGTGACATCATCGTGCACAGAAGTCCCTTTTCATTGGCTAGGCAGAGACCAATTAAACGACTCTTTTGCGCCCTCCTTTTTCTCTCGCTGACACTGAGTTTACAAGTGCACAAGATAGTTTTGCATCTAATATATAGAGAAAATAGTTCCAAAAGTCAAGGCGCGAAGATTTGAAACTGCAGTGACAGATTTGAGAAGTTACAAGTGCCTAATTGAGGTTGTACTGCAAATGTGAATGAACGAATAAGTACTAGTAAGTATGAGTAAATGCAAATATGTACTTTAAAAATTCAAATAGGCACTTAAGTTTGTCTGTGACTGTCACTGTATTTTTGTGAATGGCATTTTACACATTTGTGACTACTTGTCTGCAACTTCAAATTCAGAATACGGGTTTGTGACTAAGCGTGTGCAAATCTCAAAATTCAACTTTATTTTACAGGTTTTCACATTGGAGCTGTGACTAAATTTTAGCGTACAAGTACGGATATTTATTGTACAAGTTCTCAAATTCACATCTACATGCTCTCGAGTTTTGCTACTCTTTTACCTTCATAAGCTGCTTTATAGTAGAAAATGAAGTTGTACTTCTGATGAAACAAGACACTGACACTGTTTTTCATATCTAATATGGTAAGGCTGCCTGATTTTTGAAATTTTTTTTTGTTAATGAGTGGAAAGGGCAAAGTGGTCGGTGTCGGATGTTCGCTAACAGAATACCCCAGATCACATATTTCGAACGTAGTTTTACTCCTAAGCGAAGAACGAAAAATAACTTTGCCGTGAGTATTTAGGGACCTTTAGTTGTAGCATTGTGATTGTCATGACTAATGAAATCTATACAATCGGCTGCGGGGCAGAGTTTGCACTGAACTGGTTTGGGGAAAGAAAACACGTGTTTCACTCTGGTGTGAACATAATCATATTATGTATTAAAAAAAAAAATTGTAATATTATAAAATATATATTTTATATTTATAAATGTGTAGCCTATACTTTGTAAAATGTATTCAATTTATTATATAATTCAATAATGTTCTAATCTTTTAACTAAAAAGTGGTTTGGTTTAAAAGCCATCACATTTGTTGTGGAGATGTCGTATCAGTCGTTCAGTGTTTTCCTAGCAGGCCATTGTATTGACCTCTTAGGATGGCCCATTGTCCTTCATTCTTCACATGAGAATGGGGTCTGCTCAGCAAAGACGTCAAACCCTGGCTACAAATTTGGAATGGTTCTTCAAAAAGAAGCCGTTTATAAGTCTCTTTCAGCAGTAACTGCAAATCCATCAAGTGTGAAAGCCTGTTCATTTTCAAGTCTGCCAAGGTGTAGATCAGTAGTTATCTTTTACTACCACTGATAGACCTTGAATTGTGAAGCAGCTGTGTGCTCTGTGAAAACTCGCAGCTCGCTCGCACTCGAGGTGAGAACGGAGGCGTCTGTGGCGATAATTAACAAAGGCTGCGGTAGATCACAATCTGGGAGGGATCACTGTCACGAAAGGTTTCTGGGCCATGCTGACCGGAAATAGCCATCCCTTGTTAAACCATTTAAATGTGCTGTATATGCATACAGGACACAGGAGGAAGCCCGTATTGAAGCTTTCTTTCAGACGACGTGGCTTTGTTGTCATATACATGAGCATTCAGGCTGTTCTGTCTTTACAGATCTTGAGGGATTCTAGCAGATGGATGAACAAGCATGGCTGACACCGTAACATTTGGCCCTCCCCTCATCAATCAAATCATAATGCGAGAAACACACATTCTCACACTGCTATTGTTTTGGAGGTCTGCAGGTTTAATTCAGATCTCCAAGAATATAATTTGGTCTCGCTCACCATTTTAAGAAGCCCATTCACCAGTGCTTCCCCAACCCCCCGATGTCAAATAATGGCCAAAATTAGGCTGTACAAAGTATGTAGCGTAATTGCTTGTGGGTTACTGAGCTATCAGCAAATTAATTGCTTCCGTTTGCCATTTCTTAAGACTGCCAGCCCTGTAGAGTAATATAGGCTTCAATAATTACAGGAAAAAGTCTTGTTCACTTCCTTTGGAGTGCCACCATCCAACAATGGATATCTGCAAATCTACCACAACATCGATATAATTAAATTTAAGTTAAAACGTATATGACTGCAAAAGAAGATTGATAGGCTTGTGTTCAATGATATGGAAGTAAACAACATATTTACTACTAAAGCTACTGTTTGTGATATCTTTTCCATGCTTTCGTCAGTCACATTAATGTAATGTCTTTGAATTATCTACAAATTGAAGGCTTTTATTGACAAAAATTGATAAACGCGATTTATTGGAATAAATTAGTTGGTCAAATCAAATGTAATTTAGTTATTAACCAAATAATTTTTTAATGCTTAATTACAATTATTTTAAATATCTTCTTTATGTGAACTACCATTTAAAAGTTAATGTTTCTTCAATCTAATATTCTGATTGGGTGAATTAATATTCTGAATTAGCTTATTATTAATTTCTTATTATATGTTGAAAACAGTTGTGCTGCAGAACATTTTTTGTGGAAACCATGATACATTTTTGTTTTCAGGATTATTTGATGAATAGAAAGTTCAAAATAACAGTATTTATTTGAAATGGAAATTTCTAAATGTCTTTACTGTCACTTTTCAACTTAAAAAGCAAAATCTTAATGGCCTCAAACTGTAGTTTATTTAAAAGATTAATTAATAAAAAACAGTGATCAGCTTTAACTTCATAATGATGTTTACAATAATTCAGATTTCCCTTTTCTTTTCCAAAACTGAGAAATGGAAATCAGAAATGATCTACCGTAGCGGTTTGTTCTCATAGCCATCATACTGTAAACTTTTGACTCAAGCATATGACACCACAGCACTTTGTAAAGTCTGTGACCTCGTATGTGAATGAAACAGGAGCATCTCATTATGGGATTAGTTGTCAGTGGGTTTACATGATGGCTAACAGGATTGCATGCCAGGCATAGCACAATAGTGCCTGACCCCCCCCCCCCCCCCCCCCCATCTGTGCTCGGCGCGTGCTGTCCGGCTAGAGCCACTGCAATAATATTTTTCATCGATCAGATAATGTAGCGATAGCTGCACATGGTCTGCGTCCCAGCCGGTCACGGTGACGCAATCTGACTGGATGGCTGTGCTGTATAAAGCATGTAAAAGACTGTGACTAGGCGATTCTATGCTTGCCAACTCCAATATGTAGCTTGGAATGTGTTTGGGTATAAAGCCGCCGGCTTGTTCCGGATGCCTCTGCTTCATTGAGACAGACAGGATTTATTTAGCCCCTTTGACATACATTCAAAAAATACACTCTCAAGAACTGGTCAGTCTGAAGGTCTTCAGTATGAGTCTATGATCTCCTAATCTTGGGTGCTGCTAGGCTGGAGGCAGCTTCAGGCCGACTGTGTTTCCTCCTCATTCGGCCTGCATCATTAGCCACTAATTTGTGCCTGCTAGCATTCAAAAGATTTGATTACGGCTAAATGGCTTAATTTGCGGATATTATCCAAATGACTGTAATCTGGAGAATGGATGGTGGCAAACGGTTTGTGCATGTCGACTACAAATATTGTTGTCTGCAATTGTGAAAAGTAGGTGCTCTTTCTCTAATGATATTTTTATATTATATTATATGTCAGTGTTGATGTGTGAAATTAAATTGAATAAATACACATTGCTATTATTATTATTACTGTTATTATTATTATTGTTGTTTTTGTTAACTTGAAAATAAAAAACTCCTTTCTGTTCCAGTCTGCTATGGGCTTCAGGCTTCAAATAAACATATTACTCTTTGATTTATCAGCCTGAATGAAAATGTATTGAACTCTGATCTCTGCGTACATATTTACTCCACTGTGCTCAAGTGTCAGTGCTGCTCTAATGCACCAGTTACATAAAATTGATTTGCATGGCTTTCATGTATAAAACACTATGCTGCCTTAACATCCTCTTCAAACATCGACAAAACTGAGTGTGTTTTTCCATCTATAGCCATCTGTAGCCTTTAACCACTTGTCTCGACACTCTACTTCTCTACTCTCCGACTATTGTCATTACGAAATCATATTTTTGGTGTGTTGTCATCATTTGTGGCCTATTTATCAAACAATTCTACCCGTTATATGAGGTGTTCGTTGTCACAGTTGCTTTGTGTTGTTGCTACGCAAGGATCTAAAGTGTTTCTATGAAAAATAGATGTAAAAAAAACGCCAACTGGCTTCCTGCCGTCTCAAACGGTTGCCTTGCGCCAGAGCTGCAGGGCGCTTGGAAATGATATCAACCACATCAGAGCTCGTTCAGTAATCGGATTCATTCTCCGCCAGCCTGGTAACCAGCCCTTCCTCTTTGATAGACGCTCATTAGTTTATTGCACACCAGACGTCAGTGTGGGCTTTTCAAACATAAGCTGTTTTTAATGGATCATTAAGGGCTTTAAGAAAGTTTAAAGAAGAAAATAATTGCAGTTTGATGGGCAAATGTGTTTTTGGTTAGAGAAAGGAGTGATATGTGTACCATATGTTATTTAAGTGTGTGTGTGTGGGAGTGTCGCCAGTGTTTAGCAGGTGTTTGGCTGCTGTGTTTAGTGGTTTTCTCTAGCTGGGATCCCTGCCATGACTGAATGCGCTCCAAGAGGTATCGAGGACTCTTATTGAGATGTTCCAAAATAAAGACTCATTCATTAAATTGTCTAGTTGTCCATAGAGCATCTTTATAATTCACACTTGGTTTGTGAACAGGTTCTTAGTGAGGAGTATCTATTTTTATGTTAATATGTGATGATAACCATGTTATCAGATTTTTTGTTCCTTGGCAGAAGGGTTTGTGAGTACAAACAGTTCTTTGTCAGTGTAAACCCAGCTTAACCTCACTCAGCTACAAATGTCCCACGTTGCTGCTTTGATTTACTTTCTATTACTTAGCAGGGCTTTTTAAGGAGTTTTCAAATTGTTCAAATCTAAGCGGTTGTACTGAGGGACACAAGCCATATCTAGGGACCACAATAATAAGAAGTTTCTGTCCAATTTGCAGATTAGTTTTTCTTTCAAATTATTGAACATATTAACATCATATGTTCAAGAGAACAAAATCATCACTTCCAGGAAAACTGGCGCAAAATAGAATTGGAAGTTGTAGTCACTTACAAAGTCTCGGTGGCTTATTTCTATGTAATAAAGTACTTGCACTTTTGATAGCAGTCGGCAGATGACAGGTTTGCCTTCAGCATTTCTGAATGGCCAGAATAAAATGCTTTTTTGACCAATGTCCAAATTTATAGAGTGCTGAGTGTATACATTACATTTAAAAAAAAAAAAAAAATTGGTAATTGTATTCACATTTTGGTGTTTCCATTTGAAGATTCTTCATGCTTTATTTTAAAATTTGCTGTAAAAAATATAGTAAAAACATTAATATTGTGATTTGAAAAGTTTTCTATTGTGATATATTTTAAAATGTAGTTTGTTCCTGTAACAGCAAAAACTGCTTTTCCAGCAGCCATTACTCTTCAGTGTCACAATTCTTCAGAAGTCATTAAAATATGCAGATTTTTAGTTTTATACCATAGTCTGTCTGAATAGTATATTCTGATGTGCAAAACCGTTTACTGCGCAGGTAGTTCCAAGTTAGTTTAATTACTGTTCTATATTAATGTGCTGCTTTCATTGAAACTCACACACACAACACACACACGTCACTTGCTCACACTTGCTCACAGAGATCGGAGATCACGCTGCTCACACAGAAACAGGAGCACAGAAACTTGTTGTCAATTTTATTAATAAAAAATTAGCTTTGCTACTGAATTGCTACATTATATTACTCAGCAAGGTGGTGACGTCACTGTTTTTAATGTAATTAAACTCACAGCTTCAGGATCTGCTAGAGGATCTCTCTCTCTCTCTCTCTCTCTCTCTCTCTCTCTCTCGATAGGCTAATGAGTTCAAATAAATGTTATAATTCTGTCAAATAAATGTTGTCATACCACTGACAAAAATAACCGTAAACAATGTAACGTTATGATATGTTCTCGGCCTGTTTTTCCATTATTAGTAGCATTATGTCCCAGCTTGCCCTTTGAGCATGTGACTTGTGGCTCTTAAGGTTTTATAAACCTGGGATTTTAAAGCAGATTACCAGGGTAGTCTGGTCTGACAATCTGTCCAGAGACAACAAGCAGCTATAGCAGCAGCACTCATGGGTCACGTGAATCTACTTTGCTAAAACGATTTATGAACCAGATCGCAAATTTCACAGACTATACCAGGTCCTGTCCCAGCTCTCTTTGCACTGAATACATAGAGCGTTCAAATAATTTGTTTGTAGCATTGATAGACATGTACAATCGTTGGTTCCTGAACCATGCAGTTTTAAATCACAAATGTATCGCAGCAGAAAATTAACAGGGTAAAGAAACATGAAAATGAAGCGACAGTTCTGTCAAGCATACTATTTTCCTGAAGGTGTGAAATTGGATGAGGCGTGTAATGTGAACGGAGGTGAGCATTATGGTGTTATTGCTGTGGAGGTTATATCCTTCAATTAGTGTCAGTGATCAGGCTTCTGCCTGCGGGGTGAGTCGTAAGACACCGGTGCGGAGAAACCGCGGTGAAGCCAATAAATCATCCGTATTCGCTCCAGCAGCTGCACAAGAAGCAGATTTTTTTTTCAGACAGCAATTTTCTGTACAGTGTACAATAAGGGATTGGAGCTGTTAGCACTGTGGATGTTGAAGAGTTTACATGCACGAGAGTCATAAACTTTTTTGGTTTTTAATGTGTTGGCTTGAGCGATGAGGTGACGTAAAAGACATGTACTTTTTTTTTCAGTCAATGCATATTTTCTTATGCATATTGCATTTATTAATTTAGCAGGGGGTTTTCATCCAAAATGATCTACAAATGAAGAGAAATATTTTCATGAAGGAGCTAAAAATATGAGCAGTGCCATAGAACAGAATTGATAAATTAGGCCTACATAATAAAAATTTGATCTACACTATTTTCATGAATGCAGTACTGTATTAAAGAAGTTCTGGTATCTTTTACTCAAAAACACAAAGTTAGATTACAAAAAGGATTAACATTTAATATCCACTCTCTTAAAGTCTGCCCTGTTTCATACTTCTCCTTTTTGGTTTTCCAGAAAGAAAAAATATTATAAAAAAGCACACTATATATTATACAGTATATTATACCCCGTATATTATAATACATAGCGTACAGATATGACACACGCACACGCACACACACACACACACACAAACACACACACAAGCCACTTTTGAACCAGAAACAGCGGCAGAAGCGCATGACCTGGGCTACAGAGAAGCAGCACTGGACTTCAGGCATTTTGGCATTTCCTTCTCCCCAGTCTTCCTCCAGACTCTGGCACCTTGATTTCCGAATGACATGCAAAATTTGCTTTCATCTGAAAAAAGTACTTTGGACCACTGAGCAACAGTCCAGTGCTGCTTCTCTGTAGCCCAGGTCAGGCGCTTCTGCCGCTGTTTCTGGTTCAAAAGTGGCTTGACCTGGGGAATGCGGCACCTGTAGCCCATTTCCTGCACACGCCTGTGCACGGTGGCTCTGGATGTTTCTACTCCAGACTCAGTCCACTGCTTCCGCAGGTCCCCCAAGGTCTGGAATCGGTCCTTCTCCACAATCTTCCTCAGGGTCCGGTCACCTCTTCTCGTTGTGCAGCGTTTTTTGCCACACTTTTTCCTTCCCACAGACTTCCCACTGAGGTGCCTTGATACAGCACTCTGGGAACAGCCTATTTGTTCAGAAATTTCTTTCTGTGTCTTATCCTCTTGCTTGAGGGTGTCAATGATGGCCTTCTGGACAGCAGTCAGGTCGGCAGTCTTACCCATGATTGCGGTTTTGAGTAATGAAACAGGCTGGGAGTTTTTAAAAGCCTTAGGAATCTTTTGCAGGTGTTTAGAGTTAATTAGTTGATTCAGATGATTAGGTTAATAGCTCGTTTAGAGACCCTTTTCATGATATGCTAATTTTTTGAGATATGAATTTTGGGTTTTCATGAGCTGTATGCCAAAATCATCAGTATTAAAACAATAAAAGACCTGAAATATTTCAGTTGGTGTGCAATGAATCTAAATATATGAAAGTTTAATTTTTAGCATTACATTATGGAAAATAATGAACTTTATCACAATATGCTAATTTTTTGAGAAGGACCTGTATATAATAAATTAATAAATTAATAATATAGTTTTCTTTTTAATATATTTTCTTTTTTTCATATATTGTTCAAGTAAATTAAATAATAATATAAATACACATAAATATTTAATTATTTTTATATTATTTTATTTCATATTGTAATGCATACTTGATAATTTTTTAGCATTTAAAAAAATTATTTTAGTTTTCAGTGTTACACTTTTCATTTATTTAGACAAAAATAGTGTAACATTTATAAAAAAAAAGGTTCAAAACAACATGAGGAAATTACAAATATGTTAATATTTTTGGTGTGAATCCTTATTCCTTTAAGCAATACGATTCCTCCATAAGGAGATATAGTTGATTTTAGATATGTTAGATATGTTGATTTTAATTTGTGTACTTTTTTTTATTTGATTTTAATTTGATTTTAATTTTTGGGAGTCTATATTGTCCAGTTATTATTCAGTACCATAACTATCTATTTTATAATTATGATTAAGGGTTAGTTAGGTGTTCACTGAAGAGCTATGGCTTTTAGCTTCGTTTTGAAAGGCGTGTTTCTTAACAGCTGATTCAGTCGTACCGCCATGAGATGGACCCTACTGTTGACGGCATCAGTCTGCTGAGCTCATTTCCTTTCCCTGCGGCCTCACTGTCAGGTCCACACACAATGAGATCAGCACTGCAGGAGTATCCCCTTTCTCCCAGCAACTGCTGATGTACTCACATTTCGGATGCAGGCACTGATTAGCCGTTAAAGTGAATGATCTGCCCTTCACATCAACCTCTGCGTCCAGACAGCGCTGCCACTGCTGCAGTGCTTCTGCAGTCTGAAGCTAAAACACACCACATCTGTCCTCTCTGCTTTCAGAGCTCAAAGCCTTCAGTCAACACTAATGAGCTTCTGAGGCGACAAATGCCACTGCTCACAACTGCTGCACTATGTTATTGTGGAATTCTGACACATAGTCCATCCTCACAGAAAACTAAAATAATTGGTTGTTGTCTGGGTTTGGTTTTATTCAGCAACAAAATAAACTTCTAACGTCCTGTTGCTTTTTTCCCCCCACAGTAAATAAGCACAAGCCATGGATTGAGACCACGTATCATGGTATCGTAACGGAAAATGACGACAAGGTTCTCCTGGACCCTCCACTGATAGCCTTGGATAAAGATGCCCCGTTGCGCTATGCAGGTAAGATCCTCCATCTTCTGGTCTCAGATGAGGCTGTCAGCCATTTTGCTTTCTCATGCTTTCCAAAGGATAGTTTACCTACAAGAACAATTAAAGTTCTGTCATCATTTCTTCCATAAAAAGGGATTTTTTTTAACATAACTGACATAAAATGAAATGTAAAACAAAATATTTCATTTCAGCTGCCAAGTTTAGTTTAAGTACTAAAATAACTAAAACTACATAAACCAAAGTTAAGAACAAAACTTGATACAAACTATATATACATATACTATTATTTATTCTATTTTTAAAGTTTAAAAAAATATATCAATGATACTAAAATAACATTGCAATGTGACAGTTGTGGTGTCATTTCCATCATGACCAACTATTTTACAACTAATAAAGTTCTATAAATAAAAATGACAGAAACACACAATTAAAATGAGCTCTAGTAGATTTTTGACCACTGATTTGAAACACCATTGGTTCTTGTGTGTCATGTGACCAAACATCATCATTGACATTAAACCTTATGTGATGCTTTTAATGCCACCACTTTTATAACCACTAAAATTCACCTTTTGTACAGAAGAAACAAGTCACAACAACAACATGAGGGTGACTAATATTGACAGAATTTTAATTTTTATCATAAGCATTATGTTGCAGTGATGACCATGCACCTGATTTGTCTGGTGCATTATAACAAAATACTTTATCCTGATACCTTTATCCATTTGAATATTTAGTCAGCTAGGAACCATAATTAAAGTCTTTTGTGAATTGGTTTTGAATCATTTTTCTCAGGCTCCTTTTTTTTGGTTTAGTAATGTATAAGCTTTCCTACTCCCTTATTGTCAATTATCTTTACTAAAATGTGTTAAACCTTAAAATAGCTCTGTAACAAACCATAATTTCATTTTGAATAAAATACCTAATGTCATCAGCCTGCTGTTGAACTGCACTGATGTGATTGGTGAAGTCAGGTCTTGTTGGTAATTAGGTTTGTAGATTCTTGCAGACTCTATTGCTCTAGGTTAAAGCAGAACTAAGTAACTTTTTTACCTTAACCGAACAGCTTTGGAGTCATTGTAATGTTTATATTACTCATTTCGTGTTGAATGGTGGTTGTCTCGCACCCCCCTGGTGCCTGTGAGCCGCAAAACCACCCTTGCAACTTTGGGCCGGCGGGCCGTTTTCAGAATGGCGAAAAAAACGAAGAAAGCGCGGTCGGAAGAGTCTAGAAAAAGGTAACGAGAATCTGACAGCACGAGGAACCGGACAAGAGTCCCACTCGCTCAGGCTTTCACTGTTAAAGTTGATTCCTGCGATTATCATGAGAACAGTTGTCAATATCTCACATAATTATCAGGACCTAAATAAGCCTAAATGTTGTAAATAGTGTAAATGAGCGCAATTTGCAAACTGTTATGATAAATTGCAATAATCATGTCTAACAACATCATAACGGACATTGTTACGAAATCAGGGCTCTCAAGTGTCACGCATTGAGCGTGACAGTCACTCATTTCGTTCTTTTGTCACGCTCTCCCACCACAGATTGTATTTCTCACGCTGAAAAACTATTTGTAATATATTTAAAATGCCAAAACTCTGGCCGCGCCGCTCTCACTGTGGAACCGGCAGGAATCAAGCGCGTCTCCTCTGGTGTTGTTCGTTGAGCTACATAATAGCCAATCAGAAAATAGCACTATTGTATCTGGGTAAGATTTAACGCAACAACCAATGACAAAAATGTATCTGTCGGCTGGATGTCACTCTTGCCTGTCTTCAAAATTTGAGAGCCCTGCGAAATAATGCGACGTACATGATACACTTTATTGGTGTCATCTGGCATTTAGGCTCAGGTAAGCCTAACGCAGTAGGCTACTTTATTATTATGAAATGCAGAGGCCGTGAGTGCACATACGCTCTGCGTGAGTGGTGTTTACGACTGTAACGTTAAATACAAGTACTCTACAGCGACTCTAGGGATCGCTGTTTGACAAAAACAGAAATCCTGCATAGTGCCGCTTTAATGGGGCTGTTTGTTTCTCCATACTTTACTGCTCTTTATATTTGCTCATGTCTCTAGAAATTTAGCAGTGGATATAGTAGGGCAAAACTAAAGATCTAAAACATTGGGTTCTATTGATCTCTACAGAATCCAGAAGCGAGTTAAGATAGATGTTGCTGGTGCGCTTATCATTTTTCCACCCATTGCAGATAGTCAGTTTGGAGAGCCAATTGAGGTGTTTTTAAGCATGTTGGGTTAATACGCTCATATTTAATCAGTGCAGAAGAAGATAGGCAGTCCATAAAACCATCACTTTTTAAATTGCTTCTCTCATTTGCCGGGCAGATGGTTGCCAGACTTCTAGAGCTCTTCTGATATCAAGATCAATGAAATTTCTTCATACTCTGCTCTTTTCCTGTGAGAGGGAATGTGCAGCGTTGGCTCTGGCCATTTTTAATCACTTAGAGATTTACTTTGACCTCATTTCAAATCTCATTATGCAGTGTTCCGTTGTAAATGCACTCCCTCCTTTCTCACAGTTTTAGTACCAGTCCTTGGTAGTCTCCTGGTGCCCCTGTGAATATGGGACACGGCTAGCGAACTAGCGAACTGTTGTGACCAGGGCTGCATTAACAATAGGGCTAGGTGAGGCTGAAGCCCCATGGCCAGAGCAAGTAGGGGGCCCGTGATTGGCTGTGAGTAGATTGACTGGCTATCGGGAGCACCTGAACTTTTCCCGGTGGGCCGATCGCCAAAACCCCACTGTGCCCCCACATATTAAGCGCTGTTATTTAGTGGAGCACTTGGGGAAAGACCAAAAGCCAAACCAAAAGCCAAGAAACAGCTACCTGATTAAACCGCGCTAACATTCAGCAGTAACATTCCAAAATAGTCTGGAATATTTTTATATTTTATATATAGAAATACAATTGTATCTCTGTGTGTTAAAGATATAATACAGATATGATTTTAAATACTAATTATTCCTGTGGTAGAACATTTTGTGGCACCAAAATTGGTTACTATGTAGAGGGCCCTAACAAAACGGTATTCATAGCAGAAGCATTTTGCCCCCAACATTTTAAATATCTGGGGAATGTTTGTCGAACAATTTATTTAGTTTAAATAAAAAATTGCTTCAAAGGGTCCCATTAAGGGCAGCCATGCAGCATCATGATTGATGTTCTGTTGGCTGCTTATAAACCAGCATCGAATTCCACTGCAGACATGACGTACTCTGTCGAGAGCTCTTACGCTCCTATCAGTGGAGGACTATTCAGTGCTGGCTAGCTGTCAATTTCAATATTTCCTCTGACTTTTTATAAGCGAATCGTTTAACTTTTTCAGACTGCTAAAACTTAAATGCTTAGACAGTAATGAGCAGAAAGCAGAAGCTAATCAAATAAACAATTACGCCCCTGCACTAGTCTTCTTTGTCACGTCTCAGCTGTTGTTACATCTTCATTGGTTCCTCTGTGCAATATTGCACAGAGGGAATGAATCAATATTCATGTGTTTTGCTTTTTTGGGAAATGGAGGACTATTGAAGTTGGCACTTGTCATGCGGGCTGAAGCGCCAGTCTGGGTTTTAGGGGAAGTGTGGGGATGTACAGTCATTAAAGCCCCAGAATGCACTGATGAGGCACAAAGTTTCCGCCGCATGACTTGCTCTGAATAGCAGATCCTAATGGAAAATCTAACTCTAATTGTAGGGGTAAAAATGGGGTGGACGGGTCCACCAGCAGAGGCCACCGATCGGGTCAAACTGGACCCTTAGCGGTCAACCAAGCAAAACAACCCATACACTTTTTTTTAAATGAAGTTGGCTTTTTAGTGCTGGTCAGGTGATGATAAATGATAGTACCATAAGAAGAGTTTTTGGCTAACCCTTATTCTTTCATACGGTTTCAAAGTCATTCATGGTTTTAACCCTAACAGGGACTCGATGGCTATTTCCACCTGTGGTCAAGGCTGTTTTTTGTGTTTCTGTGACTGGTAATGTGGACTCATCCAAGTATATTGTTTTGTGTTGTATACAGTCATACTAGGACTCAGAATACCATCAGAATTGGTACAAATGTTGTCCCCCTTTTATTTTATTTTTAAATTATTTAATAAACTTGATTTTAGACCTTTTGGATTTTAATTTATTTGGTTGGTAGTATGGTTCCTCTGGGGGAAAATAATCAGCAGTATTATTTACTTGCATATATGTTTTTAAATATTTGAATGATGTTGCAGATGTATTGATGAATCAATTGAATCAATTCACTGAAAATGGACAGTTTGAACTGATTCATGAACATGAATACCAACTCTAATGCCATTTCATTTTAAAATCAGAGCAATTATTAAACCAGATCTGTCCTAATGCTCTCATATAGAGGTTACGACGCTCTTCAGGAAACTTAATAGCCAAGTAAAAAGCACTTTAAAATCATTTATATATTCCATTGCTGTTTAATTTTATATCCTAGCAAAATGATCATAAATATTCAATATATGTCGCCCAGCCCTAATCTGTACCAGCGCAAAAAGTCAAATGAGGTATTTTGAGTCCTCGACTGCTTCTGTAACATCTGTATTCTTTTTCTTGTCTCTGTGTTTCTGTGCATCTCATTCTTTCTCTGACTGACCTGGGTTTATCTTTTCTCCCTTCTTGTAGAGAGTTTTGAGGTGACCTTCACCAATGAAGGTGATGACGGGCTCTTTCTACTGCCTTGTAATTCGTTTTTATTAACCCACTAACGCAAATACAAAATAAATCGGCACTTCACATGGAAACTCCTGTCATGCTCTTTTAATCTCTTCCCAGTTCTTCT
The DNA here is from genome assembly GCF_051911475.1 of Siphateles boraxobius. Taxonomy (NCBI): domain Eukaryota; kingdom Metazoa; phylum Chordata; class Actinopteri; order Cypriniformes; family Leuciscidae; genus Siphateles; species Siphateles boraxobius. Next base: position 12,384,660 of record NW_027509205.1, on the reverse strand, counting down.
TCTTTTGATTTTGTTTTTCAGTTTTCTCTCACCTTTGAATTTGTTGGAAATGAAAATTTAGCAACTGGATGACAAGTGTGATGCGGGGATAACAAAATCTAGAAATATCTATGCATGAGACATCCATTGAAGTTTGCAGATCCTAACAGTGTTTCAGCTCCAAAACAGAATAAATAATGCTCGTACACCAGATACTCGGGGGGAACGCCAATCCGAACGTCTTAAAAGTGTGTTTTTTGAGAGATCCTGTTTGTAAAGTAGCTTTTAAGGGCTCACTTTTAGCACAACAGATCATAAATCAAAGAGACTGATGCTATACGGGTTAGTTCCTGCTGAGATTGTTAAAAGATGCAAACTCTCTGCCGTCCGGTCTGTGGTGTGGTTTGACCTCTAGTTTGAGCCTCTTCACCCTCTCCTCCACTAATCTGAAATACACAGCATGGCAACTACTGCTGGTTGATGTGGATGTCAAGCAAATGGATATTTCTAACCCCAGCTCTCATCCAGCCTTTAAGTTTCACTGCCTCTGCTTCTCTCTTTTGTTTTATTGTTTCATTCTTTCAGTTTTTTTAAAGGTTTGAGAGACAACATTGCACAGGAAGACTTCCTTCTCACCAAAATCTAGTTTTAAGGGGAATTTAAACTCCAAACGAGGGTTCCTTTGTTTGTTTGTATATTTGCTTTGATTTGTGAACTTCTGATCGAATGCTGGATCTGTCATAAATCCTCCTCATCGCCCCATGATTAACTTAACATTTTAACCTTGCTTTCTTGTTTAAATGTGTTACTTTCAACCAAAAATTAGCGTTAAACACCTTTTAAGTACTTTTTAAAATATGTTATGTTATTTCAATGTATTAAATACTACCGATATCTGTTTATTGGTTCATATCATTTCCTTCCTGTCCTTGTATTTAAGTATTCCTGTGAAATGCCTGTCCACATTCTGGGTTTCTTACTGCATGACTGGATGCAATGTGATCAAATGGCTTGGACCAGACACCTTTTAACTCTCCCTCCCACTTCCTAAAAACTCACCCCATCCCACAGTGCTTCTGGCTTCCTCCACAGACACCTTCACCTCCCACCTCCCCTCAGTGTTTAGATCCCTTTGGCTGCCAAACCAACTTTGGCTGTTCTTATTTGAGTGTGGCGTGTTATTAGTTCCGTTGTGGGTTTCTTTTATCTCATGAACGGCAGCTGGCGCTTCGGCTCACGGGTGTGCTCGACTAAACACATTTGTGGCCTTTGCAGGGGAGATCTGCGGCTTCAGGATTCACGGGCAGAACGTGCCGTTCGAGGCAGTGGTGTTGGATAAATCCACCGGAGAGGGCGTGATTCGGGCCAAGGATAAACTGGATTGTGAGCTACAAAAGGAGCACACCTTCACCATCCAGGCCTACGACTGTGGAGAGGGACCTGAGGGCGACAACATGAAGAAATCTCACAAGTGCGTATATTGTTTTGTTACACTTATTAATAAAATGGAGAGTACAGGAAATGATGGGGGAATGATGCAGAATTGAGTCAGAATGTTCCACATAAGCATCTTACTTGTTACAACGTGTCTAAACGTATTCTAACCACTAAGCTTACACTACTTTTCCACAAGTTATGAATGGGTATCATTTGTTTAATGCTTTTGATCCTATTTTGCTCGCCAAGGATGCGGTTATTTGATGAAAAATACAGTAAAACAGTAATATTTTGATATATTATTATAATTTAAAATAACTGTTTTCTATTTGAATACTTTAACATGTAGTTTATTCCTGTTGCAAAGCTGAATTTTCAGCATCATTATTCCAGTCTTTAGTGTCACATGATTCTTCAGAAATCTTCTAATATGATGATTTAGTGCTTTAAAACAATTGTGCTGCTCAATACCTTTTTTCCAGGATTTGTTTGAAGAATAAAAAAAACAGCATTTCTGAAATATTTTGTAACATTATAAATGTCTTTACTGTCACTTTTGATACATTTAATGCATCCTTGCTGAATAAAAGTATTTATATATATATATACAGTATATATATATGTGTGTGTGTGTGTGTGTGTGTGTATTTATATATATATATATATGAACGGTAGTGTATGCTTTATTTATACATGAAAACGAACAAATAATTCATAAATTTTCATAAATCAAAACACTATGGGTAAGTCAGCTATAAGTTCATTTTTACATTAGTTGCCTACAAGATTTGCCATGCACAACAACTTAATATTAATAAAATTCAGCACTGAAAAATTATTTTTTAAAATTGATTAACAATTAATCAAAATTAATGTTTTTTTCCCCCCAAATTAATTAAAGGCTAGATACTGTTTATTTATTTATTTGTCTTTAGATCTAGCTCTTAACCTATAATGCATTAGACCCATGCGTTTTATTTTGATTTTTAATTTATTTATTTATTTATTCATTTTTACTTTTGGCTTTCAGTAGTCAGAGACCCCATTTGAAATGTCACATTCTTAGGATATCATGTTTGCGAAATTACAAGACTGTGGATGACTGCATCCCATCAGATCATTCATAACTGAATCGTCCGTCTGCTTACAATCAAGACCTGCATCACTGTCGTGCCTATTCCCTCTTGTCGATTCTAGTTTATTAATCTCGCTTTGATTTCCCCCAGGGCTACCGTCCACGTCCGAGTGAATGACGTAAACGAGTACTCTCCAGTGTTCAAAGAGAAGTCCTACAAAACCACTGTGATCGAGGGCAAAAAGTACGACAGCATCCTGAAGGTTGAGGCCGTGGATGCTGACTGCTCTTTCCAGTTCAGTCAGATTTGCAGCTATGAAATTGTCACCCCCGATGTGCCCTTTTCCATTGACAAGGATGGTAAGTGCTGCCAGTCTATATCTCCGGCCAAAACTCCAGCTTATAGACCTTACAGTGATATTGACTTCTAAGTCATTGTTATTCATGTACCTATAAAAATTGATTTGTGCAAAGCAGGCATTTTAGTATCTGATGTCAGCCAACTGTCACCTTGAGATGTACCCAGAATTAAAGCATGATCATTTCGGTTTGTGTTACCTAGCATGTGAGGTCATGTCTTGTCACTTTTTTCCTTATAAACAGGCAACATCAAGAACACAGAGAAGCTGAACTACAGCAAGGACCGCATGTACAAACTCACAGTGACTGCGTACGACTGTGGTAAAAACCGGGCATCTGAGGACGTCCTTGTCAAAATCAACATCAAGCCCACCTGCAAACCAAGCTGGCAAGGTATCAAAGACCTCTGGGATCTTTTGTCCCTCAAACACAGCTGTATTTTGTTGTTTAAAGCTAGAAAACTTGGCTGTGCAGGTCAATTTTGGAGCAAGTACTTTGTGTTTCTTGAGCACAACATTAGCTTATTTAAATGATTTCTGAAAGATCATGTGACGCTGGAGACTGCTGAAAATTCAGCCTCGCATCACAGGAATAAATTACATTTTACAAAATATATTTAAATATATAACAGTTATTTTAAATTGTAATGATGTTTGACAATCTTACCACTGTTTTGATGAACATATAACGTCTTTCTAAACATTAAATAATCCTACCACTTCAAACTTTTGAACAGAAGTGTATTTTAGGGCTGTCAATCACTAAAAATAAATAATTAATTATAAATTATATGAAAAATTGAAATAATTGCATTTTATCAGTATTTGCTGAGAAAAGCCCACCATGATTTAAAGATGGTGTGTCAAGTTAAAAAGTCAACTTGTAAGAAATGTATATCTTTTAAAATGGTATTTATGGACGGGCCATGGGATTTATTAATTTTTATAGCCCTATTAATCACATTAAATTAGCATCTAAATTGACAGCCCTAGTATATGGAATGTTATAAATTAACAATAATAAATGCTGTAACTGTTATAGTAAAAAGTTTTTTTTTTTTTGCTGTTTGATGTTGTTTTATGTTAACTAATGTAAACTTATACACATTTTAATGTTATTTTTTTTGAATATATATAAAATATTATATATCAAGTGTTTTTCATTTTGAGTTTTGTGTTAACTAATTTTAGCATGTACAGTCTTATTGCAAAGGGTTACCGAATACTCTTTGTGAGTCTGCTTTTTGAATGGCACATTTTCTGTCTGTCCGATTCTGATAGGATTTAATAAAAGGATTGAATATGAGCCTGGCACAGGAAGTCTAGCCCTGTTCCCCAGCCTGCACCTGGAAACCTGTGAGGAGCCAATCACCTCCATTCAGGTCAGCATCATGCTGGAGACTAATCACATCGGCAAGGGCTGCGATCGAGACACTTACTCCGAAAAATCTTTACACAAGCTCTGCGGTGAGTCCAGACATGCTTATTATAATGCAGTTACATTGACATCAAGATCATAAAATGTGCTTATTACTTTATAGAATTTTGAGTTAAGCAACTCAATTGTAAACTGTTTTAAACTAATTAACATAATTATATTATCTGGATAATCCCATAGGCACATGCTAAACCATAACCAAGCAATAATTTGTAATACTCTGTGTAACTGTATGTGTTTATCCAGGTGCCAGCACTGGCACTGTGGAGCTGCTGCCTGCTCCCAGCTCCTCTGCCAACTGGACCGTAGGCTTGCCCACTGACAACGGGCACGACAGCGACCAGGTGTTTGAGTTCAACGGCACCCAGGCCATCAAGGTCCCGGAGGGTGTGGTGAGCACCACCCTGAAGGAGCCCTTCACCATCTCAGTGTGGATGAGACATGGACCTGGAAGCAGGGAGAAAGAGACCATCCTCTGCAACTCTGACAAGACCGGTAATGACATTCACACAGAAAAGAAAAAAGCTCACAGGACTGACAGGGTGATGATGGATTTAATGTTTTTGTGTCCTCATCATCTTGAGTAGGCCTGTCCAAATCATCATGTTAACGCATGCAATTAATTCACTGTGCTAGTAAAGCTGTTAACACATTTATTTAACTCTTTTCCCGCCATTGACGGAAATGTCCGTCATTTGTGAGAAAACGTTTCCCCGTAATTGACAAAAATTTCCAGCTTTCCATGTTTCAGTGTTATATGATAGGGGGCGCTATTACGCATCTTCTGAAAGAGTATTGAATGTTCTGATCAAAACACAGGAGAAAAAGAAGCAGGAACATGTGATATCATGTGTAAGCAGATGCATATGTAAAATAACACGATCATCAATATTAAACAGCATATAAATCAAAACTGCTTAATGTTACTGGACGAGCTATAGGACTGTGAAGCTTTGGGGGTGTTGAACTCGATCTACTCCATCTATGTTTTGATCATCATTCTGAATCCGATCCAGGCGCTTTTTTCCTCAAAATGTTGCTTTTTTTAATGAAGCTTGCCTATATGCAAATGTTGATTAAAAAAGGAATAGATAAAGCTAGAATAAATGTTTTGTTGTTGTTTGTTTGTTTAAAAGCAGAGGGTTTGTTATTTCTTTTAACATATTGCATGTTCAGATATTCATACAACAAAATATTCTGGTGGCCATGAAACTTTTGTGAAAATAATCACAAATACTGGCTGTGGCTGGCAACTTTAAAAATAAAAAAAAGTCACTTTTGAAATCCCCCCCTATATGGTGTCATTTATGTTCACACAAATTATTATATAGGTATCATCCACACAAATTGCTGAACGCAATAATCACATGTATTATTTTGTTTTCCTTACTTTAAAATTAATTTATTGCATTAACTACAAAAGAAAAATCCCATTCAGAAATATGTAATGATATGTAATTATATTAATTGGTTTTATGGTAGTGTCCTTGGAAAAATATCGAGTAGCATCTCATAACATTTTTGAGGGTTGCTTTTAGTAGGTGTGTGAATTGGGAATCTTTTGCTGTGATCTCACTCTCTGGTCATTGAAGCAAAATTGCTTGCGCTAGAAAAAGCTCATCTGCTGGGACTTATGTAAGGCTGATTACATCACAGTTATGCCCCCGTTTATGGGAAGTTGCTTTATTGTTTGCTGGGAGAGTGAGGCTGCAACACTCCGTGTACAGAGCAGCACAGTTTAAATTAAATCCTTTCATTTACGTCTGTGTGTGAAACTCACAAAATATTGTAACGTGCAATCTGTCATGTGATAAACAAGCATATTAACATGAATTATCATTGACAGAAGTGTGATTTTCATTCCTGTATATGTGTCTTCTGCAGAAATGAATAGGCACCACTATTCGCTGTACGTACACAACTGTCGTCTTGTGCTGCTGCTGCGTCAGGAGCCCACCGAGTCTGAGAACTACAAACCGGCTGAATTCCACTGGAAACTCGATCAAGTGAGTCAACTTCAGTCCTTTCAGAAGCACTCATTTTTTAAAGACGCCCTTGTGTTTCTAAACGCTATGTTTAGCCTGCTAGAAAGGAATAGAGCAGCTCATGTGTTAAATTTAGGGCATAAACATACTTAAATAAAACTGTCGCTCCATAAAATTCTCTATCCAAATGTGGCATGAAAATAGAAAAACTTCTGGCTTACACAGAATTAAATATAAATGCATTTATTAGAAGCACAAATATGACCTCAGAGCATATATATGTAGAAGCATGCATTTTAAACCAAAAGATTTAGCTTTTATCAACCATTGTCAACATTTCATAGCTTTCAGGATTGTCTACTTAATGTTGAATACTTTAGACTAGGATTTGTTTCAAAGAGTTAGGACAAATACAGTTATTTTTGGGAGGTATAACATATATTATAATTGTATATTGTAATATTTAATTTTCTTACCCCGTAAAAGTGGATTGTTATACTTTAAAATATACCTGGCCAGTTATATTTTATAAAGGGGGTCCCTTGCTAGAGCATCATCATAACTGAAGGTCCTTAGCATTAAAAACCTTAATGACTTAAGCCTGGTCCCAGACTAAAATGCATGTTTGAGCTGTTGAAACTGAAAGCAACTTGCACTGATGTATCTTAAAATATGTCATTGCCATTGCTTTGTCTCAAGATACACACCAATAATGTTTTTTTCTAAGGCATGATTAATATAGCTTCTTAAATGCCCTAATTGAACTAATGCCTAATTCTGGCCTAATCTAAGCCCTGTCTGTGAAACCAGGCCTAAAAATCCTAACTGTTTGTGGCTTTAGCGAGGTTAACTTAGGGTTTCTTCTCTCAATTTTAAATAACCATTTCAAGTTCTTCTGAATTCTTTTACGCTGATGCAATCTGTAGTTAAACCGAGGCCCTGATCCAGTCTCTCTCCTCCCAGGTGTGTGATAAAGAATGGCATCACTACGTGTTGAACATCGAGTTCCCAGCAGTGACTTTGTTTGTGGATGGTGCCACCTTCGAGCCCTTCCTGGTCACGGAGGATTACCCTCTGCATGCCTCCAAGATCGAAACCCAGCTCACCATCGGCGCCTGCTGGCAAGGTACACTCGCTAATGATCTATTGATTCTCCCCACACACAATGATGTAACCTTAGGTTTAGACTTGACACCTATTTTTCGCCAGCTGCTTTATGTTAGTAAGTAGTTTTGCAATTTGTAGAGTTGTCTTTTATAACCCCAGTCATAGATGTAGTTTAAAATCTTTTTACAAATTACATGAATTAGATGATCTTAAAAACCTCATTAAATCATAAAGAGTTTTGTTGCTGTTTAATAAAATCAAATTGTATTGAATAATAATAATAATAAAATAATAATAATCATTATTATTGATAATAACAACAATAATTGTAGTATTAATATTATATACTACTAATTATATGAATCTATTATTATATACTACTAATAGTATTATTAATATTAATAATAGTGATTTAATTATTGTTGTTATATTAATAATGATAGTAATCATTATTATTATTATTAATCATAATTATCATTTTTATTATTATCTTGATTTAATAACAACAACAATCATCATCATGATTTAATAATAAAGATAATAATTATTATTATTAAACCATGATTAGTATTATCGTTGCTGTTATTGTTATTTAATCATCATCATAAAAATAATTGGTAGTAGTAAAATTATAGATTTTTTTAAATAAAGTACATTTAATCAATTTAATTAAGTAAATATTTTTTATAATTATTATAATACTTAAGTTATTTAAATTTTTTCTCTTTCTAGAAAATGAAAAATAATCATTAATAATATATATATATATATATATATATATATATATATATATATATATATAACATGTAATTATAACATACAATTTATTTAAAAATACTTTGATGATGTTTTGAAAAAATGTTTGTTCAGTAAAATGCACTCTAGAATATGAACCATTTCATGGGGTCTTTAATGCATGACAATATGTATCAAGTGACTTTCTTTCCCTTGACTATATTGAGCCCTGGTTTCTCCCTGCTCTTCTGTCTTGCCTCCACAGACCTCTCAGGACATGACAATGATACTGAGACACTCTCAGAGCCTTTGACAGGTTGCCCAAGTCTTTCCTGATCACCCCAATTTATCAATACGCACGTCTATTAACGGCCTGTGCATATACGGTTCTTCTGCAGCGTGACATGGCTGCAGAAGGAATGTATATGCACAGCTTTAGTCTGCAACGGCATAACATATGTAGCATGATGCGACTGAGTCGAGAGACGCCATCTCATAAACCCTGCCTCTGTCATGTTCTTCATTTTGTTTTTTTAATTCATCAACCCAGCTCCATCTCATTTCAGTTTGCCTGCAGATCTGGAGAAGTACACACAGCAGACACACACTATATTACAAGCAAAACAAGTCCAACTGACCTTAGGGATCTGCATGTTTTTATGATAAACCAGAGGGTTTGGCTGCATTCCTTGCTGCGGTTTGCAGAATTATTTATGCCAGTGGTATCAGTGCAGCAGACAGTGTCTTAGTTCTCACTGTGTGACCTTGCTGCCTCTGCTTTACAGCATTACTCAGTCATATTATTGCTCCCGCATCTCTTTGTCCTTTAGACGCAGTCATATAGTATAAGAGGACATTATATGCAGCTAGAAACATACCTGTCGTTTTCATCTTAAAGGGACAGTTCACCCAAAAATGAAAATTCTGTTGTTTCAAACTGAAAATGTTGTTTTAAACGTATATCAAACAAATATCTATTTATTTTGTAGAACACAAAAGTAACATTTTAAATAATTTTTACGCATACAACAACATCTGTCAAGCTCTAACTAGGAAAAGTGGCTCATTTAAATGAAAAAACGATGCAGTTTCATTATTAGTTATTGCGTTAGGTAGTAACTAAGCTCGTCACAGCATTTTGGATGTGAATCGAGAGCTAATTGTGAACTTTGAGGATAATATTATAATATGAATATATTTTTTGAAATTGATTATAAAAAATATTTAATATACATTTTTTTTATGAAATTAATACTTTACAGCAAAGACATAATTTAACCAAAAAACTACAAATAAATGCTGTTCTTTTGAACTTTCTATTTATTAAAGACTTTTTTTTTTACTGTTTCCACTAAAAATGATGCAGAACAACTTTTCAACATTGATGATAATATGAAATGTTACTTTTATGATGAGTTTTTGTCTTTTTGGAGCTTAACAGATGTGCTCACTATTAACTGTCATTCTATAGAATTAGCAGCGTAAGATTTTTCAATAAATGTTACCTGTATGTTCCATGGAAATAATAATTTCAAGTAATTTTTGTAATAATAATAATAATACCACATTTGGAACAACACAATGACTAAATTTTCTTTTGGGTCACCTACTCTTTAAATTTTGGTAACAAGAAGGTAGTTCAAAACACAAATTCCCTGCCGAAACCATTTCGAAATATGCAAATATGTGTAGATTTATTCAGTCATGTTGCCTCATTTTTTATGTGCCTCTTTGTGCTCATTCCCATTCATTTGCCTTTTTTTCTCCCAACAAGAGTTGCATGAGGCCACAGGCCTAAATTAGGTTATCCATCATCCTGTGTGACACACTGGGCGGCACCGGCACAGAACACATAACATGCATGAGCATCAGTCACACTGCCTGTATGTTTGAGTTTAGCAGAGCATTTGTTTGGTATCTAACAGGTTCTGTCCCCCTCCGGGTTTATATAGGTGGCAGCGTCCGCATGACTCAGTACTTCCGGGGCAACCTGGCGGGACTCATGATCCGCTCCGGCAAACTGGAAAACAAGAAGGTTATTGACTGCCTGTACACCTGCAAGGAAGGTCTTGACGTGCAGCTTCCAGAGGAAGTGGCCTCTGCTGTGAAGGTGAGTGGATGTGAACTTTGAAGAACACAATTTAAAGAATTGTTTGCTTCTTTTGGGCTGTGTAGATGAAGGTTTGAAGAGTCTGATCATCATGACACTTTGTGCATTTATGATCTTTGAGAAATTACTCTTGTGACTCATGGGTGTTCTGTAGTTTTATTTAATTATATTATTTATATACTATACTATGTATTACTGTTTTGAATTAGCTTGTTTTCAGTTTTAGTAATTTTATGTGCTTTTGTCATTTATTTGTGTTTTTTATTGCTATATAGATTTTAATTTATTTAATTTCTGTCAAGTCATTTTTTTTGTATAATGTTTTCACAATTCGCATCGTTTCAAAGCAGCTTTACAGAAAACCATGATATTAGTGTTTATAATATCTTAATATCTTCATGCCTTATATTTGCATTTAGCAGATTAAAGCTGGGGGATAATATAATTTACATTTTGTGGCAATACAAGCAATCAAGCAGTTGAGCTGTGCTATATAGTATATATCGTTCTACACAAGTGTACTGTATGTAAATGGATAAAGTTGGACATGGTTATATACCCAACTTTACAGTATATAAAGAGCTGGACAGTAATATAGTAAAATTTTGTGACAAAAAATCAGAGATTTGGGATTTGCTATGTAGTTTATATCGCTTTACATGAGTGTATGGTATGTATATATATATATATATATATATATATATATATATATGCGTGTGTTTGTATGTTTCTTTTTATTCTTAAACTTAAGATTAGAAGTTTATGCTTTTCCATCTTATATTTATTTTTATTTTATTTTAACTTCATTTCAATGACTTAAAATGAATTTTGAGAGTTTTAATTTTAGTTAACAATGACAGCACTGGTGCCCTGATGGATATATGTTTCTCTGTCGCTCTCTAGGTGGAGTTTAACCCCAACCAGTCCTCTCTGAGCTTGGAGGGAGATGACATTGAGAGCTTTGAGAAGGTCATGCAACACATCTCGTACCTGAACTCCCGGCAGTTCCCCACCCCAGGAATCCGCCATCTACGTGTCACCACCACTGTCAAGTTAGTTTCAGTTATTTCAATTCAGCTGCATCATACTAGCTAGCCCCACCCACTTTGAAATATTATTGCTCCAAAATAACTAACAAAACAGAAAAGCTCATAATAAAGGAGAAGTGATCTTGTCATAATTTTAGTGCAGTCATAATGGTGAATGCATTTTGATTGATCTACTTCATCATTCTATAGATGCTTCAATGAGGAGACGTGCATCTCCGTGCCTGACTCTGAAGGCTACGTGATGGTTCTCCAGCCAGAGGAGCCAAAGATCAGCCTCAGTGGGATTGATCATTTTGCCCGTGGAGCAGCTGAATTTGAGAGCACGGAGGGTGTTACGCTCTTCCCTGAGCTGCGTATCGTCAGTACCATTACTCGCGAGGTGGAGGTGGAAGCTGAGACCGAAACCGAGGGCGAGGATGATCCCACAGGTACGTTGGGAATGTGAGATTCACATATTTTGCTGAGAAAGCTGGAGAGAGAGGAAATGGATCATAAAAGGGGAAAAAAAAGTTGTAGGATAACTAAGAAAACAGATTGACCCGGGAATAGTTTCTTGCTAGAAGTATTACTTGAAAGGACAGTTCAACTTAAAATGTAAGTCAAAGTAAAATGGGCTTCATTTACATGATTGTGGACATGGAAAAGTGATTAAAGTGTTTCTTGGAGTAACATTTTGGAAGTTAATGATTAAATTACATTAGTGCTAGGCATACTGATGCTGTCACCTGTAATGGATGTCGTCCATATAATGGATTCTGGGATGAAATGTATAGCTTATGCTTATGGAAAAGAAAGTCTAAGAGGTTTCCTCTTAGCTCATGATTTTTATTTTAAGATTTAGTGCATTGCAAGTATGGAGAGAAGGGAAATGGATAATGAAAGAGAAAGAAAGTTGTAGGGTAAGCACCATAAAATCCCCATTGACTGCATGAGAAATTACTTACAGGGACAGTTCACCCATATAATATTCCAAATCTCTTTGACATTTGTGATCTAAGCTATGAATGTTGTACTGACTTGGAACAACATATTAAATGTAAATGTAAATGGTTAAACTGTTTCTTGGAGTACTGATTCTGGGATGAACTGTATAGCTTATGCTTTAGGAAAAGAGGTTTTCTCTTGGATCGAGTTTTTATTTGACATTCTAGTGCATTGTAAGTATTTCTTACAGGTTACTTTATTCCTCCTAATCAAAATTTGCAAAAGAAATGCAGGTCCTGCTTTATATTAAGTGGCTTAAAGTACTATGTACTTACATTGAAATTAATAATTTGATACAATGGACTTATTGTGTACATACATGTTTTTATATTGTACTTATATTTTGAAAATACCTGCATGTAATTACAGCTGTAATTAATTTATGTAATTACATTTGTAATTACACTGTTGAACCTTCCCTTACACCTTAACCCACCCTTAAACCGACCCATACCACCACACCTGACCCTAACCTTACCAGTATCACATCTCAATAGCAGCAAAATTGTTTTACAATACAACCTGAACACAATAAGTTCATTGTACTTATTTTCCGATGTAAGTACATAGTACTTAAAGCCACTTAATATAAAGTGGGACCGAAATGCATGGTGGACTTATTCTGAACATTCAAGTCTTTCCAAGATCAAATTCAATCAAATGGAGAGGCTCTGATATAACTTACTGACGGATGGCTTTTTATTTTTGGCAGTGCAAGAGACGGTGGTATCTGAGGAGATCATGCATAACTTGGACACGTGTGAGGTGACTGTAGTGGGAGATGATCTGAATGGAGATCATGAGAGTTTAGAGGTGGATCTGGCCCAAATCCAGCAGAGAACTCTGGAGATGAGCTCTTCTAACGTGGGCATGGTCATCACAGGTACTCATCCATCTACATCAACAAACAACTGCTATATAGTTGCACACATGCTTTGGATTATATTTTTGAGTTTTGTTCACAGTAGTTTATATTCAGTATCTGGCTGATCTAATGGTAATAAAAGCTTCTATACTGTAATCTTAACAACACGTGGTTAAGGTTTGACTCTGTCCACAGGGGTTAACACCATGGCGAACTATGAACAGGTCCTGCACCTGATCCGCTACAGGAACTGGCACACAGAAGCTCTGTTTGATAGGAAATTTAAACTTGTCTGCTCTGAACTCAACGGCCGCTACATTAGCAATGAATTTAAAGTCGAGGTATGGCTGAACGCACACTGTCCTCTGTGTTATAATTTATTACATCCAAAATACTACAGTACCTACAGTTATATCTCAGACACACACACACACAACCTTATAGAATTTGGGGTCAGTAAGATTGTTTACATTTTAATTTAAATAGACATTCAAATTTTTATGAAAAATGTGTATTGGATGGATGTATTAAAAGTATTTATGAATTTGACCAAAAGACTTCAAAAGATTTCTATTTCACATTGCCTAAAGGCTTTTCCTTTGAACGTACTATTCATCAAAGAATATTGAAAAAATGGTTCCATAAAAATATTACAAAAGCACAGGCTTTTTAACATTTATAATACTAATAATAATAATAAATGTTACTTGAGCACCATATCAACGTCTAAGAATGATTTTTGAAGGATCATGTGACACTGAAGACTGAAATAAAGGTTGCCGAAAACTGTGCAAAATATTTCTGTTTTTACTGTATTTTTTGATCAAATAAATGGAGCCCTGTCAAGCATAAGAGACTTCTTTAAAAAAACATTTAAAAAAATCTTACTGACTCCAAACTTTTGAACGGTAATGTATATTTTAAGATTATTTAAAGAGCTTTTAGTTTTTATTTTATATATAATTTTCACTATACACATTTTTATTACATGTGTGTATATATACAAATATATAAATCATAAAAATCATTGATGACTTTTTTAAGGGTACTGTAAATACAAAAATGCTATGAATAAGGCTATATAAAAATAATCCAAATAAGGATTTGCAAAGACCTATTCTGTAGCAAGTTGTATTGTACTGTACTGTGCAGATGGCAGTTGTGTGACCGTCTTAATCTTTTATGTAATCAGGTCAACGTGATCCATACAGCAAACCCAGTGGATCATGCTAACAATGCTATGGTACAACCTCAGTTCATCAACCAAGTACAGCACGCTTCAGTGGACCTGTCTGGACACAACCTGGTGAACACGCATCAGGGCTCAGGTATACCTTCTCCTCCCCTCCTCTGATCCATCTGTTCAGCTTCTCTTGGAGATAAAGACGTTTCATTGGCTGCCTCATCTCTCACAGTATCTCTTAGATTATTGCACTAATCTCTCATTAAAGATAATCCAGATTCGGTAATCAAACGAATAATCTGTTTAATGTCAAGCTCAAAACTGAATTCAGTTTCTTTCCACGAGTTTTTCCTCAGCTTAAAGTCAATTTAAAAAGTAGGACGGTTATGGGGCGCTTTGTACTTAGCCCGTTTTTAATGGCGCGCTTTTAGGGATTATATACGAGTGCTCTCTACAACATCTGGACAGCTGGCGAGGGGCACCTCAGACAACCTTATTTTCGGTTTTTTACACTCTAAATACCTAATGCTAATGTCCCTCCACTCTTCATAGTTGTCCCCAGTGCTGCCACCATCGTTATTGTTGTATGTGTGAGCTTCCTGGTGTTTATGATCATCCTGGGAGTGTTCCGTATCCGTGCTGCCCACCAGAGCACAATGAGGGACCAGGAAAATGGCAAAGAGAATGAGATGGACTGGGATGACTCGGCCCTCACCATCACCGTCAACCCAATGGAGGTGAGTTCTTAAAACAGAGCTCGCACAGCGCTCTTAGAGCACTCATACATAGTTAATGCAGCAGAGGGCTGAACCCATCAAAAACTCATTCCACTGTTGTAAAAATATACTGTTATAACCATCCCTCCTCCTCCGCCTCCTCCTCCTCCTCCTGTACATTTGTCCACTAATATGGATTTTCTATTTACTGAACTATTTGCTGTATAATTACTGAAAGAAGTATTTAAACCAGACCATTTCATAGATATTTAACTCCAATATAGAGGCTAGGGATGAAATAAACCTGTTTTCTAAATCTGTTTTCGCAAACATGCCTTATATATTTATCTGTGTGTGTGTGTGTGTGTGTGTGTGTGTGTGTGTGTGTGTGTGTGTGTGTGTGTGTGTGTGTGTGTGTGTGTGTGTGTGTGTGTGTGTGTGTGTGTGTGTGTGTTTGTATATTGGTATATGCACACACACACACACACACACACACACACACACACACACACACACACACACAGGATTAGATATTTTATCTGTTTATCTGCATGTCATGTGACCATTAGCCAACATCAGAGAACTGTGAACATGCAAATATGTTGTTAAATTATTAAAATATGAAATTAAAATCTCATGGGGGAAATTATTTTATGTTTAGGGGGTTCCGCTGACAATAAAAGTTTGGCAACCCCTGCTCTAAAAAAAAGAAAAAGAATTTGATTCCTCATGAATCAATTCATTTGAATAAATCTACAGACATCTATTATACAGTTTAAAGAACCTCCAATTGTCTTTTCCTCTTAGACTTACGAGGACCAGCACAGCAGCGAAGAGGAAGGAGATGAGGAAGAGGAAGAGAGCGAGGACGGAGAGGAGGAAGATGACATCACCAGCGCAGAGTCGGACAGCAGTGAAGATGAGGGAGGCGAACAGGAAGACCAGCAGGGTTCGAGCAGACAGCAGCAGCTGGAGTGGGACGACTCGACCCTCAACTACTGATCCTCCCAAACACACAGTACACACTACTTTAAGATCACACACACTCACACACAATGACAAATCCACCCCTGCACAGTCACATCCCTCTGCCAATAGGGATGCCCATGTTCCTCTTATCTAAGGAGCCATGCGTAAAAACGCTGAAAACGAAACGATTATAAGATATATGTACAATATAGATGCAAATATATCCGTTGTCTGTCGTGACAGGTGTTGCAGTCCGCTTTATTTCCACCCGCCGAGGCTTCCCTACCGACATTTTATCGTGGTGGTATTCAGTGTAGTTTAGTATCACAGGTATCTCAACACAAGTTCCTAATTTATTGAATCTTTTTCTGTCCTTTCCTCGGGAAATCCCGGCATACATTTGCATTTGTGTTCGGACACATCCCTGCACTTTTACTTATAAAGTTGAGCTCCGAGAATGATTTAATGTATATTCCGTGCACCTGACGTTTTAGGGGTATTTGCTCGGGAAATTTAGAGGAAAAACTCTTTGATGCTTTCCGATCACTTTTTTTTCCTCTTTATATTGCATGGCAAGATTTGGAATCATTGGTATGGAAGAATACAACTGCTTTTTGATATTTTGTAAATAAGATGAAACCATGTAATTAGTCAATGTGTTAGTGAAAGCCTAACCAACGGTCAGACACAGTACCTGCTGTAGAATATTTGTCAGATGCTCTTAGCATGTTTCAGAAACTTTTGGTAAATCTCATGCTCGTACAAAAGACGTCCGCTTCATAGAGAGAAACCCATGACAGAAGCCGAGGTTTCTGTGGCAAAGTGTCATTCATTTTGTCTTTTTCTCTTGGAGGGGGGTGTGCATCTTTTTGTTTCGTTCCGTTTTGTTTCGTTTTGTACTGTAGGTTGGGCGTGGAGTTGGTTCAGTGCTTCGGCTTTACATATGCTAATTCTAGCTGGGCTTGCAATGGTACAAATGCTACACCAAGGCTTCAATGTTTTTAAATCAGTGATGTTTTGGGGACTAATAATCACATTCAGGTGATACAGTTGTTGTTTTTCCACGTGGTACTGTATGTTGTACAGTTTAGGCACACTGCAGTTATTTAAGCCATTCTTAAGTGATAGTGCTTGTATTTTCTGTAATAAATAGAGACCAATTGGAATCACAGTATGCACTCTAATGACCCAGTCTGAATAACATTTATGAGTGAAATGACATGGAAAATGGGTGCGCTGGTGATTATCGACAATGTAAGCATTGTAACGTCTATTGTGTACTGTTCTAACAGACCTTTGTTGCTAAAACACTGGCGCAAGAAATTTTTTTTTTTTTTTTTTTGTGCAAAATCAGGGTTACCCTACATTATTCGTGTCATTTTGAGGCCCCTAAAAGCATTAAAAGGGCTAATTTGCCTATCACAACGCATTGAAAGAAATGAATTTCAACTCTTAAAGCGTAAAATATTTTTGCAGTATGGTCGGTAGATTTTATTGTACATGGAACTGTACTGTAGAGTTGTGTAAAGATATTTGTTTACATTTGGTAAACTTTTATTCGTTTTTGGTGACGCTATCAATCTACTCCAGATTTGCAGGTCATTTCTCCTCGTAGTTGCTCTCAGATCCATGTCATAGTTTCGTTTTCATACTTTTCTTACTGTGATTGGACATTTCGGGATGCACCTTCGAAAATGGTCAGTTATTGGGGAAAATAATATTCTGTTCCCGTTGGGCTTGAAAAAGAATATTAATTATTTAGGAGATTGTATATTGTTTAGTAAAGACGGACGTGAAGCTTTAGGGTACTTCATTCAGACCTCCTTTTTGTTCGTTTACATGCATGACTATTCTCAGTTTAAGGCCTAAGCTACAAGGCTTTGTTTGATTGGTGGTATGAATATAATTTTATGTTATGTCAGAAAAGGTACAAATGTGGAAAGTTGTCAAGAAGGTCTATTTTTGTGACCCATGAAGAATTATTGGGAGAATAAATTCAAAATTGACAGGACCTTTAAAGAGAGGTCCAGATTTCAGCTGGTGGAGTTGGGAGTGCCTTTTGCCTATCACAGCGCATTAATAACACAACTAACCAAACACTCATCCATGCCATTTTAGTTGTTGCAATTTTCTCATTTTATAATTATTTAATATTAGATTTCGCACAGGTATGGGGAAGGGATTTTAACTTGGTTTTATTTCATTTTCTGTTATGATAGGGATCAACAGCTAGTTTTATCAAGAGTGGGTGTTTTAATTGTCCAGCATAGATGTCTTGTGTTCATGTTGATGTGTAGAGAAAATAGGTCCATACTGTATCATCAATGAATATTGTACTAAATAATGTTTGAGGAACTTCCACTCCGAAAAGATGTACATTATTATAGGCAGCATATGTGGGTATAACAATATGTGTATAGTGAAAGGTGATCTTGAAGTGTATCTCCTGATGAGGGCAGCATGAAATTCACAAGAATCCGATACATAATGATTTCTCACACAAATGTTAGTCTCTCACGGTGTATTCTCAACATACAATCATTTTGAAAATGTTTGATCGATGTAGTCCATTCCATGAGACCAAATTTAGAATAATCAATGTTTGTACTGAAAATCGCACAATTGTTTGTATCTTCCCTCCTTTCCCCAATGCAAATATTCATCCGCAGTTTCTCAAGGGAAAATCATGTGAAATGTATTTCAAACAATGTGATTTTGTCATGTGGTTTTGACGATTTTAAGACACTGGCGACAGAAACTTTCCATAATCAATAACTTGAGTCTGTATGGCTGCAAAAGGTGAGTGTGTAACAGAGCATTGTCTTTGCATGTATAACACAGATATAAACGTTTCCTGTAACTGGCAAATGATACTGGTGTAGAGGGGTCAGGAGAATGGTAATACTACTGAATCAAAGATTATCTGTCATAGATTTGCAGCCTTCAGTGGTCGTTGTCCACATTTTGAATTACTTTTATTTTTTTGCTCTAGAAATGAAAATTGGGGATGTTGTAGAACTGTTGGATGCTGCCTTCCAGCTCATTCACTTTTCTATTATTCAGAGGAAAAATTATAGTGAAGTTGATGCTTGCTCATGAACAAAATAAAGGATGAGATGGGAATAAAGTTGTGTTGGAGTTCAGATTATTTCATTTGATAATTATATGCTACACACAATTTATGTCTATGCCCACTTTTACCTTAGCACAAAAATAAACCATATATATATATATATATATATATATATATATAAAATATACAATTTAATTTGATAGTGTAATCTTTATATATTATTTACATAGTATAGTTACACATTCAGTAACCTTTAGTCATCCGTGTTACATAGTTTAAAAGCAGCTTCATACTTTAAAGTTTTAAGAAAATGTAAATAAATATGTTTTTTTTACCCAAAGGATGTTTAATCATTCACCATGATGTTTCCTGGGCATTTCATCTTTCAAGATGAAGGTGAATTACAGACCACAGTAATGCTGCCACCTAGTGCTTGAAAACTGAAAAATATTTATATCGACTACCATTTATAAAACTTTTCAATGCTGCCTAAAGGTCGAGAGCAGAAGGCTCAGTCCCAAATAGCACACTTCATATGCACTTACAATCTTTTGACATACAATGACCGCCATGTGACTGAAGTCCACGAGACCATAGGGTAGGGTTCCTCAAATCCGGTCCTGGATGGCCACTGCCCTGCAGAGTTTAGTTCCAACCCTAATCAAACACACCTGAACAAGCTAGTAAGAGATGCATCCAAAATCGCATACTTCCCTACTATATAGTAGGCAAAACAGTATGAGACAAAAGAAGGATGTCCAAATTCATAGTACTCATAAAAGAGTAGGCAAAAAGTACCCGATGACCTACTACTTCCGGCGAGATTCTGAAGCGAGCATACGATGGACACTTTACAATCCCAAGGCCACGGGAGAGGATTTATGAATGCCAGTGAAGCAATGTAACTGACGCTGGTAGGTCACATGATAATTATAAACGCAACACTTTTGTTTTTGCCCCCATTTTTCATAAGCTTAACTCAAAGATCTAAGACTTTTTCTATGTACACAAAAGGCCTATTTCTCTCAAATATTGTTCACAAATCTGTCTAAATCTGTGTTAGTGAGCACTTCTCCTTTGCTGAGATACAGATCCTTGCAACATGGGGCCGTGCATTATCATGCTGCAACATGAGGTGATGGTCGTGGATGAATGGCACAACAATGGGCCTCAGGATCTTGTCACGGTATCTCTGTGCATTCAAAATGCCATCAATAAAATGCTGTGTTTGTTGTCCATAACATATATCAGCCCATACCATAACCCCACCACCACCATGGACCACTCGATCCACAACATTGACATCGGCAAACCGCTCACCCACACGATGCCATGCACGCTGTCTGCCATCTGCCCTTTACAGTGAAAACCAGGATTCATCCATGAAGAGAAAACCTCTACAAAGTGCCAAACGCCACCGAATGTGAGCATTTGCCCACTCAAGTCAGTTACGTCGACAAACTGCAGTCAGGTCGAGACCCCGATGAGGACGACAAGCATGCCGGTGAGCTTCCCTGAGACGGTTTCTGACAGTTTGTGCAGAAATTCTTTGGTTATGCAAACCGATTGTTGCAGCAGCTGTCCGGGTGGCTGGTCTCGGATGATCTTGGGAGGTGAAGATGCTGGATGTGGAGGTCCTGGGCTGGTGTGGTTACACGTGGTCTGCGGTTATGAGGCCGGTTGGATGTACTGCCAAATTCTCTGAAACGCTTATGGTAGAGAAATGAACATTCAATTCACGGGCAACAGCTCTGGTGAACATGCCTGCAGTCAGCATGCCAATTGCACACTCCCTCAAAACTTGCGACATCTGTGGCATTGTGCTGTGTGATAAAAGTGTACATTTTAGAGTGGCCTTTTATTGTGGCCAGCCTAAGGCACACCTGTGCAATAATCGTGCTGTCTAATCAGCATCTTGATAACCCACACCTGTGAGGTGGATGGATTATCTCGGCAAAGGAAAAGTGCTCACTAGCACAGATTTAGACAGATTTGTGAACAATATTTGAGAGAAATAGGCCTTTTTTGTACATAGTCTTAGATCTTTGAGTTCAGCTCATGAAAAATGGGGGCAAAAAGAAAAGTGTTGCGTTTATAATTTTGTTCAGTGTATAACATGCTTATTTAGCTATTGTGAAATAATCACTCATTCAAAATAAGTCGCTACTCAAGGGAGTATGTGATTTAGGACACTGTCACCGTCTTCAGTCACTAGAAAATTGCAGGTAAGTGAGTTCAAACATGGTTTGAGTTAAACTCTGCAGTGCAGTAGCCCTCCAGAGCTGGATTTGAGGAACTTTGCCATAGGGTGTCCCAGTGTTTAGGGTGCCCATTTAGGATAGCTAAATTGTAAAATGAAAAATTTGACAGTCTGTTTTTATTTGATGTTAAATGGGCAGTGTGGAATTTTATATAAAGTCTATAAATATTTACATATTAAATGATTTTTCAAAGATCGCAATCCATTCTGTAATAGAATTCAAAGCTGTTTTTTGACTTATTTTCCAACCCACTACAATATGCAATGTAATAAAATAAGACAGTAAGACACTTATTGTAAATACAGAAAAGGGAAAACACTGAAAACTTTTCAGATGTTGATTGCCAAATATATTCAAAATACCAAATATTTACAAATATCACACTGGTTAAAAAAGTAATGACAAACGAAAATTAAAATGCAAAGTAATTACAGTGTTACTATCAAATACTAGTACCAAAAGGCTTATTGGCAGACAACTTGATAATAAGGTTAATAAATTACATTACAGAGGGTTAAAAATTAATCAAGACCATTTTGAATAAAGGCAAACTTACCTCTCTGCATTCAGAAAATAAGAGCTATTCTAAAATGCTTTCATATGTAAATGAAAATTTACTGAATATTTCACTGAAAATTTAAACACTTTTTTCACTGTACCCAAATCCACAGATCAAACATAAAATGTATACGATGTAATATAAATAACTTTCGTGATTACTCCCAACATAGTTACTTTAGGTTGAGTGACCAGATGATGTCATGTCACAAATTCTGTTCCTAGGTGTAGAAATTGCAACCACTGTTAAAAACAAATAAAAACACACAAAAACTGTAAAACTCACAGACAGCATGTAGGCCACGCTCACAAAAAAAATGAAATCCTAGTAAACCAGACTTATGTATGGGTCTTCCCAACTCCAGAACTGGCTAATGCCATTATCTTATCTTCGGATCCTGGAAAGGAAAGATACATTTGATTGTTAAAAAAGGTAATTCTTAAGCATAAGTTGCTTTAATAGTAATAGTTGGTTGATTCTCATCTTACCCAGGCTCGCAGTCACCTTCTCAAAGTGACTCAGAGATGCACTAGCATTTGCAGCAAGAAATGCTTCATCCTCTGTTGTGAGCTGCACATTCAAACAAGTTACAGGTATAAGAAACGGTTTAACACGTGAGTCTTGAAATAGATGCATGTCTGCAGGAAAGCATTTGTGTATCAATAATAACCCTCTCACCTTCTCGCCAAGTTTTCTTAGAGCCGTGAGGATCTCCATTTTCTGCTGAGTGTACACATCTCGAGGAAGCTTTCCAACCATAACATCACGGTCCATCTAAATTCATACAGTGTCATCAACATATTAACACAAGTATTTGTATAGGTATTTATATATTTGAAAATGTCAGTATTAAAAATGTTATTCACCTCAGCCAATCTCGTTCTCAATTGGCCTGGCTGCTTTTTAGCAAACAGCCGAATAACTTCAGGTGTCTTGAATGCCTGACTTATGGCAGCTTGGATCGCCTGATAAATATTTGCAGTCATGAATGATCTTAGCATACATGATTATACTAGTAGTCAGTCTAGATGGCTTTTTTACATTAACAAAAAATACTATAAAAATGTTTTATTATAAAAAATAAGTACAAAATTCATACCTACAATTTATAATCTTTTCAATATTGCCTAATGGTTCAGAGCAGTTTAATATATTAACATATACAGTATGTTAATACAATAAAATCAAATTTCTTACCAGCTGCATTCCCCCCAATTCATCAACTAGTGTCATATTCCCAGACATCAACTTCTTCAACGACTCATTGAACTCGCTCAACTGTTCTAGTGTCTCTTTTTTGGTTTCTTCGTATTCCTCTTCTTCAAGCTCTTCTCTGCAATAAAAAATTGCATTTTTTTCTCTGTGCATGAAACTGAATGTTCTACAGAGAACTGATGGGAGGTCATTACCTGCACTCCTCTAAATCCTGGAGCTGTTGCATTAACCGGTCCAACTGTTCTTCCATGTTTTGTCTCAGTTTGGTTGTTTCCGATTTCCCCCGAGAAGCCATTCTTTATCTTTTTAAATACATAACAGGCAAATATCACATTTTCAGCACCTATTAATAAAGAACAAGACATGTCCTTCTTTTACTACATATGACAATGTCACACCTGTTATGATCTGCTATCAAAATAGTTCTGATCTGATCAGTATACAGCGGTATCAAGGTAAATAAAGTTATTTAAGCTTGGTTTACCATCTTAACAGGTCTAGTATCCCATTCATGAAATATATCACATTCTTTTGTCACCCTGCTTTATTCTCTCTCTCTCTCTTATCTCTCTCTCTCTCTCTCTCTCTGCGCAGTTAGCTTAGCTTGCACTTAATATATATAAAAAAAATTAACTGTGAGTCCTAAACGGCGTGGTTTTAAATGAATAAACTAGTAATTCTCACCCGTACTTTTTTCTCCAATAAAAGTCCTACTGGTAAAGACAAAATTACAGAAGGATCCTAAATCCAGTTCAGTTGCTAAGGTGTGGTTTGCTAGCACTATTATCTTCAATAGGAAAACCAATGGTTTTTGCGTAAATGCTGCGCAGAGTTGATTATCACGAACACACTGCTAACTCATATGAATTGCGCATGTCTGTTCACTCTACACACCATAGCCGTTCTTTTCTTTTACTGTCTATGGTTCTGCTCTACACCAGAGCCGTTGAAAAACAGAGTTACGACACTCCCATAGAGCGCCATGGGAACTTTGGAATGCAGAATTAACGCGTGTCGTACTGATAGTTCCAACACTGAACCCCATTCATTTTCAGTGTTTTCGAAGTACGCTCGCTGGTAAGTTGATGAAATTACTGTATTTTTACATTTGAACGCATTAGCCGTCTTCTCATGAATCTTGTCAGTAGTTGTAATTTTTGTAGCCAACTTAAGTTAATGTTTATTGGAAGATAATAGTTAATTGCAGCTAACTTACGTGATTAACACTTCACTAACGTTAGCTACCAGTCAGAAATGTGTAAATTCAATACGGAGGTCAAAGTTAAATGTGATGTTGCATACATACATGAAGTGGTCAGAATATTAGAAATAGTATACATCTGGATATAAAGCAAATAAGTACAGCAGCATCCCCTCAAATAAGACCTCAAAGCTAAAACGTGAAAATGAATGTACACCTCTATGACAGTTTAAAAAATCCTGAACATCATAGAAAAGCAGAACGTATGCTGAGCTTTATACGGCATCATAATACAATAAAAATATAAAATTATCTTTTCCCTAATTTGCATAATTTGTCGGATGAGCAAAATAATCATCCAGCTTCTTCCATAATGTTGTTGTGTAAGAATAACAATTTGAATAGCAATAGTGGTCTGTATATAGACCTCTTTGCTTGATCACGAAGGTAGGCTAATGGCTGAATTGGAATTTCTAAGCAAAATCACGGGAATCAATAGCCTTATACAGCCCAGTTGTGCTAAAATAAATACCATACGTCCATTATCAGATGAATGATATGGAAAATAAACTCTATTTTGTCAATTTTTTCAAAATAACTTGAAATCCTATTCCTAACCCACTTACAGCCACTGAGTTAGAAGCAGCTGCCACTGAAATGAAAATTAAGCAATTTAATCATCTGTGGAACGGGCAGGACTCGAAAAACTCCAGCCAAACATTTCCAAGACCAGCTGGAATCATTGGACAGTAAGTTCGTCAATCAAACGGTCTTACCACACACCCCTCCCCCCAGCGCGCGTGGCCCCCTTCGTGCGCATACTCAAAGCTCGTGACGCATGCGCATCTCGTCAGTAAAGCCGGTTCCATGATTAGTAGTAAATCGTCATTACAATCCAGTGTTGCCAGATGTACGATAATTATTAATAATTATAGTATTTGACCTCTGTACGATCAATAATGAAAAAAATCCCATAATGTACGATAATTTCAGAGTTTTCAGTCTTTCAAACACACATCCTACCGCCTCTCTCTGACCCAGAATCATTTCGCAGGCTCACCTGCCTGCACGCAAGCACGTATACACACACACACACACACACACACACACACACACACACAGAGGCTCCACACGGTGTCGCCCGGCCCGCACCTCACAGGCTGCCCGCTACTCCGGGTGTGTGTATGTGTGTTTCCAGTGTGTGTGTGTGTGTTCACAACTCACTACTCTGTTCTTAATGTGTGTGCACTAACTTGGATGGGTTAAATGCAGAGGTCAAATTCCAAGTATGGGTAACCATACTTGGCCATCATCTGTCACTCTCACTTTCACTTTTTTTCACTTTCATGAACACTAAACTCTCCCTCCAAAAATAAGTAATATACAGTATTTCGTTCTCACCCTGCCTCTCCAAATGCAAAAATGACATTTAACAAAATGCAATAATGCAATAACAGCTTAAAAAGTACTTGGGTGTGTCTTTATTTTATATTTACCGTTCAATAATCCAATCGCTGCTGTCTGTCCCATAGAAGAACATGACAGCCAGCGTATGTTTTGGAACTATTGGGGCTTACATGAACCACGTGACAGCCATAGCGGCGACATCAGAGAGTGTCGCAACTCTTTCTCTCTATGGCTCCGCTCTACACCATAGACTGTGAAAAAAGAAAAACAAAGAAAAAAGGTCTACACGCGCATTGGTCATTTGTCTCACAATGCTGTTTCAGTTGTCAAAACAATGGGAATGTTCTATTATTTTTAAGAACGTCGGCGAAGTTGTTTTACTGGAGCACAACAACTGCACTCAGCTAAATAGGAAGCACGAGACTAACTTAGTGTGTTGGTAAGAAGTAACGTTAAACAAAATATGGTGGCATATTATTACGCATATTTGTGGAATGGTGCTTTATTGTAGAGTTGCATTCTTAAATCCTAAGGCGAGGGTCCTTTTTAATGTTTCCTCTTTCCTTGTACTCTGGTGCAGAAATTACTATAGCTATAACGCTACCTCTTACTAGCTACACTTTTGGTTGTGATTTCCCTTTAGGGAAATATTTGGTTGTTTTGTTGTCCTGCAGTCAGAATTTGTTTAATTATTATTTAATTATTTTATTAAATTATATATAAATTGTTATATTAATATAATTAAGATTATAAATACAAAATGATATATTCATATAAGTTTGTTATATACATTCATATAATTTTGTGTAAATAATTAATTGTCAGATATAGAGCATTGAATATATTTCTATCTACAGTGGATTTCTTTTTCGGCAGACAGTATCTTCGATATAATCAATGGCATCAAAAGAGAAAACCAAACTGGTGCTGCTGGCATGCGGGTCCTTCAACCCCATCACAAACATGCACCTGCGTATGTTCGAACTGGCTCGGGATCACCTTGAAGACACTGGTAAATTTTAAATAAAAAATGTATTCATGTGAATGTATATTATTTTAAAATTCACCTATTTTTGTTATCACTCATCGCATTTTTTGTGATAAACTTTATACAAAATTAGCGTCTTATTATTTTTGTATTTCTTTGTTGACTCAGGAAGATACAGAGTGGTGAAAGGCATAATCTCTCCAGTTGGAGATAGCTATAAAAAGAAAGGTTTGATTGGAGCCTGTCATCGGTTAGAGATGGCTAGAATGGCCACGGAGAACTCTGATTGGATCACTGTGAGTGACTGGGAGAGTCAGCAGTCGGAGTGGGTGGAGACAGCCAAAGTAGTTCGGTGGGAACATCTTAAGATCATGTGCTTTTAGAGAACATTTCATTTTGGTTGAAGTAAAAGATAAATCTGTCACACCCTTTCTGTTTTGCACCTACTGTAGTGCTTTCTATCTTTGCATGAGTTCCATGCCACGTCTGATAATGTCATCTTGTGTTGTTGGACGTCATATTTGATGTGCTGCTACGTCAAAATGATCAACGTTTTATGCAGTCTATTGACATTAAATCAGATCATTCTCATCTGTTTTAGGCACCATCATGCAGAACTCATTTCCAGTGAGGACAACAACAATGATGATGTGGACACAGTGAGGTGTGGGAAGAGGAGAAAGCTGGAGCAAGATAAAAGCATCTGTCAGAGTTCTTATATTAACACAAATACAGGTATAGAAAATAATCCCATGCAATCTTTCAAAGGATAAATGTTCCTACTGCTCAGTGCACTTAAAAGGGTGTGCACCCTAGAATGTCACCCTGTCACTATACCTGACAACAGGCAATAGATTGAATTGCTGATGTACCCTCAGGACAGTATGAAACAGGGTAGAGCGAGTTATATAATAGTGTTTACACTATTCAACACAATCTGAATCTCTCAGCACTGTCCCAAAGCATTCCTCTCCAAGTGGAAAAAATGTAAAGGTGTAATAAGTGAGAATTGAAGCAACTTGTGAAGGAAACGGGTCAAATGCTTGTTGAGAGCAGACCAGTGTTTCCCTCTAGATTTTAGTTTTGTAGTGGGTAGAGCCCGACCGAAATATCGGCGAGCCGATATAATCGGCCGATATTAGGCATTTTCATAACTATCTGTATAGGCATTTATAATGGCCAATAAATTAATATAAAGAAAATGCGGCATGCGGTGATTCATGTAAGGGTGGCGCTGCCAATAAAGCACCTAAAAGCTGTCACAATGAACTGGCAAAAGCAATGATATGAATACATCAAATATAGCAAGGAGACATTTTAATTGTTTATTAATAACAAATGTTTTCAGTCATTGTGGGCTGCAAAGATGAAGTTGAGGATGCAGACTCGCTATCTTTGAACGCGCCAGAGAGAAATGTAGGCTACATTTCAGAAGGATTACATAAGCAGAGAGCAGTTTGTCTTTCGTTTTGATTAGTTCTGTTTAAAAGTAGACATTTCAATAGCCTAGATATATTTCTCAGGTTTATACGCTGAGTTTCGGTTCATTTATGAGACGAGTTGCAGTTCACTCGCCGACGCCGCCGTTTCGAGATTATCTATTGTCTCTTATATTTACTTCTTATTTATTAAATCCAGGCATTTGGTTGATGAAACATTGATTAAAATTAAGATATAATTAATACAAAATGAAATTGACTTTAATGAAAGTGAAGATTATGCAACAGTATTTAGATTATAATATGATATAACATGCAATGCAAACTAGTTTGGTAACAGCTCAAATGTATCATTCTCATTCTATCATTCCCCCTGCCTCCATTACATATCCTTGTCACACAAGTGTTTGATCACCACATTTGAGTGATCATTGCAAAACGTTTATATATTTATTCTGTTTATATACTGTGTATTCTATATACAGTACCCATCAAAAGTTTGTACACACCAATAGGAAACTGTGTCCAAACTTTTGACTGGTACTGTACTATAATACACATAAATAATATTGCTATCAGGCTTGTATCAGGCTTTTTTTTATTGGTATCGGCATCGGCCCCCAATAATCCATATCGGTCGGGCTCTAGTAGTGGGCACCAAAAGCAACATGCGCCGAACATCTTTCCAAACTTTGTTTACAAACCTGTTGTCCAACAAAAGAGAACATTGTTTTTACTCCAAACTTTAGTTACTGAAATAACTTCATTTTGTGATCTGACATGGTTTACATAAAATATATTATTTTTAAGTATTCTACATAGTGAAATTGCATACTCTCTTGAGTAGATACTTATTTGAATAATAACTTCACGACCACTAAAAAAGTATGTTCTATAATCTATATAGTACAAGTTTTTGTAGTATGAATGTAATCCAGGCGTACTATTTGCCATGTTGTCATTATCATGTGACCTATCAGCGTCAGTTTGTTTCTCTTCATGGAAAATCTGAATTTTCAGCTTGATTATTATCATTGAAAATATTTTTGTGGAAACATTATTTCCAGAATTCTTTAATGAATAGAAAGCATTTATTTTAAATTGAAATCTTTTTTTATCATTATAAATGTCTTTACTGTCACTTTTGATTGAGTTAATGTATCCTTGCTGAATAAAAGTATTAATTTCTTTTAAAAAAATCTTACCTCAAACATTGGAACTGTAGTGTAACTTTTTTTTTTAGCTAAAATATACAGTCATTTATTAAGCTGCAATATTCTAGTATGTCCTACATACTATGTCTTCACGTTTTAATAATATTTAGTTGCAGAACAACCTAACCATACCATAATTAACTTATAGCATTGTCTTGCCCATGTGGCTTTGGAAAGGAGCACATATTTCATATGAATCATGACTTTTAAGTTCTGTTATAATTACAGATGTCAAAATCACTAATGATGTGTATTATTCTCATAAATGTATATTTTAGACACCCCTCACCTGAAGCTGCTATGTGGTGCTGATGTGCTGGAATCATTTGGTGTCCCCAACCTTTGGAAGCCAGAGGACATTGAGGAGATTGTGGGAAAGTACGGTGTGGTGTGCATCACAAGATGTGGCAGTGATGCTGAGAAGTTTATCAATCAGTCTGATGTGCTGTACGAACACCGAAAGAACATCCATATTGTTCGAGAATGGGTGACCAATGAGATCTCAGCTACCCATGTGCGCCGTGCCCTGCGCAGAGGACAGAGCGTGCGCTACTTGCTGCCTGACCCTGTGGTGCGCTATATTCAGGATCACAGTCTGTATAGCGCTGAGAGCGAGCAGAACAATGCTGATGTCATCCTCGCCCCTCTTCAGAGATACACCAGCACTAACTAACACTAACATCAGTCGTTCTGCTGCTTTTGAGCTAGACTCTTGTTCTGTTTGGGGTCAGACGGAAGGCTGGTCTGTTACCCATAACGCGTGATTGACACTTGATTCATAGTCCTTTTTGCTTTCTTAAACACATTTGGCTAATGAGCAATTTGCATTTGATCGGGAATTATTCAGTATGGTCAATAATGTATGATGAATTTTGTGAAATATTATTTGATTTGAATATGTTTTGACTTTTTAAATAAAGAGATTTTGTTTTTTCAATTTTAGAACAGGAACTGTGTAAGTTTTGACCAATTATACACCTCGAGAATGTACAAAGTAGAGTATACTCTTTTGCTCTTTTTTTATTATAATAAATATCTATTATCTGTTAAAAAATGATTGCATAACAATTGTTGAGGATCATTAGAGAAGGTTGCTCTAGAATTCAAGCAATGCCATATTTGCTTAGTGACATTTATTTTGACATGCGAGAACATTTGCCTAAGCATTTAAACATCAGACTTTTTATTTTATTTTATTTTTTTATAAGTATTCGGTGTTAGGATCTTGACATGTAGAGTAAAGCAATTTGACAGTGAAGTGCTCTTGCATGTTTGTTTTTTGTAGTTACAGAACTAGTATGATCTTAATCTGCAGACCTTTTTTTACATCACTGCTAATATATGAAAACCCTAATTTATACCACACATATACTGCAGAAATGTGGGAATTCCCAACCAGGAATAACGCGATTACTACAGAAATTCCTTTTAGTTGACTTTCGGCCATGCATAGTGAAGTTTTTTTTTCCTGTTAAGAATAAGATCATATTCGCATCTACATTCACCCTCAGGCACTTGTCTTTTCCTCGTGACCCGGTAAGATTTAGAAATAGTAAACATTAAAAAGACTTGAGTTTCTCTGGTTCTTTCACTGATTGTGTCTGTCACTTTGATTGATTAGGTACATTTGCATATAATCAAAACATCTTAGCATATAACATTCCCTTTCAAGTCACATTTGATAACTTGTAGTTTTGTTTATTGTGATCGGATTTGTTCAATCAATCGTGGTTTTTAAATTTGGTCTAAAATGATTGTGTAGGCTACAATAACAAATAATAGGCTACTTTTTAAGTGCATTTATATCATCCACATAATGCCGCTCGATTCACTTTTGATTAACACCTATTCATCATCACATGCTCAAAGTAAGTTTCGGACTCTAGCTATTGCCTATTTATCGTCGTCCTTTCAGAAATTCACAGTAACTTGACGTGTGTAGCTGTTTTGTTTTGTGGCGCTCATGTGATTATGATGTCGTAATCATTTGTCATTTCCATTCCGTCAAATGTCATTTGATGTAATGGGGAAAAAAAAGTGCTAAGAATTTTCCTCACAAGATACAAGGAAGACAATGCAAGTGAACTTAAAGAGAGTAAAGTTGATTGCATTGTGAACATTAATAGTTTTAATGTTAAAAAATTAACATTTTTCAAACTTATGTCAAGCGTTGCATTTTGTATAGCCTAACTAAGCGTCTGAACAGGTATTATTGTGATCATGTTCTTTTTTCTTTCTTTTTTTTGGACAAATTATTAGCGCACAAACACCGGCCAGACACGTTTTTCTTTATGTAAGGAATGATGAGGTAGAGCCTGAACTGTAAAGAAACAAAGACATGTAAACTGGAAAAAAGGACCGCCCACTCAGCTCAAAACCCATAAAAGAGTTGGGAATCTCTTTCATTGCACCTTGATTTCTACTGGGATAGTTTGCAGACGGTTAACAAAATGCCTGTAAGCCTCTGTGGTACATGGGACATGGTCAGCAATGTCAACTTTGAGGGATTCATGATTGCTTTAGGTAAGATTGGATTATTTTTCCTGTTAAAATGAATGATTGCTCTTATGTCTGTTCCTTAAACTGACATGGCTAATATACATTCCCCCTCAACTTTTATATTATATTATATTTATTATACAGTGTGTAAAGCATTCCCATTTGTATTTAATGTATGTCAGGAGTAATAGATCCTAAACTTTGTCCTCTCACAGGGATCGGTCTGTACACCCGTAAGATCGCCCTTAAACTAAAACTTCGCAAGGTAATCGAGCATGTGGGGGATCGATATGTTGTGAAGACTATCAGCACTTTCAGAAACTACACTTTCTCCTTCAGAGTCGATGAGGAGTTTCAAGAGTTCACCAAGGGAATGGATGACAGACACTGCAAGGTATTACAAAGTTTTATTATTATATTAAAACGAATATCTATCTATCTATCTATCTATCTATCTATCTATCTATCTATCTATCTATCTATCTATCTATCTATCTATCTATCTATCCATCCATCCATCCATCCATCCATCCATCCATCCATCCATCCATCCATCCATCCATCCATCCATCTATCTATCTATCTATCTATCTATCTATCTATCTATCTATCTATCTATCCATCCATCCATCATCTATCTATCTATCTATCCATCCATCCATCATCTATCTATCTATCTATCTATCCATCAATCCATCCATCTATCTATCCATCTATCTATCTATCTATCTATCTATCTATCTATCTATCTATCTATCTATCTATCTATCTATCTATCTATCTATCTATCTATCATCACACTTTATTTTAAGGTGTCCTTGTTACAGTGTAATTACACAGATAACATTTACTTAGGGTTGTGTTTAGGATTAGGGTTTGGTTTAGGGATAGTTGCTTGGAATTATGCATAATTTACGGTTTTCACTTTTGTTTTTTACTAGTAAGTAGTGTTGTAGTTTATTTATTGTCTTTATTTTTTTATGAAATTTCATTGTAGAAGAAAATGTACATTCTTACAGCACCTGGACACCGACATCCCACTTTCATCATTATTTTTAGTCTGTTTGAACACAAATATTTGCTCAGCACACAATATGGGGGAAACACTAGATGCACTGTTTGAAAATTAAACATATCTATTTGTCTAGTCTCTGGTGGCCTGGGAGGGGAACAAGTTGGTGTGCATTCAAAAGGGTGAGAAGAAGAACAGAGGTTGGAGACACTGGATCGAGGAGGACAAACTCCATTTGGTAAGTGTGAATTTAAGCATCTTACACTATAAAGTTCTGCAATAAACATTTATGAGCTGATTTCATTCATTAACCCACTAATAATCAGACCTCTAATTTTTTTTTACAGGAGTTGCACTGTGAAGATCAAGTCTGCAAGCAAGTTTTCAAACGGGTTATCTGAGGCCCTGCGGTGACGTTTAATACTTGAAAAGGCGCAATGCTGTATACAAAGTTATTCACACTTCTAAGTCAGAGGAATATGAGGCGAGAACAAGGTCCAAGAGTTTCAACTTGTGCCTAAAAACCTGACTAATCAGTTACAAGGAGCGAGAGTCTTGCAGACTGAGGCAGGATGTCTATGGGCATGATTTATAGTGCCACTAGAGGGCGCAATAAGACCACGAACAGACTGAACTCGGGTCAACAGCAGTTTAGGCACTGGAGATACTCGCTGCATGCTGTCAATAGTTGTTCCACCATTGCCCAATCATGTTTACACGTACGAGAGACACGTTCACAAACACTTAGCAATGTGTAATATACTTCTGTTTTTCTTGCAAGCCAGAATCATTGTTTCACAAGAATATAACTAATCAAGGGCCATGGTTCATTTTGAATACATTTTTAAAAACTTTTTGTTTATGTGTATTTTATGACACCTAAATATACATATTTTTGTTAATTCAGTTACTTAAATGTAACACCTTTTTCAATTCTGTTACTTAATGTCACTTATTGTGCAATAAAATTTGAAAAAAGTTATAATATACTTTGTGTGTTATTTTCCACTATAGGTTGTAGGCTAATGTCTTTATCATGAAAGATTGCAATTAACAACAACTAATAATAATCATCATCATCAATTCAATCAACAGAAAATATTATTATTCAGTAATACTTTAAACAGAATATAATAGGCACTTTGTGTACACAATGCTGATTTGTAATCTTTCTATGGCGTCTCATCTTGGGGATGAGATGATCAGTCAACAAACTAATCAGAATGATGATAAACTTTGTAAGTTTGTAAAGAAACAGATAAATATATGTAGAGAATAATAATTACAAATCGTAAGTCCAAATGATGCAATATAGCTATATATTTATTTAGTTATTATTTGTTCAAATGTGAATAGAATTGTTGTCATGATTAATCATTTTAAGATATATAATAACTATTTGCGTTTCCATTCATTTAACCCAATTAGACTTGGTATTGAAGAAAACAAGTCTCTTGAGATTGGTTTAGAAGAAAACAAGTCTCTTGAGGTCGCCCTAGCAGTGAAATCAGTTTCCTGAACTGCCGCAGCCTGGAATGTGTCGATCTCACGTCACGTGATTCCAGATCCAAAATGGCCGCGTCGGTGTTTTGACGAATAATACTTTTGTGTTTGTTTCATTCTTAAAAGAAACCGAAGATACCGCTTCCCGACCGTAAAAAATCAGCCACGCGCGCTTGAATTTTTAATAAAAATATCTAAATTAGACAATCACAGCTTATTGATATTTGTTTTATGGTTCAGACTATGCACTTTTGGTGTTTATAGGGAAGCTAGCTGACTGGCTAGCAGCATAATTAAGGTGAAAATTAAAAGAAAGGCAATGGAGCAGCTCAGTCCTGAAGAGGTAAGGCTATTTTCACACAGTTTAGTGTAATTCCAGTCGAAACCGCTCATGTGATGTCAGGACTGTTATGTTTTTTGTGTTTTATTAAAGGCTTATTGACTTGTCATTGTCACCTTATTCAATCGCAGTAATGATGGGATAAGCTAACAAGACACAGGCTAATCAACAGCTCAGTATATCCAGATCAAACGTATTTCGCACAGAAATATGAGTCTAGATGTTAAATAGTAATTTCTAGCCACTTAAGTGCCGATATAGACGTGGAATTAAACGAGAATGAGGTTATTTCCAGTCAGCTCGCTAGCTGGTGATAAATGTAATAAACCAGATCTGACACAAGCTTTGACAATCTGCTTTTTTCTTCATATTTTTTAATTTGACAATTAAAATATCATCCTTATCGTTTTTAGTCGCTGGGGAGCTTGTAACCAGTTGACAAGTTAAGATTTCTTTTGTGAAGCTTTTCTTCACTGGGAATCCAAAATGGCTGAAAGACTGTCGTGTGAAGAAATAAAATCATTTTGTACCAGATATTTGATCAATTTAAAAATCGTGATAAAATATGTAATTATAAAGGTTAACTTTGCCAAACGTATGCATTTAGTTAAACGGTATCTGGTTTAGAAACTGAAATCATGCGCAACAAGCTATTGTCAGGGGTCAGGTCGATATATTTATAATGGGGGAAACTATTGAAGCATAAAACCTTTCGTTTAACTTGAAGAAAAAACTATTATTTTAGGATAATTTGCTATTTTAAGTACATTTTAACCAATAGAGCTTTTTGTTTCAGGTTCTGGATATTGCTATTTGGGATTGGTTGTTGTTGCAGTATGACACTGGTGTGCATTTCAGTCAGTGCTTTGTGTTTTGTTGTTCTGCTGTAAATTAAGACCCAACTCTGCCCAGCTATGACCTGAAAAAAAAAACACATCTCAAACCATCCCTAAGCAGGTTTGCTGCTCTCCCAGTCAGGTCAGACTTGTTTTAAGGGGTTTAGGCACTTTTGAACTGGTCAGGCTGGGAGTAGCTTTGAGTTAGCTTAAATAATAATCATAAAAATAGATTAAAAAGATTTATTCTCTAAACTTGTTCTTACATTGTTAAAATCATACTAAAATTGACGTTTACCATTTACCATTCATTTTCCAAATAAGTTGCTGTATTGATTAATAATTGCATTTATTCTGTATTTTAGCTCACATAAATATGAAATAGTATACAATTCAATTTAATTTGCAAAAACGGTATGTCTGTGAACTGAATTTAATTAAAATAGATAAGTTGCTATATTGATTAATAATTGCATTTAGTCTGTATTTTAGCTCACATAAATATGAAAGTTATACAATTCAATGTAATTTGCAAAAGCAGTATGTCTGTGAACTGAAATGCATTATCTTTGGCTGGGTCTTACCTTTTTTCAATCTTGATCCATTCAGTTATGTATATGTCTTTGTCATTTCACTGACTATTTGCTGTAGAAGCCTAGAGCTTTAGTTTGCCTTCGCCAGCTCGTATGACTCACTCCACTGTGTAGTGATGATTCTTCACTGCTGAAAAAACTGGCGATGTTTTAGCACGTTAAAAACATACTGCTGTATGCCTCAAAAGCATGTGTGTAAGAGAATTGGAAATTTTGTATCGAAATTCCCCCTTTGCTTTTGAAGATATGCCCTTGTGTTGTTTACCAACTAAAAGCATTTGAGTTCAGATTTCAAACTTTTACTTATTATTGATCTGTAATTACACTAAATTGTAATTACTATGTCTTGTTTAGATCCGTAGAAGGCGGCTGGCTCGGTTAGCCGGAGGACCAACATCACAGCCCAGCACCCCCCTGAGCACCCCCTTGACATCCCCACAGAGAGAGACTCCTCCAGGACCCTTGCCAGGGCCATCTGGGGCTTCATCGCAGCCTGTCCCACCAGCTCCATCTCACTCTCTCGGTCTAAATGCCCAAATGGTAACCCCTGCCACTTCTCCTATGGGGGCCTCTGGTAAGAGCTATGGTGACTTTATCCGTCTTTATTTGAAAAGGACTGTGGATAAAGGTCCATCCAAGATCATGTAATTCTTTTTTTTTTTTTTTTAAGAAATTACAACTTATTCAGCAAGGTTGCATTAAATATTGATCAAAAGTGACAGTAAATATTTGTATAATGTTACAGAATATTTTTTATAAATGGTGTTCTTTTGAGCTTTCTATTCTAGTATTATTGTTTTCACGAAAATATTAAGCAGCACAGCTGTTTTTAACATTGATAATATTAATAATGAATATTTTTTGAGCCCCATATTAGAATAATTTTTTAAGAATCATGTGACACTGAAAACTGGAGTAATGATGCTAGAAATTCAGCTTTGAAATCAGATGAATAAATTGCATTTTAAAATATATTCAAATAGAAAACTATTTTTGTTTAAATAAATGCAACATTGGTGAGCATACAATAATTCTTTAAAAAACAGACACCAAACTTTTGAATAGTAGTGTATATTTGAGGGAACCAAAAAGTTTATAGACTTGCTATATTTGCATTATTTTCATTTAAAAAAGGCAAAGCAGATTGTTTACTTTCAGATACAGCTTTTCAGTTAAGAGTAATTTTCAAGACATAAATTACGATTTTATGGTGCATCTGACAATAAATGGATCAATAAATGCAATTTTATACAGAATTATCCACAAGACTAGGTT
The DNA here is from genome assembly GCF_051911475.1 of Siphateles boraxobius. Taxonomy (NCBI): domain Eukaryota; kingdom Metazoa; phylum Chordata; class Actinopteri; order Cypriniformes; family Leuciscidae; genus Siphateles; species Siphateles boraxobius. The sequence continues at coordinate 12,347,254 of NW_027509205.1, read as the reverse complement.
TCAGCGCTGTAGCATCGAATGTCATTCTTCTCAATATTATTAATGGTAAATTTTGGGTGTTTTATGGAAACAGTGCTTCTTTTGATCTGACATATGTGAGTTGTATCTGAAGCCCCTGTGTAGATTCATTGTAATTAAATTTTACTGAGACTGTAATCTTGTCTTAGTGTAAAATGTTGATGCTAAAATGACCAATGTAATAGTATAGAGGATCTAAGTGGCCTATTTGTAATCATGTGTGGATGAAGCTTGCATGCTCAAGTTATATATCATTAGGTGTTAGTACACTAGTGATTTAATCAACCTTTTTAAAAGATTTTTTATCACTGTTTATTTTTTTTTTCACTGTTGATAATATCAAGGTAAGTGATTTCTGCCTACTGTGTCTTGCTGTGGAGAAATTGCACAGTCATGGAGGTGGGCACAGGCTTGGCCAGGGTTTAACTGAGGGCACAAAGACAGGGAAGGCTCATGATGGCTTTTTGTACTCATGGTGCCATGATCTATTTTTTTAAGTGTCAGTGTACCGTGTTACCAATGGTTATGTTCCTCTTTAGTTTAATTTTTTACAGAGGTAGGGCCTTTGGTCTCTTAGGGTGTGTTCACAGCTGGCAGGTTTGGTTCGATTAAAACAAACTCTGGTGCGATTTCTCTGTGAGTGCGGTTCATTTGAATAAGTCTTAACGCTGCCATTCGAACCCTGGTGCGCACCAAACAAGCGGGCCGAGACCTCCAAACAAACTCTGGTGCAACACGGACCATGTAACTATGTAGACATGTAAACGAACCGAAAACAGGACATGATGTCACAAGATGTGATCCTATAAAGGACAGAATGCTCAAGCATACCTGTTTTTTCTCGTCATAGTCATGATGTTTCTCATCAGTTTAGTACAAGCATCAGAACCGCAGCAGATCTTCATTTGTGTGTCACGGAGGGATTCCTGCCGCGGTTTGGACTCCTTTACATATTTTATAAGCTCTTCACAAGTTGTCAGCTCCATCATATGTACGCACATACAGCGAGTGCATTTAGCCCAGCCCACATCATTGTTTTGGATGTTCGACAAATTCCCTTGCAAAATATTTGTCATAAAAGCTGTTTTTTTAAAATATCTTTAGGTTTGGTGTTAAAAATGACGAACCAGGACTAAATGTATCATTTTCTTCATTGGTCCGGACTAAAAGAACCAAGAGAACCAAACTACAAGTTTAAACACAATTTTAGCGTCTAGCTGTAAGCACAGACTTCTGTAAATTCAGTCTGGGTTATATTTCTGTATTTTAGACAGAAAAAGTCAACATCACATGCAAATTGAGCTGTATAGTAGGGCTGTGACGGTGAGGATATTTTCCCACCGGTTAATCGACGTGTGACTAGTAATGGTGCGAAGGAGCACTGTTTTGTTGTTGTGTTTTTCATTAAGAATAATTGGCTAATGAACTAACCAATAAAGCAATCCGTCCCGAATTGGGCTAATCTGATAACGAAACTAAAATGCATTGCAAGCAAAAATAATATTCGAAGATCGCACCCTTCCCCACATGCAAGTATTGGCTACACACCAGAGCGTGTGAGCGAAGCTGAGCGGTGTGATGCTTAAATATAACTTAAAAAATTAAATCATACTTTCATATTTATGTTTAAATAATATAATGTTATTTTATTTCATCTATGTTGATTATATGAAAAGGGAACCACATGAGATGAGTAAGATCATAAGATGCCCAATATATCAGGAGGAGACATTTGGAGTGGGTCAGGCATGATTTTGACCACTTAATTGAGTTTTGTTTTGTAGAAAGCCTTTCTTTAAAGTGAATTTCGTTTTGTATAAATTGTAGGCCTATCTTAATTTGAATCATTGTTTCATCAACCAATTGACTGGATTGTATAAATAAGAAGCAAATATAGCAGACATGGAGGCGCTGGCGCATGTACTGGAGCTCATCTCATAAATGAACCGAAACTCAGCGTATAAGCTACTTGCCTCATAGACCTGAGGAATATATCTTTAGAAAGCTTGAAATGTCTACTTTTAAACAAACAATTCAAAACGAAAAGAAATGGGCTGCTCTCTGCTTATGTAGGTTAATTAGTATGAAGTGTGCATTTTCTCTCTATAGGCACATTCACTACTGCGAAGATGACATCATTAGAATCGTCAACTTTATCTTTGCAGCCGACACTGACACAGAAAACACTAGTTTATTAATAAACAATCATGCATAATCATTACTTTTGCCGGTTATTTGTGGCAAGCTTTGTGTGTGAGCTTGAGGTGCGGAATAGGCAATATATTACGAAAACGCTCATTATTGTTTATATTCTATATATTTAAGTAGTTAAATTAATATAAATATGCGATTAGACTAATGGCTTAAATGCCTTAGTCGTGCACGGGCAGCCCTACTTATTTCACATATTTTCTAACCAGGATGTCACAAAGGGCATGCTGAGTCTTCATAAAGACGTTCTCCACTCTGGAGGAAATATTACCACTCCGCTCACATGCTCTGGTGTGAAACAATGTGTATCTTTGTCTGAGACTTGATTGACTGCTTTTAGATGCGTTATTGGCATCTTGCCACCCTCTGGTTACATGAACGTGTCACTACCGCATCAGAACCGAAAACATAGGGATTTTTTTTTAAAGACAACAATTATATAATATGATATAATAAAATCAACTAATCGATTATTCGAAAATCGTGACTCATCCCTAGAATAGAACTAGCGTTTTCCCATAGGAATGAACTTAAAATGCTTTCCCTGTTCTGCTCGCTTCGCATCTGTGGACACGTGTGGCCGTGCGCATTAGTTTCGTTTTCAAATTAGCGTCAAGTCGGGGCGGATTGCTTGAATGGTTAGTTCATTAGCCTATTATTCTTAATGAAAAACACAACAGCAAAACAGTGCAATCACAAATTCGCTCAAACAGGCGCTTTTACATTTCACCAAATATTCCGCAGTCATCTTGTTAGTCAGCTCCTCACTCTCATGATGAATGAAATCTGACTCCTGCTGATATGTGCTGCGATTCTCGTTCGGCTCAAGATTTATTAAGCAGACACGTTCAGTTTAATATTGTCTGATCTCTAACTGATCTAAATGATTATATATATCCTATAAAAAAAATCAAATCGGCGGTGGGCAAGTGATGTAGCCGCTGTTGCTTCTGAACACCGGTAACACCGACTATCGTAGCAAGTCTACTGTATAGGTATTGGATTATGCTAATTTGTTTCTCATTTTACCATAAATTAATTTTTGTTTGTATCACACAGCAGATCAAAACGTGTTTGTGTTTTTTCACTGTTCATTGATCTACTGTTCAGTTAAAATGTATTTCATGTTTAAGCCTTTATGTTTCCATGTTTAATTAACATGGAGCTTCGCTGGACAGAAATAGGAATGAATGTTTGTGCTGGTGTGTGTTGTCATTGGAAACAGCTGTCTTGTGTCCACTACCACACATCATTCAGAGTTGCATGAAAAAGCTGTTCTAGCACAATCCTGCTCTCTGTTGTAGCTTCTTTTTGAAATGTACAGCATAGAGATGTAATCAATCATAAGACAGAAACCAGGTCCATTGCATCTGCTGCTCCATTAAAGGGATAGTTCACCCAAAAATTAAAATTCTGTCAGTATTTGTTCCAACCCTGTAAGACCTTCGTTCATCTTCGAAACACGAATTAAGATATTTTTGATGAAATCTGAGAGCTGGATCACTCTTCCTTACTAGTCCGTAGGCTTCTTCAGGGATTGAAACTTGCCGGCCCCAAAACGTTATTAAAGACATCGTTAAAATAGTCCAAGTGACTACAGTGGCTTTATTTCAACTATTCAGTTCCTTATCTGTGGTCCTCGACTCGAGTCAGTTCACTAGTATAATAGCGTAAGCTTCTGTTGTTGTACGTCACATGCATCACCCACATGACCAGCGTCGGCCAATAGTGAGCCTACGTGTGACGTAGCTCTACGGAATCACAATACGTTAACTGACTAGAGGCCCATAGAGAAGGAAATGAATAGTTGAAATAAAGTCGTTATTTTTATTTTTTTTGCGCACAAAGTATTCTCGTCGCTTTGTAAACTTAATATTGAGCCACAGTAGTCACTTGGACTATTTTAACGATGTCTTTAATAACTTTTCGGGGCTAGCAAGTTTCAATCACTGAAGAAGCCTATGGACTAGTATGGAGGAGTGATCCAGCTCTCAGATTTCATCAAAAACATCTTAATTCGTGTTCCGAAGATGAACGAAGGTCTTACGGGGTTGGAACAACATGAGGGTGAGTAAATACTGACAGAATTTAAATTTTTGGGTGAACCATCCCTTTAATATACTTTAAACATTCGGGTTGGGTTTGTCGTTTACCTCTAACTCCAAATATTAAATGACTGCAGTTAATGCATACCAAATCGGTTGACGTACAGACAATTTGTTTTTGTTAATTATTTCTGCCTTTCATTGTTTGGTGTTTTGTAAATATTATATTTCTGACAATGTCCAGCATTCAAAATGTAACCAACTGTAATGATTCCATTGTAATAATGGCATTTTTAATTGTAACTGTTTTTTATTATTATTTATTTCTGTTTTTACATTTATTCACATGACTGATTGTGCCTTCCTGGTCAATCCAAAACTGTGTTTCCAAACCATGGAAGATATAGTGATTTGTTGAGAGCCATTTTTATTGTATGAAATAGAATATTTGACTGTTCAAGATTATGCTTATTGGTTGAACTTCAACTATGCGGTTTGTTTTCCAGCCATGAAAGTTTTAGAAAGTTTTTTGAGCTTAGCCATGTTTTTTCCATGACACAATCAGCAGGTTTGTACTCAAACACAGTGCTTCCTTTTGTGTTCTCCATTACTATAGGGGTTGCTTACCGCAGCCAGAGCAGCGAAGGCGTTAGCTCTCTCTCCAGCTCTCCATCTAACAGCCTGGAGACACAGTCCCAATCCCTGTCCCGCTCTCAGAGCATGGACATTGACACAGCCTCCTGCGAGAAGAGGTGAGAGACAGTCTTGAACCTTTGTCCTCTCTGAACTCCTAATCAAAGATAGAGCATGACGTAAGAGCTCAAACTGAGATTGTCCTGGAGATGAAGTATTGTATCTCACTCGCTAAATGCCCAAGACCTTTTCAAACTGCGGAATCTCTCTACTGTTGGATTGCAAATGCTCTGTTTCTCTTTTGTACTTCAGCCACATAATCCCTCAAGTGCATATAAAGATGAATACATACAGCTGGAAATTTACCCATTAAGTAAACCCTTTTGATATCATTAGTTGCATAGTTTTTGTTTCTTATATTTTGTTACATGCAGACAGTGCTAGTTATATTGTTTGGCATTTGAGGATTTGAACTGCTACTTGAGCTAGATTTAATCTTTGTGGTCTTCAGCATGTCCCAAGTAGATGTGGACTCAGGAATTGAGAATATGGAGGTGGAAGACAGTGATCGCAGAGAGAAAAGGAACCTGGCTGAAAAGGTAACCAGTAAGCCATTACTTATTATCATGTAATGGCCAATAACTGATAAGTGGCAGATATTAAAATGTTGAACTATTTCGTCGAAATAAATGTATAGTTAAAAACTAAAATCAGAATTTTAAATGCCATAAGTGAATTAAGTCATCACAACATTTTAATGTACAATAGGAAAAATGTATATTTTCTCATTATGGATATTTATCTCATTTTGAGATTTGCCAAAAGTTACATATAACATTTGTGTTTTTAAAAATGTACTCCAATTTAACGATAGTTGACAGCAAATTGTGAGTAAAATATAATTAAATATCCAATATTGGCTGTTACCATTTAATTTAAAATTTTGTACTATTGTATGACAACTGATATGATAACAATATATAGTGCATGCCTAAAAATATAAATATCTAAAGCAGTGGTTGTTACAACAGAGGACAAACTTTCAAGGGGGCTGCACGATAACTTAAAAGTATTTAAATGAGTAAAAATATTATTAATATATTGAAATAATCTAAATTACCCCCCCCCCCCCCCCCAAATAACTATTGTTTTTATTGAAGACCATACAGTGCTTGATACTTCAGGGATCACAAAATGAATCATGGTTAATTTAATATACTTAAAGTACTTCAAGTTTCTGGAAATACAGGAAATATTCAATTATTGTGTTGGACAATGCCCCTATTCAAGTCAAAAAAGTTGAGATCTAATGTGTTTGTAACTAACAAGTTGTGCTGAATTAATACTTGCAGGATTCCTCATCCAATCCTGATGTCTCTGAAGAGCAGGCTTTGCAGCTCATCTGTAAGATCTTGCGTGTTTCCTGGAAGGATCAGGACCGTGATGTTATCTTCCTCCCTTCACTTGCTGCTGAATTCCAGAAGAACCCTATGGATGGTATGAACTGAGAGAGACGGAGGGTGTAAGACAGAGAGTTCTGCTGCTTTTCCCCTAATTTAATTTAATTTTCCTGCTTCTAGTTTACTCTGACTTCAAAGACCTGATCGGACAGATTTTAATGGAAGCTCTGATGATGTCCACCCGTTCACGTGACTGTAACCCATTCGCCAGCTTGACCGCCACATCTCAGCCAATTACCACTGCCAGATCCCCAGACCGTCACCTGACTCTCATCCCACCCTCCAGCCAGAGCGGCAGTCCCATGATGCCCTGTGCTGGTTCATTTGGTGCCAGCTCTCTTTCCAGGCAAGTGTGATAGCTGGCAACATCTCTTTTAAAATTAATAATGTACCCACCTACTTATCCACCTACATCCCTTTGTCTCACATCCTTGATTTCTCTTTAAATTTCCTACTATTTTCTGTGTTTCCTCCTTCATTTTCATCCATGTCTTTGTTGTTTTCAGTCTTTACGGTTGTAGCCCAAACCCACTAGCTCTGAGCTCTGCCAGATTGGGTGCTCCATCTGTCCCACTGGCTTCTACAGCCGCCCTCCCAGTTCCCCCCAGTCCTCCGGTCTCTCGCCCTCCTGCCAGCCTTCCGTCTCCCTCTCCATCCGTTCCTCTGCCCACCTCCCAGAGATACAGGCCCTACTCCCTTAGCTCCTCCATCCCCATAACCCCAAGCCCCAGATCTACTCCATCTGGAACACTTACGCCCCCTTCAACTTCAGGTGTCCCCTCCAGCCCTTCCCCCAGACACCATAACACCCAAAGCTCCATGCCTTTACCCTTACCCCCTGGCTCCCCCAACACTGTGGCCAGACGGACTGCACTTGCTGCCCGGATGCCCTCTAGGTACCTTTTTCACCCTGTTAGATGTGAAGTTATATTGACTTTGTAGTCTTTGTTTTGATTTAGCCTATTAGTCTGCGTTTTCACACACTAATAAGCTGATAATTGTTTTCATTTATGGGCGTTAACCAATAATTAGCAGATATAAAAATGTTATACTATTTTGCTAAAATAAACTAATAATAAAAACTAAAGTAAAATCATCAATTCAAATGCCATAAGTGAATTAAGGCATCAAAACTTTTTTTTATACAATATGAAAAATCAATATTCATTTTAAAATTTGCTAAAAAATTACTTTTAACAGTGTTATTAAATTTACTTTTTTTTTAATTTAAATGTAGCTTGTATAACAGGTAATCTATGTGTAAAAATAGAGAAAATTAGCATGCACAATTAAATATCCAATATCGGCTGATAGCAATAAATTAAACATTTTGTAACCATTAGATGAGAAGTTGCATTTGTCTGCTTTTTCACACACCAGGTAACCAAAGCACCAATAAGATGATAATTATTTTCATGTTATGAGCAATAAGAGATAAGTGCAGATATTAAAATGTATGTCAAAATAAATGAATAGTAAAAAACAAAATAAATAAAATCATTGTTTTAATTGCCACAAGCGAATTAAGGCATCACATTTTAATGTGCAATATGAAAATAGAGATTTGAAGACTTGCTAAAAATTACATTTAACAGTTATTAAATTACAGGAATTTCATAAAATGTACTTTATAACTTGTTTAACAGGCAATATACACGTAAAAGTAGAGAAAATGAGCATGTAAATATCCACTCTATTATAGCACCCTATTAGATGTGAAGTTGCATCGACTTTGTGTTTTCATACAGTCTATCTGTCTGCTTTCATTCACACTCTGTGGCCACGCCAGCCCTTTATCCCTCCTCTTCTTCGCCCTGTCCGACTTGCCTCAGGACAGCAGTGATGAAGAGCTGGACGAAGAGGAAGAGGAGGATTTTTCAGGGGTTCAGTTTGGGTCCAGGTATCAGTGCCAAAGTGTGTTGCATGCTTCAGCGTGCTGCCTGGCCACTAACAACAGCCCGCTGTGCCCAATGTTGGCATTGCGAGGGCAAAAAGAGAGACACCAAATAGTGGAGTTGAAACATGTGATGATTGATGTCATCAGGTTGACAAAATCAGCATTTCTCTCGCTTTTCTTTGCTGTCAGCTCAAATTGTGTCCATTGCACAAGAATTTTTTAGGCCCATTCAGCCCACAGCAGAAATGTGAGCCAGAAGACCTTTCCACACAGGACGTGTGCGCTGAATAACGGTGGTGCTGGAGGACTGATTGTCGGGCATTCAGATTATGCTAGCTGACTGTATAACCGAACTAATGAGAGCCAGATGCCTGCTGTGGAGTGTTGTCTCACCCTAGTGTTCACTAATGCATGCCGTCTCATGACGAAAGACCTGCGAGTGGAGCACAGATATCAGAGGCCTGCTTTTGTTGATCTCATGTCATAAGTTTTTAGTGTCATTTACACATGGTATTAACATCCATCTCAAGGGATCCAATGACAAATGGTCAGCGCTAAATATAAGTGTAAACTGAGTCCAAAACATTTTGTGTTCCAATTACTCAAATCACATTGGTAGGTTGTTTGTAATGCATGTGACCACATAATATTTGTACATTTCTATATTCATGAGAAACGCTGAAATATCAGGGATTTGTTTAAATTTTAAGTTATTTTTCGTTCTTTTTTCTCTCTTAAGCCTGGAAAAGTAGATTGTTTTGTTTTGTTGGAAATGCCTATAGTAAATGTAAAATACATGTAGGTTTGCATTGAAATTTGAGACTCATTTTTTTTCTCAAATTTTTTTTTTCCTTATGGAGACTTTTGTACATGTAGTCCATAAACTACTGGTGAAAATTTTGGGGTCATTTTTTCCCCTCTTATTCTCACTGAGGCTTCATTTATTGGATCAAAAATAATGTACATAAAAAAAGTAAAAAAAAATTTTTATTGTGATGTAACTGTTTTCTATTTTGATGTATTTTAAATTTTAATTTATTCTTGTGATTCAAAGCTGAATTTTCAGCATCATTACTCCAGTCTTCAGTGTCACATGATTCTTCAGAAATCATTCTAATATGCTAATTTGGTACTCAAGGAACATTTCTTATTATTTTCAATGTATTTGTGGAATGTGATACATTTTTTCATGACTCTTTGATAATTAGACAGTTCAAAATAATAGCATTTATTTAAAATTGAAAGCTTTTGTCACAATATAAAAGTCTTTACTATCACTTTTGAACAATTTAAGATGTCATTACTGAATAAATGTATTGATCATTTATAAAAAAAAAAAATTGACCCCAAACTATTGAATTGTAGGGTAAAACAGGGTAAGATGATTTATCAGGCTCTGATCACCAAACACTGCTTGCTTTGTGGGGTAAAGTTTGTTCTAACCATTGCTTGAAATCGAGAATAAACCTTCATTTATATCTGATGTCATAGCTGTTCTAAAGATACTCATTTTGAAAGGTTGGTGGCTAGAGAAAAAGGGAATCATTTCATTTTGAAAGACATCTCTCTGGGTGGCTGAAGCAATGTGGTTTTGGTTATTTACTCAGTTTGGGTTTTTCCCAGAAGGTTTGTCTACAGCTCTTTTATTGAAGGGAGTGTTGATTTCTCATAATGTTCTCTTTCTCTCTCTAGCCTGGGTGCATCCGGAGCGGGGATGACTAGTGACTCAGGTAGTGACCGCTTTACCATAGAGTCCTGTAAAGAGACGGAGATGCTCAACTACCTCATCGAGCGTTTTGACAGTGTGGGAATGGAAGAGAGGAAGGCCCCAAAGGTAGCTGCTGATAAACGTTCTGCACACATTTTTACAGCATTATTTCTAAATTCAGTTCCCAGGTGTCGCATCAGAACACAGGCATCAGGCATCAGAATTATTTTCTGGTATAACAAGAGTTGCAAGGAAATACACCAGCATTTAGCGCCTCTTCAGAACACATTTGTCCTTAGGTCAAAGGAGAGGTGGAGGTGTTGAAAATGTGAACGAAAGACAAAACATGTCTTGTCAAGCCTAGGGTAATTCCCTCTTTGGCGTGAGTCTTTCATGTTGTGTTCTGTCCTTGTATCACCCCGTCTACAATAGACATATGTGTCAAAAGTAATTTGCTTCTATTTTAATCAATTTAGCTGTCTACACTAAAAGCGTTGCAGCACTTTGCTTCACAAACCACCCTTTTCAGTTTCTATCCGTCTCACTATCCGTCTGTCTGAAATTAAATGTACTAACGAATACTTTTATTTTATTTAAGACTTTTACATCAAAATGTACTTGAGTGAGGTGTCTGATCTATGCTCTACTAATTTTTAGGGGTGTAACGATACCCTCATGTCACAATTCGATACAAATTGATACTGAACTCACGATACGATATTTCGATACTTCAAAAAATGTACTGTTGATTTAAAATGCTAAATTTGATATTACATTGTGGGTGTAAATGAATAGGCTTGGACTTTGTGCTGATAACCCAATGTACAGGACAATGGTGACACCAGAATAAAAATATTCATGATTTTGAAGCTGAAAAAACTGAATTATTTTAGATGAATATACTTGCACTCTGTCACTGACCTGATAAATTTAAAGTCCCTGTAAAGTAAAAATTAAGTATGTGTTCTGTGTTTGTCACACCACAGAAAAATGTGTTATTAGCCACCCAACCAAATTTGAATGATAAAAAAAGCCGGCAAATACATAAAATAAGCTATCAAAATCTTGAATAAATCACAAACGCTGGGGGCGTGTCCGCTGGCTGTGCTGAAACCACACCCACTCGCGGGAAGTTTACGCTCACCAGTTGTCGGCGCGACGGGAGGATGAAGGCTGAGGCGGGAGATAGTCGGTTCGGCCCCATTCACCAGTAACAGCGGATTATGAGTGAATCCCAGTTGTCTCCGACGAAACTATCCCGTGTAAAATGATCACTACCCAGGCGGGTGTTTGCGGTCTTCCTCAGCTCTCCATCAAAGTGGCTCTTCACAAAATTAATCCCCCTCTTCTTGATGTGATCGTTTTTCGGTAATGTAAATAAGGACACCGATCTTTTTTGTACGTGACCGCATCCAGGTAGTACTCATTTCTGTAACCAACGCACAGCTAGCTAGCAAACTGTAGGCTTTAGTAACTAATAATACTGACAGTAACTCGCGATTGAGCGGCAAACTGACGTGAATGTGCTTTATTTATATTGTTAGGGGAGCGGCCAGCCTCAGTTGCTCTATTGCATCACCAAGTAGGGGCGTGTCCAGGAGCTCAGGGGCTCCAGTGCGTCATCGAGCCCCGTTTTAGACCCGCCCAAAAAATCCGGAAAATAGCAATGGTGAAAAACTGTTTAACGGTCTAACTCCACAATTCAGTACTTCACAGTTCACCGTCTTTGTAATATGTTTTAGCAATACATTTCTAACATTTATGATGTGTTTAGAATTTTTCTTTTTAAATTGCCTTTACAGGGACTTTAAAATAATGTAGGCCACTTTTTACACAAATATTCCCCATTGCATTACATTATATTCAACATTATATCTAGTTGTTTAATGTAGTACTGACATTAAAACTCTGAGAACTAGAATTGTTTCTCACATTTTGGGTGAACTATCCATGATACATTGTAACTATCCAGGATACATATTGTTGCATTTTTGTATTGAGATATATTGTGACACGATATATTGTTTCACCCCTTCTAATTTATTAATCTTTTGTTTCTAATCATATGTAATTGCAGATTTGAAACAAAATAAGAATACATTTATTGCAAGTTAATTTTTTTCAGTAAAGCTCAGGTGATCAGATTCTACTAGTAAACATTCTGAGATGATGTGCAGCAGCGACAGACTCACGTCGTTGCATCACAAACACATCATGGGTCATTTCCTGTGTAGACACAGTGTTATTCATATGCTCTTCTGTTTCAGATCTGCAGCCAACCAGCTGTCAGTCAGCTGCTTAGCAACATTCGTTCCCAGTGCATTTCCCATGCTGCACTTGTGCTTCAAGGTGCCCTCACACAGCCCAGGTCAGTAACAGCAGCCTTTTTCAAGGTCCTTTTTCATTTCTTGAAGGTGTTTTCACACTAGAGCTCTTGGTGTGGATTTAACCTTTGGAATTCAGTTTGTTGTAGCTCACTACACTCAAAAAATGTCATGGACTTGAACCGTGAACCTCTACCAATGACATAATTTGGCTCATAAAAGATTCTAAAAGCTTCCTGTCTATGCACGGTTTCGTTTTGTATGTGTTGGACTTTGGAAGTAAGACTGATATCTGGTGCTTTCTCCTCCAAATTCATTGTTTAACTACTGTAGTAAATGTCAACTGCTGCTATTGCAATGCTGATGAAGCAAACATACAGTGTGAAAAGAGACCTGGGGAGTAGGAGAGCAGAATCAAGTTCCAGTTTAAACCAAGTGTGCAAATTAGTTTGTTGCATGGTGTGGTCTGTGGTGTGGTCTGCCAGTTTCAATTCACACAAGCATAATACATTTTAAATGAGATTGTCATCTCCTCCCTTTATCTCTTTGCTCCCAAATAGGGCCCCTCTACAGCCCTCTCTGCTAGTTCCCTACATGCTGTGCCGGAACCTTCCGTACGGCTTCATCCAGGAGTTGGTGCGCATGACTCACCAGGAGGAGGAGGTGTTCAAACAGGTTGGAGTTGCAGCAGATTATGGAGACAGGCCGCATGCTGCATCATTTTACATTTGAAGCTTAAGAGACCTTTATTATTGATGGCAAACTCCTAGTGATATTAAACATAATTTCAGATGTTTCTTCTGTTTGTTTTTAGAGAAAACAGCTAAGTATTTAAAATGATATAAAATTTACATTAGGTTTAGTGATTCCTGTGTGCACACTTTAGACACTGCATTAGATTAAAAAAACATCGAACAAACTTGCATTTATTTTAATTAATGAAAATGCACAATTTAGAAGCAAAACATGTTTTTGTTTTTGAATGATAGAATATTGTCTCACTACTGTTCAAAAGTTTGGGGCCAGAAAGAATTTATTTTAATACTCTTTTTTTTTTTTTATGCAGCTAGGATTCATTACATTTGATAAAAGTGACAGTAAAGACAAGACATTTATTATACAAAAATAAAAAAAAGATTTTTATTTTAAATAAATGCTGTTCTTTTGAAAAATAAATGTTTCACGAGCACTAAATCGGCATATTAGATTGATTTCCAAAGGATCACTTAAGACTGCTGAAAATTCAGTTTTGACATCACAGGAAAAAATCACATTTTAAAATATATAAAAATAGAAAACGGTTATTTGAAATTGTGATAATATTTCACAATATACAGTTTTTTGTATTCTAAATAGTACTGTATTCTTGGTCACAGTAATGCAGTCTTGGTGAGCATAAGAGACTTCTTTCAATAACATTAAAAGAAAAAAGTAGTGTATACACAAAATGAATTCTTTGTGCTTGTCAAATGAGGAACCACACCTGTGGTTGCTCTGCAAGGGCACTTGAACTTGAGGGGAACTGACTTCATGCATCGACTAAAAATCACCTTGTTTTCAGCTGGTTGAAATTTGAAAGTTTTTCTTAAATGGCTAGGAAGTCAATTAAGCTCAAGGAAAAGGTATGTCACTTTTGTCTTGAATGATCAATGTTGTTGTTCTTTCAGATCTTTGTTCCCATTCTTCAAGGGCTTGCTTTAGCTGTAAAAGAGTGTTCTTTTGACAGTGACAACTTCAAGTTTCCTCTGATGGTAAGAGAGTACTTGTTGTTCTTTTAAAAGCTTAAAGGGCTAGTTCACCCAAAAATGGAAAATCTGTCAGTAATTAATCAACCTCATGTCGTTCCAACCCCGTAATGATTTCATTCATCTCCAGAACACAAATTAAGATATTTTTGATGAAATCTGAGAACTGTCTCACTCCTCCATAGGCTTCTAGGTGCTCGAGAAAGTTAGTAAAAAACATGTTAAAATAGTCCAAGTGACTACAGTGGCTCAACCATAAGTTTTATCAAGTGGCAATAATACTTTTTGTGCGCAAAACACAAACAAAAATAGCGACTTTATTCAACTATTCATTTTTGTATGGGCCTCTTGAGTGAGTTTCTGGCCTCATATTTCTGTGTGAGCCCCTGAGTGAGTTCTCGTAGTGTAACAGCGCAGCGCTACGTCAGAACGTAGGCTCACTATTGGCCAGCATCACACGCATCACACACATGACCAACGTTGGCCAGTAGTGATCCTACGTTCTGATGTAGCGCTGCGCTGTTACACTATGAGAACTCACTCAGAGGCCCACACAGAAGAAAATGAATAATTGAATAAAGTCGGGTTTTTTTTGCGCACAAAGTATTCTCATCGCTTGATAAACTTGAGGTTGAGCCACTGTAGTCACTTGGACTATTTTAAACATGTTTTTTAACTAACTTTCTGGGCTTGCAAGTTTCAATCACCTAGAAGCCTATGGAGGAGTGAGACAGCTCTCAGATTTCATCAAAAATATCTTAATTTGTGTTCCGAAGATAAACGAAAGTTTTAAGGGGTTGGGACAACATGAGGGTGAGTAATTTCTGACAGAATCTTCATTTTTAGGTGAACTAACCCTTTAATAAGACTGTATTGTCAGGCATATGAGGGCCAAACAAGCTCCCTTGATTTATATATTAACACTGTTAGATATCTCTGATCTTCCAGACATCTGTTTCTTTTCTATAACGTTATGATGATATTATTGTTTTACAGGCTTTGGCTGAGCTCTGTGAAATCAAGTTCGGGAAGACTCACCCTATATGCAATTTGGTAGGTTTTCTAAGAGCTTACACACTCAAGCCGGTCAGGTTATGCAGTTCACTCTTAATATTGTCTGTCTGTGTGTATTTTTAGATTACCTCTCTGTCATTGTGGTGTCCTGACCCTCTCAGTCCTGGGACAGGAAGAGAAATTCAAAGACTATCCTTCCTCGGAGCGTTCTTCAGTCTTTCTGTGTTTGCTGAGGATGACGTAAGTCATTTCACTCAGTTATTTAAAACAAATAAGGACAATACAATGTGCAGCATTGATGAATGATGGGAGGAAAGTTGTTTATTTTTATGTCTATTTTGCTGTTCTTTAGACTAAAGTGGGAGACAAGTTCTTCTCTGGCCCTGCCATCACTGTCGAGAACACCCGTGTGGTCAGCCAGTCACTGCAGCATTATCTGGAGTCTGCCAGGGTGAATGACCATCATATCACATACTCATAGATTTCTAATGAGCTCCTATAATATTGGGGGGATATTCTTTTTATAGAGCAAAGGTGAAAATGGAAGCTTCAGTTTTTGGTCTTTCTTATATGATTATAAAAAGTATAATTTCATATGAATGAGGTGAGATTAAGAATGTGCATTTATTTTTAAGTTGTAACTGTTAGATATTAATTTAGCATGGGGTAACATGACCCTCATATCTGGAGCAAGAAGCCCGCTCTAAGTACACTTTCCCCAGCTGACATTAGATTTTCACAGCATTTATAATGAAATATTTAGAATTCTTTTATCATTAAAATATTACATACGGTTTTCTCCAGAAAATACTTTGCACCAGGTTAAAAATTGTGTTGTTGACAGAAAAGAAACTTCAGAAAAGTTGCATTTGCTGAATAAATTGCAACTTATTTATTTGAGCAAAATATGTAAAATACCGGTAAATAAAACGAAACGTTTGTAAACATGTATTGTAGTTCCCCTCTTTCCACAGCAATTTAACGGTGTTCAAAACAGAACAGGAATGAAAAATATAAGTATAAAACAAACAGAATTTGACTATATAAGTGTTGATGAAGGCAAAATTCTAAAATCCACTCATTGAGTGGTGAGTCATGTATCTAATTCATGGAATTATTTTGTAATTAAATATTAAATTGTTCAGTAATTATTCCCTCCAAATAATATTACATTGACATAAAACATTTGAACATTCAAAATGAATGCACATCGAACATAAATACACCGATAACTATTATCATTTATCTTAAACTTCTGATGTAATACACTTCTAAATTTGGCATCCAGATGAAATGTTCAAATGTGCTGCTGAAATGATATTTAGTGACATCTTTGAAAGGGAAGAAAAAAGATATATTGTAATTCTGTGTGATGATGTTGGTTTTCCAGGGAGATCTGTTTAAAATCTTGCACAACATCTTATTGAATGGAGAGACAAGGGAAGCGGCTTTGAGCTACATGGCAGCTCTGGTGAATCGTAATGTTAAAAAGGCTCAGATGCAGGTATGTCTACTCAAATGTCTTTTTCAAAACAACACATTCCTCTTTAACACATTAATACCACATTATATGATTCTCTCCCCCTTTCTTTCTTTAGACCGATGACAAACTGGTGTCCACAGACGGCTTCATGATGAACTTCCTGTGGGTGCTGCAGCAGCTCAGTATGAAGATCAAGCTGGACACAGTGGATTCTCTCTACATCTTCCACCCCAAGTGTCGGCTGAACCTCAGCCGTGAAGAGACCCGGCTCAATGCCACGATGGAGGATCTGAAGGGCTGGCTCACCGAGCTGCGTGAGTGCGGGCTCTGTTCTGGAACACACAAATCGCTTTAGACGCTCAGTTTGAATTAAGACAACCCATTTACCGTTCCTCCAATTCCTTCACAGGTGAAGACCCGTCCAAGTTTTCAGAGCCCAAGTTCCCTACAGAGTGCTTCTTCTTAACGCTACACGCACATCATCTGTCCATCCTCCCGTGCTGCCGGCGCTACATACGAAGACTGAGGGCCATCAGGGATCTGAACAGGTGCTTTGCACAGATTCAGTCCTAAAAACAAACTATTTGTTACAAAAATCATTTAAGGTAATAGTCCACTGTGAAGTGCGCACTAGTGCAAAAGGGTACGTGAAGGGCACATCACGGCTACGGAAAGGGTGTTTATGAGCTCTTAATTATAAAAGGACGGATGGGGCTCAGCCTCGTAAACTTCGCGGACAAGAGACCACAAGTTTTGTTGTACTTGTATTATATTGCGTCACTTTGGTCATATTAGTGCTTTTTACATTTTCAATTGTGTAATGTTGCTGTTTGAGCAAGAAAAAGGTCTGCAAAGTTACAAAGCACAAAGTCTACTCCAAAGGGACTTATTCTATAGCAGTGCGCATTGTTTCTGAACTCCCTGAAACGACTCGATCTGTAGTCTTGAGTTTTCTTCCAGGAACGTACACATCATAATATTCCTCATTTAAATAAATTATGCCAAAGGCTTATGGAAAAAATGTGGCAAGGCCTGGTTGAGTTCTGCTATTAGTGTGTAGAAAAGATAGCCTAGCCTAGATAGATAGCCTATCATGTATGTGACTCTTTGTTGTCATACTTTGTGAAAAAGCCCTTAATCTCTCTCTGACGAGACGGGCTAATCCTGTCCTGTCCCAATGCCTCTTGCAGAAGGTGTTTTCTTGCAGTCCTATTGTAGAGCAGATCTAAAGTCATCTTATGCCCACAATGTCAAAAATATCAGCTCCTGTGCTAGTGCTGCATCAGTGGCAGTGTTTCAAGTCCTTCACATTTTAGATATAAAGCTCTGGAGTAGGCTGCTCACATTGTGTATTGGCCTCATGATGCCTGGCAGATCAGAACCACGATGACCCCTGCTGTCAGCAGCAGGTACAACACTTAGATGGCCAATAATACTCTGTTGAGTTTTTCTTTTTTTTACTTAAGCTGTCAGACAAGGTAATTTACACAAGTGTGTGTGTGTGTGTGTGTGTGTGTGTGTGTGTGTGTGTGTGTGTGTGTGTGTGTGTGTGTGTGTGTGTGTGTGTGTGTGTGTGTGTGTGTGTGTGTGTGTGTGTGTGTGTGTGTGTTACAGAACTGTGGAAGAGCTGAAGAACAGTGAGAACCAGTGGAAGGATTCCCCGTTGGCTAGTCGTCATCGGGAGATGCTGAAGAGATGTAAAACACAACTGAAGGTGTGTGCTTTTGTCTTTTATCAACAAAAAAAATAACATTTTATAATTTTTTTTTTTTTAAATGCTTGGGAGCAAAAGGTCATAAAGTAAAACGTGTACAATCTCTGATTTCCACGTTTAATTTAAAATTGCAATAAATGTTATTTTTTAGATGTTATTTGCAATACATTTTATGCCATGTCATCTTTCCTTACTTTGCTTGAGAAAGCTTTTGTAGATATGTATTAATGAGATTAGGGCATCAACAGCTAATTGATTAAACGGATAATGATTGATAATGAAAATAATTTACGATTCCGTTATTGCTTATTAGTAAGATCTCTGTCCTGTGCCATATTATGGTACTTAAAAACATTTACCTACTCTACCTTTCAAAAGTTTTAGGTCAGTAAGTTTTGTTCCCCCAAAGAAATTAATACCTTTCTTCAGCAAGGTCACATTAAACTGATCAAAAGTGACAGTAATGATATTTCTATTGTTACAAAACGTCTCTTTTTCAAGTAAATGCCATTCTTTTGATCTTTCTATTCATCAAAGAATCCTGGAAAAAATGTATCACTGTTTCCACCAATTTTTTAAGCAGTTGTTTTTAACATTGGTAATAATAAGCAATGTTTCATAAACACCAAATCAGCATGCTAGAATGATTTCTGAAGGATCATGTGACACTGAAGACTGGAGTAAATGACTGCTGAAAATTCAGCTTTGCCATCACAGGACAGGAATAAATAACATTTTAAAATAGACAACATTTATCTTAAGTTGTTATCATATTTCACAATATTGCTGTTTTACTGCATTTTTGATCAAATAAATGCAGCCTTGGTGAGCAGAAGAGACTTCAAAAACATTAAAAAAAATCTTCAAAACCTCAATTTTGAAAGGTAGAGTGCATTTACTGTTACATTCTCAGAATTCAAACATTTCCATTTAGCAAAATCTGGCATGTTCTTAAAAGAAAAAAGCAAGTTCTCATTGTTAAACTATGAATACTTAATATAACTTGTACAGACTTTAATACTTATTTGTAAACAAAGTACATATTTAGAGTAGTAAGTGAATAGCTTGGAGCGTAAATGTTTGAATCCGTTGTCTCATTGTCTTTGTTGACAGAAACTGGTGCGCTCTAAAGCCTGCGCAGACGCAGGGCTGCTGGACGAGAACCTGCTGCGCAGATGTCTCCAGTTCTTCAGTATGGTCATCCAGCTCATCTTGCGCATGGTGGAGCCTGCCTACCCACAGTCAGTTCACCGCTTGCATTCTTTCATCAAAGTTGTAGTTCGAGATGTAGTGTTCTGATTTTCTTGTTGTTGTCTTTTATAACCTTACAGCGTAACCCTGCCTCTGAACCCAGATATCCCCAAAAACTTTGCAGCACTGCCAGAGTTTTACATAGAAGATGTGGCTGAGTTCTTGCTTTTTATTGTGCAGTAAGTCTTATGAGAGTCGTGCAATGTTCACATCATAGTATTAAAATCCCAAATTTAGTTACATTTTATTGTTTTAGTGAAATGTAACTTTTGTAACCTTTGTTTCTCAGGTACTTTCCACAGGTTCTCTATGAGCCGTGCACTGAAGACATTGTGACCTTCCTGGTGGTCTTCCTTTGCAGTCAGAATTACATAAAGAATCCATACTTGATTGCCAAACTGGTGGAGGTGCTGTTCGTTACCAACCCAGCGGTGCAGCCGCGCACTCAGCGTTTCTTTGAGATGATGGAGAGCCACCCACTGTCTGTCAATCAGCTTGTGCCTGCCCTCATGAAGTTCTACACAGGTGAAAGGGTGTCTAAAATTAATCTTCAGGTCTATTCTGAGCATTTTGATTTTATGCTAATTGATTGTTTCTCCCCAGATGTGGAGCACACTGGAGCCACAAGTGAGTTCTATGACAAGTTCACCATCCGTTACCACATCAGCACCATATTCAAAAGCCTATGGCAAAACATTAACCACCAAGGCACCTTCCTGGAGGAGTTCAAGTGAGTTCAGTGTTTAGTTTTGAGTGGAATTTGAAATGGTAATAAACCGATATATCATCCAGGCTGATTAAGTGACTGAAATTTGATAATGAAAAAAAAAAAGTTTCATTTGAAAAATGAGTTAATATTTTGTAAAAACAAATAGTGTAAAATTAGATCTATCCATCCATCTATATCAAATTATTTTAATTATTAAAATTTAAATTATTTGTTAAATTTGTTGCATTAAAATTATTATTTTAAATATTTATGTATTTAATACTAAATAAATAAAATTGAATACATTTTCCCTCTCTCATTCATTCTACAGCTCTGGTAAACAGTTTGTACGCTACATCAACATGTTAATTAACGATACAACTTTTTTGCTGGACGAGAGTTTGGAGTCTTTAAAACGCATCCATGAGATTCAGGAGGAGATGAAGAATAAAGAGCAATGGGACCAGCTGCCCAGGGTCAGCACATATCACAACTTGACCAATAATTCAGTTACCCACCCTTTTGAATGCATTATGTATAATGGATATAATGCACTATTGTGTCACAGAAAAAAACCAAAACATTAGCTTTAAAGGGATAGTTCACCCCAAAATGAAAATTCTGTCAGTATTTACTCACCCTCATGTTGTTCCAACCCCGTAAGACCTTCGTTCATCTTCGGAACACGAATTAAGATATTTTTGATGAAATCTGAGAGCCGGATCACTCCTCCATAGGCTTCTTCAGGGATTGAAACTTGCCAGCCCCGAAAAGTCATTACAGACATCGTTAAAATAGACTACTGTGGCTCAATCTTAAGTTTATCAAGTGACGAGAATACTTTTTGTGCGCAAAAACAAACAAAAATAACGACTTTATTTCAACTATTCTTTTCCTTCTCTGTTGGCCTCTGGTCAGTTAATGACGGGTGTACACCAAAGGATTTTCACAGTCTCATACTAAAGACCGACAGTCTTTAGGAATCTTACTGGAGTCTCGGCGCGCTCCCGTCGTCTCGATCGTTAAATGTGAGGTGATAATCTGCAGTCGGCGACCCGATTTATGCCAGTCTTTCTCTAGTCTTTCATATCAAACATGTTTGATATTATCGCAAGTCTTTAGTCTGAGACTAAAAACTGTGAACCCAAGTCTTTAGATGTGAGCTGATAGTCTTTAGGTGTACAGAAAGCATTACTTGCGTAGAGCTACGTCACACGTAGGCTCACTATTGGCCGACGCTGGTCATGTGGGTGATGCGTGTGACGTACAACACATAAGCTTACGCTTTTAAACTAGTGAACTGACTCTAGGCCCAGAGAGAAGGAAATAAATAGTTGAAATAAAGTCGTTATTTTTGTTGTTTTTTGCGCACAAAAAGTATTCCCGTCATTTGATAAACTTAAGATTGAGCCACTGTAGTCACTTGGACTATTTTAACGATGTCTTTAATGACTTTTCGGGGCTGGCAAGTTTCAATCCCTTAAGAAGCCTATGGAGGAGTGATCCAGCTCTCAGATTTCATCAAAAATATCTTAATTTGTGTTCTGAAGATGAACGAAGGTCTTACGGGGTTGGAACAACATGAGGGTGACTAAATACTGACAGAATTTTTGGGTGAACTATCCCTTTAAGGATAAAAGGATGAGGAGTGAGTTTTAAAGTGAATGGATGTTCTGAAGTGTTTCTACTTTCATTAACATTAACATTCATTAACATTAACATTCATTAACATTCATTAATTGTTTTGTCCTCCAGTTCCAATCAGATCTAATTGAATGTGAAATGTTCTGATCCTCAGGAGCAGCAGCAGAGCCGTCAGTCCCAGCTGACTCAGGATGAGAGAGTATCACGATCATACCTGGCTTTAGCCACAGAGACCGTGGATATGTTCCATATCCTCACCAAACAGGTCCAAAAGCCCTTCCTCAGGCCTGTAAGTAAAACAACATGTTGCGCTGTAAAAACACTCTGTGACATTTATCATGGCATAGACACTAAAGATTTTTATGTGCTTCGTGGTTGCATTTATTTGATAAATTTGTATATTTATTTGATCAATGTATTTATGTAATATTATTACTATTTAAAACAGTTTATTTTGTTACATTTTAGAATGCAGTTTATTCCTGTGTTGTCAAAGCTGAATTTTCAGCATCATTACTCCAGTCTTCAGTATCACGTGATCCTTCAGAAAACATTATAATATGTTGATTTTGTGCTTAAAGATTTCTTATTATTATCAATTTGGAAAAATTTTGGGTGAACATGAGTCACCAAGTACATCAACATCTTTGTTGATCCTGGAACAACATTCCGATCAACCAATCAGATTTGAGGGACAATTTTGCAGTTTATGTCATTTAGGCTTACAACCAGGGTTAGGTGCTTCTACACAACAGTATTATTATATAATTTCCCTCTGAATATAGTGGTAACTTATGCGTAGGACTTAATTTTCGGACAGGAATGTTGTTGCAGGATCTACAAAATTGACCCAGAAACATGTCTGTCTTGCCAAAATCACGGTGACCAAAACAGTTGCGCTGCTTTATATTTGTGTGGAAACTTTGATACATTTTTGATTTAATAGAAGGTTTAAAAAAACAGTAATTATTTTAAATTGAAATCTTTGTAACATTTTAAATGTCTTTTAATGTCTTTTGATCACCTTTTGATCAATTTAATGTGTCTTTGCTGAATAAAAGTATTAATTTCAGGAAATAATAAAAATCTTTCTTACCCCAAACTTTTGAACGGAAGTATACGAACAGCTAAAAAGCTTATTAAATGAGTAGAAGCAGTTTAATTAGAGTAGAAGCAGTTGAAGAAACATGTCTTGAGGAAACTTTAGCAAGCAACAAACAGATTTGCATTAGGAAGCTCCTAAAAAGTGGTAAAGTAGAGCATAACCAAATCTATTTAGGTTTGCTTGTTAGGAAAAAGCGTGAGGATTGTAATCTGCTGCTTGCCTGTAAATGAATCTCCTGCGCTCTGCTCTCTGCAGGTATTTATAGTCTTCAGGGAAAATTGAGCTGCTGCCAGGGTCAGATCATTGAGTTTATTCAGGAGATTTGAGAAAGGGCACTTCTAATGACACTAATAAATAAATACTGCATCATAGGTTCTGTTTACAATGCACAAAAATGATAACATTTCTTGTTGGGATGACTGATGTGTATTATATTGTATTGAACAGGAACTGGGTCCTCGTCTGGCTGCCATGTTGAATTATAACCTGCAGCAGCTATGTGGGCCTAAATGTCGAGACCTAAAAGTGGAAAACCCAGAGAAATACGGTTTTGAGCCAAAGAAGCTCCTGGATCAGCTCACTGATATCTACCTGCAGCTGGACTGTGCTCGATTTGCTAAAGCCATTGCAGATGACCAGGTGTGTATTTACTCACCAAAATTATTTTAACTGTATCGCAAGACAAATAGTGTATAACTCAAAATGTATTTATTCTTTGCTCATTTTCAGCGGTCATACAGCAGGGAGCTCTTTGAGGAGGTCATTTCCAAAATGAGAAAGGCGGGCATAAAATCCACCATTGCTATTGAGAAATTCAAACTTCTGTTGGAGAAGGTGGAGGAGATAGTAGCTCGCAATTCTCAGTCTGAGATGGATTACAGCGACGCCCCAGATGAGTTTAAAGGTGAGGGTCATCGAGTCTTTAGCTACGTCATACTTTTAATCATTCACTACTGTTTAAAAGTTTGTGGTCAGTTGTTAATGTTTTTGAAAGAAGTATCTTAGGCTCACCAAGACTGCATTTATTTGATCAAAATACAGTAAAACGGTAATATTATGAAATATTATATGATATTTTCTATTTAAATGTTTTGAAATGCAACGTTATAGCATCATTACTCCAGTCTTCAGTGTCACATGATCCTTCAGAAATCATTCTGATTTAAAGAGTTTCTATGGTAACACTTTACAATACATTAGTTAATGTACCCCTCCCAAATCTGAAAAAGTTGGGACATTTTTTAAAATGCAATAAAATCAAGAATCTGTGATTTGTTAATTCTATTTAACCTTTTATTAACTGACTAAAGTACAAAGAAATGTTTTCCAATGTTTTCACTGACCAACATAATTGTATTTTGTAAATATGAACAAATTTTGATTTTGATGGCTGCAACACACCCTAAAAAAGTTGGGACAGAGACATGTTTACCACTGTGTCACTTCACCTTCCCCTTTTAATTACACTTTTTAATCATTTGGGAGTTGAGGATACTAATTGTTGGAGTTTTGGTAGTGGAATATTTGCCCAATCTTGTCTGATACAAGACAGCCGCTCAACAGTCTGTGGTCATCGTTGCCTGATTCTCCTTTTCATGATGGGTCATACATTTTCCATAAGAGACGTATCTGGACTGCAGTAAACAGGCAGGCACATCCCTTCTATGGTGCAGAGTGTCTAGAAACCACTGAGTTTTAGCATGTGCAGAATGAGGCCTGGCATTGTCTTGCTTCCCAGGAAAGATGTCAATCTTGATGGCAGTTTATGTCTCTGTACAATCCAAATATATGCCTCCATGTCAATGGTACCTTCACAATAATGCAAGTTACCCATACCATTCGCAATGATGCACCTCAATACCAGCACAGATGTTTGCTTTTGCACCTGTCGCTGGTGAAAGTCTGGTTGGTCCCTTTCGTCTTTGGGACTGAGAACTCGATGTCCATGTTTTCCCAAAAACAAGCTGAAACATGGACTCATCTGACCACACCACACCTTTCCACTTTCTTCTAGACCATCTGAGATGAGCTCAGGCCCAGAGAACTCGCCGGCATCTCCACATAGAACTGATGTAAAGCTTTCTCCTTGCGTAACAGAGATTCAAGTGGCATTTCTTGATGCAGCGTCAGACTGTGTTCAGTGAAAACGGTTTTCCAAATTACTCCTCAGCACATGTGTCTGTATTTAATGGATTAGCATGATGGTATCTTGTGCAATGCCATCTGAGGGCTCAAAGGTCACGCACATTCAACAGAGGTCTACTGCCTTACCCAACACAGACTGAGATTTCTCTGGATTCCCTGAACCCTGACAATATTATGTATGGAAGATGATGAAAGGCATAAATGCTTTGCAATCTTGCATTGAGAAATGGGATTTTTTTAGTTGTTTGACAATTCTCTCATGATATTTGGCACAAAGTGATGAGCCATGACCCATCTTTGCTTAAAAAGACTGAGAAGCACTTTTACACCCAAACATGATACCCTCAACTATTACCAATTCACCTGCTCATTGTGGACTCTGTTTCAAAATAGTTGGATAATCTAATTTGGATAATCTTTTCACTTTTATTTGGTCTCTGTCCCAACTTTTTTGGGGTGTGTTGCAGCCGTCAAAATCAAAATTTGTTCATATTTACAAAATACAATTATGTTGGTCAGTGAAAACATTTCTTTGTACTTTTGTCAGTTCATAAAAGGTTAAATAGAATTAACAAATCACAGATTCTTGATTTTATTGCATTTTACAACATGTCCCAACCTTTTCTGATTTGAGGCTGTATTAACTAACATGAAATAACAATAAGCAATACATTTGTTACTGTATTTGTTAATCTTTGTTAACGTTAGTTAATAAAAATACAGCTGTTCATGTTAGTTCACAGTGCATTAAATAATTAACATTAGCAAAGGTTAATAAAAGCTGAATAAGTACAATTCATTATTAGTTCATGCTAACTAATGTAGTTAGTAGTTATTATCAATGATAATAACAATATAATGTAGTTATTACCAATGTTGAAAACTTCTTTGATGAATAGAAAGTTTAGATTTTAATGTAAACATTATAAATGTATTTACTGCCACTCTTTATAAATTTGCAATGAATCCTTCCATAATAAAAGTATGCATTCTTCTTCTTCAAAAAAAGAAATTCTTACTGACCCCAAACATTTGAATAGCAACAGATTTACTAGTCGATTGAAGTTAGTAAATAACAGTGTGCTCCTACCTGAACAGACCCGCTGATGGACACTCTTATGACTGATCCCGTGCAACTTCCCTCTGGCAACATCATGGACCGATCCATCATTCTGCGACACCTCCTGAACTCTCCCACCGACCCCTTTAACAGACAGCCTCTCACAGAGAGCATGCTGGAACCAGGTACCAACCACACACCGCTTTTTCAAAGATTGCTTTCTTCAGGCCTGCTGCCAAATGCACTCTGTGGCTCGACTTTTTGTAATTGTTAGACTTTATAATGCTGACTCTGTATTTTCCCCGTCTCTCCACAGTCCCAGAGCTGAAGGAGCGTATCCAGGCCTGGATGAGAGAAAAGCAGAGCGGTCGCTTTTGAGTTTTCTCAGTGAGCCAAGCTTGCCCCTCAGTATAAATGTTTTTATCACGCTGGAAGTAAACTGAAGAGAAACAGAAAAAAAAGATGACCGTACCAAAATAGTTTTTGCCTCCCTTTATCCTCTTTATGGAGCCACTGTCTGAATGGCTCATGATTCTAAATTGAAACATAATAAAGTTTAGACTTTTGAAACATTTTGATTTTGAATTTGTATTTCTGCATACACATCAAGCTGAAAGGGCACACATTCTCACTCAAAACCGCATATATAGACATTCTTATTTTGTTTTCGTTGACATCACATATACATTTTAATGGTTCTGACAGTAAACACTGAGGGTTCATGTTTGTGAGATATTTGGAAGAATGTTGTCAAGTAACACCAGTATTTCCATTTTTACACTCAATAAACATTGGCTGTAGACATGCAGTTTACAGTTCAGTCCCTAACCTGCTGTTTATTTGGTATGGTTGGAGAAGTACAGTATATTTTGAATAAATTAATAAGCTTTAGACTGTCTTGTAGAAAATACAATAGATGTTGGTGTAAATTGATGAAGCATCAGATGGTGACTGACTCTGTATTTGAATTTTGTTGGTTTGCACAACAATTTGACTAAAAGCTGAAGCAGAGCTGAAACCCTGGATCAAATAAGAGAATGTGAAGCTGTGTTGTAGCATGATCATCATAAAAATGCCAGTATATCATGTTTTTTTGTTTTTTTGTTCTGTTCACCAACATTTGTTTTGGATCATAAAGGGTCATCATCTCTTGTTATTAATGTTAACCCCAGTTGTTGGATTGCAGCATAAATTAAAGAGTTTTTCCAGTGACTTAAAAGGGTTTATCTGTACAGGAATTTGCTTCCTTTGTTACAAAATTCTTTTGAACTGTAATAAATGGTAATGCACACACAATGATAGCAATTGCACCTTTTTTACTTGTCCTCTTAAATTCATTTTTTTTTTTTTTTTACAAAACTAAGTTATTAAATATTTAATTGTTTCATGGATGACCACTGGCTGTTGATTTAGTATTGTTCTCCCTTCAATTTTAAAGTGTTAGTACTTTTTTGTTTAATTTTTAGTTTAGTTTTAGTTATTTTGGTACATCAAAATTAACTAAATGCAAATGATAAATGCTGAATTTTTGTTTTTGTTAAATATTTCAGTTAATATTTACGTTTTAGTTTTAGTTAACAGGAATAACCCTGGGCACAATTTAGTCTTGGCCACATCATAAAATAAAATAAGACATAATTGTCAATCAGTGGTAGAAAACATTTTAAGTGTGGTATATGAGGAAGCAGCTTCTATTTGTATTAATTGGTCACCTTGCTTTATGTATTGTTTTGAGAGGATTCAAGAGAGGATTATTTTTGAAAATAATGGGTGTAATTATTTTTTGAAAGAACATTAGTTGGATCACATAATAGGGAGCAATTTAGGATTCTCCTAAACTGTTCTTTTAATTAATTTCCGTTTTATCCGTGTTTCTGCTAGGCGGCGCCCTTCACTTTTGTGTAGTATGATGCCACGCCACAGCGGATCATAAGCGACCCTGCAGTATTGCGTCACGGCTGCCCAGCCCACTTTAGTTTTTCCAGCGTTCTTATTGGCTACACAACGCTTCGCTCACACAATACTCAGTTCTTATTGGCCAGACGTTCTGTCATTCACGATGTTGACACGGCAGTTGACGTAATCATTTCAGTAAATCAAGGCATTCATCCATATCCTAAGCCTGCTAGAGGAACGGTCCAACGACACCAGCATCAGCCTAATAAAAACATCATCTTGCGCGGTGCTGGAGAATGAAACGGAGCTATAATGGGTGTATATAACAAAAAAGGAACTATTAAGAACTTAACCGTCAGTCTTTTTTGATTTTTGCTGCTGGTTGTAGACGTCATTGGAGAATTGGCACCGTGCAGGATTTCTATGGTGTTCTAGTCGTCTCTACGTGTGGATATAAAGCGGTAAGTGTCATTTTCTCTCTAAGATGATTGTAATACTTATACATTTGAGTTTGAGTATACATTGCCCGAGTTGCGTTTAGGAATGGGAATTAATGTTTTGCTTCTTTTTTTTTTGCAGTTGATTGCTTTAGCGCAACTTAATAGTGGTATTATACTCTTATTATTTATTTATATTTATATATGAAAATAAATGTTGAAATGACAAACCCATTTGAGGGTTATGCAAAGAAAGTCACCGAGTTCATAGAAAGAAGTCCGATTAGTGATGGGAAGTTCGGCACATTTCCACGAATCGGTTCTTTCGGACAGTACCGGCTCAAAACTGATTCAGCGATCCGTATCCTTGTTACACTCCAAATGCTCGTACTGTCACCTCAATCGTCGGTTATCAGCATCGAGGATTAGGTGGGGGGGAAAACGATTCTCCGTTGAGTAAGTCAGTCCGTGAGTTGACTCCAGAACCTCTCGGACCTATTGTATTCGTGACATCAGTTCATACCGACTGGGGAACCGGTTCCTAGCAAGGATCCGAATCAAAAGAACGAGTTGTTCTCAAATCGGACATCGTACCGTGCGATCCTCAAGGAAGCCAATTCATAATGTTACAATGTCATACTTGATTTAGTGCTTTTTAGAATAATTAAATGGTTTGATCAGATTTATATCTGTGGTGGATCATTCTGACTTAACGTTACTGCAACTATGTCATCGCCGGATATGTTGCTAACGTTAGTCTCCCATCAATATCTGGTCTCCGTTATTAATCACTGAGTAAAGTCGGTGTATCCTTGAACGATATACGTTTTTAATGTGTTGTGGTGTTTTAGTACCTTACAATTCTATAAGAGTGGGTCGAAAGATAATTTGTGTGTCTTATTATTCGTCCCTGATATAGAAATACTTGTGTTTTCTCTGGCCAATTGATTTTCATGGGCGTATGCCTTTAATTCAGTGAATGACTACAAGGGCAAGGATGAAAACATCCTCTTTTTGGTGTCATGTGATTGAACAGCGGACTGTTCTTTTTTCAGTCACACTCAAGAGATTTGAACTTCAAAAATAACTGCTGCATTGTCAGATTCGTCGTAATCCACAGCCGGTCGATAAAACCATTTACTAAATAACAAATGTCATAAGTGAGGCATGCATTTTTAAAGGAGATAGACTGGCGTTGTAATGTGTCGCTGCATGTTGTTTTAATATGTCATGACGTTATTCAGATGTGTTTACTTGTGTAGTGAGCGTTTAAACACACAGGCCCAGCCCTGCTGCTGCTGCAGGCGAGCGGCCGCCATGTTTATGAGTCCGTGAAGGAACCATCTAATATTCCTGATAATCTACATCTGTGTGTGTGTGTGCGCGCGCGCTGAATATCTACCAGCATACTATGGTATTACCTTTGCCCACCGGATATTTAATAGGATAAATGGGTTGTTGACATATAAGAGGCAGGTCCATGAACATTTTTATATTCAGATTTAAGATTTTGGGTTAAAATGTACATGAGGGAAAGGGGAAGTTTATGTCTTGGTCCTTTTTCATTATTGGAATAATCATAAGCATTCCCAAGGCCATGAAAAAACTCAAAAAATATAAGGAATTTTTTAAAAGTTAATTCCATGTTTTACCCCTTAATGCCTGACATGAAATAAATGTTTTTTTAAACGGAACAGTTTCTTGAACCTTTTTGTCATATTATAAAAGAAAATCTAAAAAAACAATTTGCATATGTTTTCTGTTTTGTATACATTTTTGGCATTTAATGGCTTTTATGTCCCATATAGTATGATATAATGAGAATATCGAGTTTACACTCAGAGGAGAAAAACACCTCAATTTTATTTACAGGTCCATACCGAGCAAAAATGCTATTTGGTGCAGAATTTGTTTACTTATTTATATGGCAAAAAAGTGAGATGAAATTCTTATAGCTTGTAATGTAAATCAGTCAAATTTTCAGTGAAAACAGTATAAGCAGACTACTTGCATAAACTGCATTAAGGTATCTATCAGTCGTCACTCAATATCTCCCAAATATATGTCTTAATAAGATAACATCTAAATGCTTAGATTTTTGATCAAAGAAAGCTCTGTAGTTTTAATTGTGTGGAGAAAAACACAATGCTATGCAATACAGTCATGATTGCGAGATTATTTGCAAATACAAATAAATGTTCAGTTCATTTTAAAATATTAATATAAAAAAGTTACACTTAAGTTTACTTTATAAAATTTAAAACTAAAAAAGATCCACATTTACCACAGCCTAAATGTGGACATTTTTAGATTTATACTAAAAGGCCTTCTACTTGCTAAAAATATTTAGAAGCCTTAGAAATTAATGTATCAATAGAGTTATAGAGTTAAAGTCATTGACATTTATACTTTATACTGCTTATTGTGAGAATACAAAAAAATCCCTAATCTAATATCAAGTAAACAGAAATTAGCTAATTAAAAAGTTATCGAAAATCATTAGTCAAAATCTGTGGAACCATTTATCATCTTTTTCTTTTATGTTTGCTTTTGGAATCCAGCAATTTAAGAAAATCTTCTCAAATGCCTCATAACCTCTAATATCATCATTGCATAAATGATGTTATGGTGCCTTCTGATCTATTTAGAAGGCTTGTTTACTCAATGCAATGTGATAATTCTGGATAATGTCTATGAAATGTGTTCTTGTACCTTTAGCCTAATATCTGTGGCACTAGAAAAAATAACATGATTTTGTTTCTTTTTGTAGGAGAACATTTTGTGGGATTGAATCACAACAACTTTAACCATGTCTGGGTCAGTGAAAGTGGCTGTCAGAGTGCGACCCTTCAACTCGAGGGAGACCAACAAGGAATCAAAATGCATTATACAAATGCAAGGGAACTCCACCAGTAAGTATTGTCTCTATGGCTCTTTTGTTTGAATTGTAAGCTTCTCATATTTGGTCACATGCCTCCAGACAAGGTGGCTCTAGTATATGCTTTTGGCTTTATAGGTTATGAGATGTTCAGAGTTAGATAGGCTAGCGTTCAAGTTTTATTGGAAATCTGCAACCTGAGTGACTAAAAAGAAAGAATAGAAGTGGAAATGATATTCTGTTTGATCTTGAAGGAAAGAAGAGCCTCTCTGTGTGAAATCCCCTTCCTTTGGAAAAATGAGAGGACTCAAAGAATTTCTGCCTGAGGGACTTTAGTGTGTTAAGGTGCTGAGTGTGAAGATACTGTGTGGCTTGAACCTGCAGCTCTTTTCTCTTCTTCATCAGTTTTGCATTAGTTTAGTGTTAGAGGAAGAGAGAGCCAGTGAAAGGAAATTAGTTGATGTTATCGCCCGTGTTTCGGGTGTTATCGTTATTACAGCCCACTGAAGAAGAACGCCTGACCACACATCAAGAATTAATGGACCCTTTGATATAAAAATTATTTCAATCAATTGTTTTAACTTAAGAGTTTTACATACCATTATGATAATACTATTTGACTCATTTGTAGAAGATAAATGTAAAAAAAAATCAGTCTTCGTGCATTGTGGGTGTAACTCGGCAAAAAAATCAGACCTTGTGCATTGTAACTGTAACTCAACGTATTATAACATATGGGTTGTTAACGTCCATTTGCGAGCAGTGAGTCATTGTGCTCACTGAGATGTGATTCATCGAGCTGTTTTGAACATGGTAACATTGAACACAGAAATGGTGGTGTGCTAATTCTTAAGATGTATTAAGAAAGAAAATATGGACCTATGTAACCTTTTAAGTTGCAATGACAGAATGTCAGTAATAAATTACCTGGCGAGGGTTTTTATATATAGGGAAAGATGTAAATTGACACTTGTATTGGTTTTAACTATAGATGGATAATATCCATTCATGTTTTTCAATTCAAATCACTAGTTTTTGGTTCTGATTTCGATTTGATTTGATTATGATTCATTTGTCTATTTCAGTAATAATTAAGGCCAGTAATAAATAATCCAGGTCTACACTTTGTTTATATTCAAGTTTATTATATACACTTAGTTTATATTCATTCCAATGAACTGTTTCATAAGTTCATTTGGTCGTTGAGGTGTAATAAACACTGGCTCTTGGGTTTTGTAGAATCAATTAAACTTGTTCAAAATAAGATAGAGAAAATCAGTATTTACCCAGCCATAGTTTTAACTTCCTGAGGCTTCAAATCTCATGGAGGATGCATTGGACTCAGTTAAAGGGGTCATGACATGGTTTTTTTAATAATATTTTGATTCGTTCCTTGAGGTTCACTTATAATGTTAATTAAGTTTTTTGCACAAAAAAAACATGGATATGTATGCAGAAAAATTATTACTCTATTGCAAGTGAGTGTTTTGAAAACATTATCCATGTAAAACCGTCATTTACAGACAAACCATTATGAAATTGTTTAATTTTGGATGATACCGATAGATAGCCGATACTTATATTTGAAAGCCGATAACCGATATATTTGCCGATAAATCTAAATCTAAATTTATATAATTTTTGAGAGCCTGATAACAAAAACAAAATTCTTACCATTAAAGTAACACCAGGTAACTTTCCAACCTTCATAATATATTTCCAAGTCTCTTGTGATGGTACATCGACTTACAATAGGTTGAATGACACGTCTTACATAGCCTGACGGGGTCTGTAGCGTTTTTAATCGTACTTTTAAACTTCGGGTTTCGGGTAGTAACCGGCGAACAAAGAGAACTACAAAACTCGACTGCTTTACGGCATATACGTCACTTCCACCACCACCCCCACTTCCTTAAAATCGCAGGGCTGTCAAGTGTTACGCATTGAGCGTGACAGTCACTCATTTCGGTCTTTTGTCACGCTCTCCGGCCTAATGAAGTGAAATGATAACTCTGGCCGCGCCGCTCTCACTGTGGAACAGGCATGAATTCAAGCGGGTCTCCTCTGGTGTTGTTCGTCTGGTGTTGTTAGCCAATCAGAAAATAGCACTATTGTATCTGGGTAACATTTAACGCAACAACCAATGACACTCCGTAGTCTGGGGTGTTTTTTTGTCTGCCTGACTATGTTACGGAAGCTATCTTATCCTCCGTTTATCTTCATGAATCAGGTCATTTGTCTTGCCTCAAGCTATAATGCAAATGGATTTGTAAAATTTGCAGATTTATTTATGGTAGCTTGATATTATAATATTGACGATATATGGTTATTATCTACCACTCAAACATTGCATTGAAGTATAGATTCAGTAAAACGGTAACCAATTGACTAGGCTACTATAATGACACTGGCTTGTAAACGTGATCATCGCGATCATTTGTCGTTAGAAAAAAAATAAAACCCATGAAATTATATTCATATGACATGCTGAAATATATGCCACTGTACCTGGGATGAGGAAATTTCACACGCGACGCAAGCAGAACACCTGCATGTGACCTCCTCCTACAGTGTTCAGGGCTATCATGGTTGTCAACAAATGCACAATGACAGAGTTTACGACAGTAGTAGAGGACAATACTGTTTCCCAACTGTAGGGGGACCCCGAGAGCAAAAGTTACCTGGTGTTACTTTAAAAGCCATTTTAATTAAACCATATTGTGGATGAAAATGAAAAATAAAATTGCCAATTATTCTTAATGATGCATTAATGTTTTTAATATAAACAATATTACAAATTATGCAAAAATGACTCAAATGCACAAGTGAACTTATACTAAGTTACGTGCTAGACAGAATATCTAGCTCCTGTTGTGAATTCGCTTTTACCGTCAACGCGCTGAAACACGGCAATTAAACCCAAAGAGTTCACAATGTTTTATTACAATAGTGTTCTCTTTATAATGTTATGTAGCCTATATGACAGACCCAATCATAGTGATTAATGTTGTGCATTGCTGTTTGAGCTGTGTGTGCTGAAGCTGAAGAGCTGAATAAACACTGGTAAACTGAAGACCTTTGCTAGAGGCTTATTTAACTCAACAAATTCAAAATATAGCTTGACTGTGGTCATCTATTGGCTTAAATTATTCAGCCAAATTTTTGCCGTCCTGAATAGTTAGGCTGTGAGAGAGACGCTTTTGTTATATCAAACATTTTCTTCATTTACATAATCATTATTGGCCTAAACCCCATGGTAAATAAAGGGGTCCATAGGAGGCACAAGGTCACCTGAGTGAAAGCCAGAGTTGCACAGGAAGTAGAGCTCAGAGCCCGCAGTCACAATGCACTCTAGTCTAGCACATATGCGCAGACTGCGTACTGAAACCGGAGCGTGAGGTTGGCATTCGGTCCACCCCCTTCATTAGGACACTTCTGCAGATGATATGCTGGGAATGTTGTGTTATGCAGTGCTGAGCCGTCAGGGTCAAGGATGCTCGTGGCAAATACACACAGCAAAGAGCAGAATGACCTTAATATTTGGTCTCTATCTAGTGATTCCTTTGCTCTGAGATGTGGTAACCATGGTGATGTCCACTGCTTAGACTGCATCTTTAAGATGAATGTTTGTCTGGAACGTTTGTTTACCTTGTACTATGGTGTGTTCCTATGAAGATGCTCTCTCCATTCAGATTGCAGCAGTTATAAAGTAAATCTGAAAGAGTTATACATGGTTATATATATATATATATTTTTTTTTTTTCTAACCCGATTTTGCTTCTCTTGCTTCACTTGACTCAGGGAAAGTTTTCAGTCCAGTGATCTAGTAAGTGAATTCATGAACAAAAAGGGTGCAAATAATTTAAAAAATGTGAATCTATTGACAGCCCTATATATATATATATATATATATATATATATATATATATATTCCCTTTTACTTTGACCATATTTACTTTCTTAATACACATCCTGGCATTTTTGCAGTTAAACAATTAATTACTATTCTTCTTATCACTGTATCTGCTGCAAAATGTCTGTTTCTAGAGGAATATGTGGGCTTTTGCTTGAGTAAAGTATAAATATCGTCTTTGGAAGTTAAATGTTGCTATTCATGCGGGGTTTTTTTAGTGTGTTGTATCTGAAAGAGGAGATATTAAGCATTGGGTTGTATGGAGATTAAACCTGTAAAACCTTTTTCTCTCACATCCCTCTTGAGAGATCTTGGTCTCTTGCACTGAATCTATTGTTATTTTGACCCTTTCCTTTTATGAAGGGAAAACTGTCGAGGGAATGAAAACTCATCTCTCTTTTCATCTTCAGCAGTGGTGTCGTTAACAAATATCAGCAAAGATTATTGAGTGGGGAGGGATAGTTCACCCAAAAATATTGGGCGATAATGAATAATACTTTGATTAAACACTGTTATGAAAATAAATGTTGAGAAATAAAAATAAATATGACATGAAATATGTCTATCGAAAAACATTACAACTCGTATCTGCAAGTTGTGAAAACCGCATTCTATAACCAAACTCACATTTTCAGGAATCTCAACCACTTTCTCTGAAAACCCGTGCTGTGTGAACGTAACCGGATTGGACAACTAATTGTCTGTCATGTAATGCAGTCTCAGAGAGATGCTCAGGGGTGCGTTTCCTGAAAGCATCGTTAGCCAACTATGGTCGCAAGTTCCGTCGATATCAGCATAGTTGAACGAGTCGGTGTTTCCCGAAACCATCGTTCCAACGAACATTGGCAAACAGCATCGCAAAGTTCTGTGGTTGAAACGACAGCTCTCGAGCTGTGGTTAGAAGCCTAGTTTCTAGATTGCATGACATGTTGACTTGATAAATCTGTATTTTGATCAGAATAAGCAAGCTGACATTCAATACAAACTGTGTATTTTATTTAGAATGCATACAAATTTTATTTACATCTTTGAGTTTGTCAAGATATTTAAAGTACCACTTTTGAAGACTGCGCTTGTGCGAACATGCTCTATTATATAAGAACGAGCCTATGATTGAATCTGGAAATAAAGCGAAATCACTGAGAAAAATGAGAAATAGTCCTCAGATGCCATGTCTTTAATTTATATCAAAACATCTAGCATTAATTCAATCTCAAACAGTTGCATTAAAATAAGTTATTACTCAATCACCTGCATGACGTCTAGGGCTGAACGATTATGGAAAATAATCTAATTGCGATTTTTTTTTTAACCAATATTGCAATTGCGATTTAATATGCGATTACTTTAAGTTCTTTACCTTCTGTATTAGTCGACAAAGACAAGCAATAAATCATTGTACAGTAGGGATGGGAATCTTTAGGCAGCTCATGATCCGATCTAATTTTTTTCTTATTAATTAATCTTAATAAGACTTAAATATGTATATAATTACATGTGTAAATATACATACTTTAAATATATATATATATATATATATATATATATATATAAACACATTTAATTAAACCAATTACATGTTAAGAATTTTAAATGGGCTATAAACTAATATAGCTTCAAAATATAAAAGCTAGTAAATAAAGAGGAAAAAAAACATTACAAGCAATAAACAAAGAGTGCTTTCAGTATTTAAAAGTAGGCTGTCTGAACGTTTTCCATTCAAGAGCTGGAGTGATTTCGCGTCAAAAGCATTTTGAGATGCAAGTACATTTAATCAATGAGTTGCTCACAGCCGCATGCACGAGCGCTCTTCACAAAGCGCGCGTATTTTAAAATGAAAGCAGCTTTCTCAGTGATTGTCATATTTTTAATATATAAGCCAACTGCATTATAAAAGACATAAATAATGCCTTTGTGGAGCATTTGTAAGGAAAATTCCGGCGGCGAAGACCGCGCACTGTCCTTGTAATGCGCTTAAACCCCGAACTTTATAAAAGCTTATTTTTCGGAAGGTTCGAGCGGTGTCGTGTGTGTGTGTGTGTGTGTGTGTGTGTGTGTGTGTGTGTGTGTGTGTGTGTGTGTGTGTGTGTGTGTGTGTGTGTGTGTGTGTGTGAGAGTGTGTGAGAGTGTGTGAGAGTGTGTGAGAGTGTGTGAGAGTGTGTGAGAGTGTGTGAGAGTGTGTGAGAGTGTGTGAGAGTGTGTGAGAGTGTGTGAGAGTGTGTGAGAGTGTGTGAGAGTGTGTGAGAGTGTGTGAGAGTGTGTGAGAGTGTGTGAGAGAGTGTGAGTGTGAGTGAGAGATTAGAAGCAAGCAGAATACGGTTGTTTGACCGTATTTGACAGACCTATGCGTAGCGTGCCAAGTTGATGCTTGATCTGCAGACTGCTTTTCTCTCGTGTGTCACGTGACCAGTATAATCTCAGCTTTTGCGGTTACAAAATCACCTTTCATCATATCTCGATATTATCGCAAATGCAATTAATCGTTCAGCCCTAATGACGTCAGAAACCAACGTGGTTGTGGTTGAACGACCACTTTGTGACAATACGGTCGGGTCTAGCTAGTTGATTTCTTCAACGATGCATCGTACTATGGTAGTGAAGCATCGAGTTTCGTCGTTGTACGGGAAACGCACCCCTGCACTGCACAAACTCGTTTCTTGTTTCAACATCATGTGTTGGAGGTTTTCGTGTGTTTTCGCTTTCGGTAAAAGACTGGCTGGAACAGCTCAGGTGGAGAACAGTGACTATGTGCGACTCAAATGCTCCATTATCCACCCAGATATAAAAACTGCTGTCGGTTCATGAAGTTTTGATGTATGAACTCGCTGCTGGATTGGAATCTTTTCGTGTCAAAAGTGATTAGACACTTCAGTTTTATGGACGTTGGCATCTTTGATATTGCTTTGGTCACTGGCGCTATGCTTGCTGATAGAGAATACAGGCTTGACTCCCATTGCACGTTCATACAGACAGTTATTCGAGACGCTACTGTGAGTTGCTGTGTAAGCATTTCGAGATTCACACCTGTAAGTAAATGTGGATGTCAATCACAAAAACTGACAGTGTGAACACTTAGAGGCTTGTGGATGGGATCATTTGACCAAAAAGTAACCAACCATAATGGTCTAGCAACCACATTAGCAACAGTACTAGCTACATACTTTGGAAATTCTGTTAGTAGCCTATATAAATGGTGTTCCTGCAGCTAATGCTACTCTGACCTCTTATTTTAGACTGTTTCATCTCTGCTAATGAGATGGTAGATGGAGTCATCCTGACAGCAGGCCCTTGGGGACCGCCATCAAAGACACAGGAGGGAAGAGTTGTCTGTAAAAGCTTTGCACACTGAAATTGAGAGACAGAAAAGCTTTTATTGATTGAGCGAGAGAGAGAGAGAGAAAGGTGAAGGGAATTCATAGATTGATGTGGTTCTGACACTTGGAAGGTCATATTGCTCTCGGGCTTTAAGTGCAGACAGAAACGATTGACCTGATTACGGATGTAATCCTGTGACCATACCTGAGGTCACCAGACTCCTGCATTAATCCCAGTGACCATTGCAGGTGCATGGGCGTAAACTCAAAATGCCACTTCTCACCTTGCAGATTATAGCTGCACCTGCCACTCAACCCGGTAGATGGATTTCTCAGTTATGAGAAATTTGGTGATTTCTAATTAAAATCCCAATTCAAGATGATCTACATTTTATTTTAAGATGTTGTCATAAATATTAAATGAGTGACATTTCAGATGTATGCTATCCTATTTTTTTGGCGGTGTCTTAGTTGTATAGATCTTGGTTGGAGAATTTTTTTATATGTGGATGTACTTTTTTAAATCTTTAAATCATTTTAAGTATATCATCTTTCCTCTAGGACTGTGTGATGATGTAAGGTAGGCCTGTTGCCATTATTACATAATTGCCCTTCTCAACCCTTCTAATCATCATAATTTGATATAACCGTGATTATTATATGCACTTTATATTACAATTATATATTGCCTTCCAAAATAAAGCTATTATGATCATGACAGCTCTATGCTCTAATCTAAGGTTTGATTTTGTAATGATTAAGTAGTTTAATCCAGGAATGTGGCTTCATTTTTTCTCTCTAGTACTTGGCAGTTCTGCTTTTTCTGTAATGCCTCATTTCTGCCCTTTCTTGTCAGCTGTTTTCCATTTAGCTTCCTTTTTTGGTTCCTTGCACTGTGATGCTTAAAAAAAAAAAGGTTAGATGTAGAACAGCTGTTGCAGACCATCACCGGTATACCTCAATCTTTTACCAGCCGTCAAGTTGCAGGCTGATGTCCTATTACATTTGTCTCCTTTATCACTCCCCATCTGTAACTCTTAAACACAGACTGTGTCTCAAACCTAGTGAGTTGTCTTGCTCTCTGTGTCTTATCTGAGCAGCTTGTCCATGTACAAAGAATTAAAATTTAACGTGTGTGTGTGTGTGTGTGTGTGTGTGTGTGTGTGTGTGTGTGTGTGTGTGTGTGTGTGTGTGTGTGTGTGTGTGTGTGTGTGTGTGTGTGTGTGTGTGTGTGTGTGTGTGTGTGTGTGTGTGTGTGTGTGTGTGTGATACTCTCAAGTTATTTTTCAACTGATGTAGGGCAATTCCATGCAAAGGTCATCTTTACCATGAAAAAATAAAGTTTTAACCAAAAGAACAAAACCCTTTTTAAGTTGTCCATTTAGGTCTGTATTGTAATATACTGTATTAATCTGCTTTAACAAAATTTTTAAGAAAATTGCCTTGTTT
Organism: Siphateles boraxobius; assembly: GCF_051911475.1. Taxonomy (NCBI): domain Eukaryota; kingdom Metazoa; phylum Chordata; class Actinopteri; order Cypriniformes; family Leuciscidae; genus Siphateles; species Siphateles boraxobius. The sequence continues at coordinate 12,307,201 of NW_027509205.1, read as the reverse complement.
ATCCACCAGATATGAGGTGAGCAACAATGCTTAAATTACATTTTCAACCAGCCATATTTCATGCTTTCAAAAAAAGGTATCAAAGACCCCCCTTTTTAAACTTTATTTGAACAGTAAGCATTTTGCAGAAAGATGGAGGCATGCCTGAGAAATAAATATACTAATTTGGTCATAACAGCACTGCCTGTTGGATTTATAAGGGCTATAATAAAGAGGTCTTGACGCTTCAGTGCACTGTCACGTCCATAACGTTTTAAAGGTTTAGTTTATTTAATATGACAATTATAAATGCAAATAACTTGAAACTTTATTTACAAAGCTAAATTATGTTTATGCTTATTAGGATAGACAATTCATCTCACTACTTTGCTCTGAACAACCATAATAATGCGTTACGGACGTGACCGTTATGGACGCTTCATATTAAATCATGCATATGACTATTGTGATCTGTTTCAAGACAGAAATGATTTTGGCCACTTCATTTCAAGTTTTGTTTTGTAGAAAGACTTTATTTAAAGTGAATTTCGTTTTGTATAAATTGTATCTTAATTTTAAATCAAAGTTTCATCAATAACATGGAGGTGCGATCACTTGCAACACGTAAACTTGAGCGCGTCTCATAACTGAACAGAAACTCGACGTATGCCTCTCAGAAATATAGCCTATCTATAGAAAGATTGCAAAGATCAAAACGAAAAGAAATAGGCAACTCTCTGGTTGTGTAATCTGTATGTGCTTTTTCCACCACCACGTCCCTTTAGAGGCTCGGTGCGATCACGCTGGCAAAATAATAATAATATTAATAGGCTAATAATATTGCGTGTCAATTATTTTGTCAAATCATTTTTATACGAAATAAAATGTGATGATTTTGACTCGCGACTGTGCATTAAAATCCATAAACTGGCCGAAAACCGTGCGATCATTTAGACACAAAAAACGTTGGCGTTACATGATTGCTAGTGACTCACATCTACGGACAATAATGTCCATCGGTTCACCTGACTGTGGAGGAAACCTTTTGAACTCCTATATGACAAACATTAATTGTAAATGTATTTTAATTTTGACTGTCTTCCGTAATAGTCTCTGCTTTAATGTTCCATCTATGTGTTTATAGTAGCCTATTCACATCCAAGTTGAGAGGCGTCCTGCAATTGCGCGAGGAACCTGATTGGTTTAGAATCATTTCAGACAGTCTTCTTAATGTGAAAACACAGCAATTATGCGTCAACAAAAGTGCCATGATGGTTTGATTGTTGATTTTCCAAACAGATTCTATGTATTTCAGACGCGTCACATCCATAACAGGGTTTTTGTCACATCCATAACGTTGGTTTTTCCTCATAATACACTTCATTAAAATATATATATTTTAAACATTGATATTTTTATGTTCAGCTAAGACCCCTTCATCATGTGGATAGCAATATTTATACATTGGATTTAAAAGTTCACAGACTTTAAAGGAAATCGAACAGTATACCAAAAACTCTGTCATTTTCCGTCACATCCATAACGCATGCATATTTTCCTTTTTTGGGGGTGCTTAAATATATTTTAGAAAAACATATTTTGCCTGTCAATTCCCCAGATTGGGTGCTCTGAGAATATGCATTTCCAATTTAAATATTGTAAGAAGTTTTTTTTTTCTGAGACATTTCACCTGTCATTATGAGTTCAAATGTCACATCCATAACGCTGGAATTACCCTGTACTGTGATGAACTGTTTCTGATTTACTCCAGGCCAAAAATAAAACCTTGCTAATAGCATAAGTTGGGGCTCTCTGACCAGCTGTAGAAATGAACAGGCTCATAAACACTTAAAGACCACAGCAGCATGTGAATATATGAAATATGAGTGATGATCCCAAGTCGCCCCACATTCATATTCATTTAAAACACTCATATAATTGTCATCACCGATTTACAGTTTCTCATAAACTCTTGTATTTTACATTGTACATTGTTTTGCGATATATTTACAAAGAGTTTGACATTAGCATGTTGCTATGCTAATGCTGCAATACTCTGATAAGCATAAAAAATATTGGGTATTTTAGATTAAACTAGCTAGCTATTAATCTACTGCTTGTTGCAGTGTATAGCCGTGGCCAAAAGTTTTGGTGGTGACTGGTGGCATAAATTTTGTGCTTTGCAAAGTTTGCTGCTTTAGTATTTTTGGATTATTTTTTCA